>NC_136899.1:11942920-12542920 GCF_949152265.1 Phoxinus phoxinus | reverse complement strand
GGCATTATTAGTTTGGAAGCTTATGGTCATAATTTTGGCACGCAAAGGACTGTTTGACTTGCGGACACCACAAAGGAGCATCTAGGATCGGCTCAGATAAAAGGAAAAACAGCAGAAACGAGATGGATCGTATATCAGGATCGTGGCAAAGACACATTACTGAGAGACCTGCAAATCGCTGTTCGATCCTAAAACAAATTCCACTGCATTCCAAAGAGGAAGACGAAAGAGAAGCTTGTCACAAAATAGATGTACTTGTCCATGTGACATTTTCCTCTGCACAAATATCTCTGCCCTGAGCAAATAGCACAACTGTCTCGGACGATCACCGGCAGAATGACCAAAATCATGACATATCTTATCTAGCATTCATTCACAGCATGTCAGCTAATTTTTCAAATCAGACAAAGAGGAACTACTACATTTTTATGATTCATGTAAGTCTGTACTATTCTCATTATCTTGGTTCATTTGGCGTATAGTATTGAGTGTTCAAGATATGCTATTTTTAATTATTTTCCCTATCCGTTGTTCTTTATCCATAACTCTACATAACTGTACTTTCTGAACAGACTTTCAGTGGGAAACACTGCTGGTTGTTATTGGCGAGTTATGAGTCCGATTCACCTTGCCCGAGGAAGGCATATCACTTTAATAGCCAGCATGTTCATTATCTCACGATTCTCTCATTTACAGAGCTCTTCCGTCCTGCCAAGAGTGCCTTTTCCCAAAGCATTTAAAGCCTGTTTTATGTGAAATTAGTTTTCTCACAGTATGTGTGCCCTGATAACAGTGAAAGGCACCTGTGCAATGTTCTGGTGATTAGATTAAATCCAGAAAATGCTATATGCATCTCCCTAATCAGTTTACTAGCTGGAAAGACTGAAATATTCTACATAAGCATCTGAAGAGCAGCTCACATCATCACATCAGCTGTCTTTTTGTTTCATTGTTTGCACATTAGATATATACATTAGGCCATAACACATTTTTTCCACACAGTTTTGGGACATTCTTTTTTGCAAAGTTTAGCTGGGCTTGGATGTTTGTTTAACGCTTGCATCTTTCACATGATGAACACTGTGTGTGTGTGTGTGTGTGTGTGTGTGTGTGTGTGTGTGTGTGTGTGTGTGTGTGTGTGTGTGTGTGTGTGTGTGTGTGTGTGTGTGTGTGTGTGTGTGTGTGCGTGTGTGTGTGTGTGTGTGTGTGTGTGTGTGTTTTCTATTATATTTTAAAATGTAGTTCATGCCTGTGATGGTATATTTACACCTGCATGCATATACACATGCAAGGATGCTAATCGTCTATATTTAGCAGAAAATTAGATAATTTAAATTAGACTGATGTTAGCTGCAGGCCAGGACAGAACATTCCAGAACAAAAGTCACTTCTTGGCAAATAATTCAAATGTACTTTTTTATATAACAATGTCTCTCGAGGTGTGTGAACTCTTGCAGTGCTTTGACTCGGTAGCTGTGCTCCAGGTGATCTGCCCTGTGATGTTCTTTAGTTGTTTGGCCTTTTTTGTTGGGGCCAATGAATGCTCTGAGAAATCCCATTGGCACAAAGCAAGCATGGGGAAGTTACACTGCTGCAGCCATTCACTATATATATATATATATATACACACATTTTTCATCTTTGATTGTTTGTCTTCATACTGCACTGAACAGATACAATACTGTATACATAGATGCAGATACACAATAGCGATTGAAATGAACATCGAACAAAAAATAAATACATTATATATATATATATAAAAAATGTATTTATTTCTTGCAATTGGATAAAAAAAAAAAACTTACTTCGATGTTCATTTCAATCGCCATTGTGTATCTGCATCTATGTGTACATTATTGTATATGTTCAGTGCAGTATGAAGACAAACAATCAAAGATGAAAAATTGATGTCTCCAGGACTGTTAGGCAGATTCAATACCAGCAGCACAAAGAATAATCATATTGCATCAAAGAAAATAAAAATAAACAGGCATAACTGCCCCTCCTTTGTCTTCTATCTTAATGTGCACCTGTGCTTGATGATCACATCTTGTCCCGCTGGCTACTAGCTGTCAGCTGGGTGTTTCCTGAAAGCTGAAGGGGGCATTTTAATCATAGTCAGGTCTCGACTGACTGCACTGTTCAGGCAAAACTGAGTGATCAGCCTCTATGCAAGATCAAATCCAGTTTTTTCCTCGTTCAATTCAGTGAACATCTGACAACTCTGATTTGCCACAGCTCCCAGGTACATTTGATCGTGTGTTTGTGTGTGTGTGTGTGTGTGTGTGTGTGTGTGTGTGTGTGTGTGTGTGTGTGTGTTGCCAATCTCTCAGGCGAAGATGATGGATACACTTTTGGAGGAATAAAAGCATTTTGAAAAATGTCGCTGTCAATGTAAGTCACACGGTGCAGGAGAATCAGTTTAATGAGAATAATTACAACAATTTGATCTATGTAATGGCCCCTTTTTGGTTCAACAATAGATTATCATCTTATCGGTTCATAACTCATATCAAAGTTACATTCCACTCTTGAGGATTTGTAACAGAGAAATATGATAATATGAAAAGAAAGTGATGATGTGAAATGTGCGTAACTTCCTAAACCTGATTACAGGAGATTCATAGACATTTTGGAATATACATCAAATTTGGCATTCAAATCTAATCTAGTGGAAATAAAAAGAAAGATGATGCAAAAAGATGTAAAATGAATAATAAATATTTAAGATTCAAGCGAAAGCAGGATATCCTACTAAAGTACTAAGTACTAAGAAATGTCATTCAAATAATATCATTTGTTAAGAAAACAATAGCAGATATATATGTAGAAATATAGCAAGATGAGAAAAGAAACATAACAAATATATAACCACTGTCTCACATCTACATCTATATATTATTTTGAAATATATAGTTATGGAAATATGGGATATGAAATAAACATTTGGGCTAATACAAATAGACTGCTAATTATATCATACATATAGAATTGTATGGCCAATAACGTAAAAATGACTGATATGACTCTCTATGATTCTCAATTCTGTATGAATGTATGCATTACAATATTATATTGCCCAGTATAAAAATATAGTCAAACCAAAAGATTATTCAGACACCAGATTTTTACTAGTTATTGCAGGACACTAAAGTTAATTTTTGTAAGTGAGGATAGCAAAATAAAGTAAACGGTGACATATTATACCCAGAAATTCTTCATACAGTGGACTTCCAATACAATTTATAAAAATTTAGGACCAAAAATTATTCAGACACTTTGACCTGACCATGTTTTGCTGAAGTGTTTTTTCTTTCATTGCTAATGCAAACTTTTTACACCACAGACTTAACTAAATTAAGCATTGCTTGGTAATTGGTTGACCTAAATTGGTATTATCTAATTTTGTACTTAAATTTAACAGCTGACAGCTATTCAACCCAATTCATTTGTGAGACAGTCTAACAGAAGGATGGCCAAAACCAGTGAAATATCAACTGATTTGATAACTCGGAGTTCTTGTCATATTTTATTACCATTTTCTATCTAATCTATAGCGAATAAACTGTGATAATGTGAGAAATGTTGAAGATGTCTGAATAAATGTTGGTTCTACTGAAGAGATATTTTGAGATTCTCGAAATATTACATTGCAGTGTTATTAATTAGTGTTTTTAAAGATTAACTTTAAAAAAATTACTTTGATCATTAGATGACAACAAAGATAATCTAAATGTAAAAATAGAATAATGAGCAGGTCAATTAAATAGCCAAAATCGAAATAATAAATGAAAAAATCTTTAATATCTAATCTCAATAACTGATTTGGTATACACATACACACTAGCATCAATTAATATAATATTCAATGGAAATCACAGATTTATGCATTGTAAACAGTGCCATATGTAATTGTGTAGATGTTTTTGTTGCAATCATATGTCAGATATGCAGTCTATTGTGTCTATCTACACAATTTATCATTTCTTTTAGAACAGGAGCAAGTGATACAGAAAAAATATGAGATCTGTCAACTAGATCCATTTTTGTAGCACAGATAGCTCAATTTCAGTGGCTTAGATAAATGAATTTGGTGGCGCCCTTGTGTTTAATATATCATTCGAATAACCATGCGATATTTCGCAAATCAGAATCTCTCAGACCTTAAATCTTCCAATGAATATTAAATTGTGTCCTATTTTGTTCATCCCAAATTCTGCATTCCCATCTAGCAAACACACAACGTCGCCGCACTGTTTGGCATGAGATCCCATGTGTGAAATTGTTCCATGGTCACTGTGAATACGATCCACGGAGAAGGAATTAAAAGCAGCAGAAGGGCGGAGGAGGAGCGACACAACGCTGCGGCCCTGTTTCTCACTAAAGGGATCCGTGCCATACACTATTAGTGGCTCTATTCAATCAAAAGATAGCGACAGGGAGAAAGCCTTATCAACAAATGACAGCTACACATGCAAGCCACAACCAGAGTCACAGTTTTCCAGCAGCCGTACTCGAGATGACAAGCATGCTAGATGATCTCATTGGTTGCCTGGATGCTGTGGGCAGGGATGATGCTTCTGCAAAAGCTCTGGGTGACGAATCTCTTTCCTTCACTATCAGTGGTTAAAATAAGAAAGCGTGACCTTGTTATGCTGGGAGTGTCAGATCATCCCGGTCCTTTTAGGGGTGCTCGCTGTTCAGGCCTTGATGTGCTCCGAAGTTGAAAAAGTTAGGAGCGTATAAAAAAACTTTAGGTGTGCAATAAAAATGTAGTAAATAATGGTACAATATGTAATTTTTTTCCATTCAAATATCCAAAAACCACTAGAACAATGTTATATATTTTATTGACTATCTCAAATGTTTCCAACAATGTTTAAATCGAGAGAAATCCGAAATTATTTATTTAATTTTTTGGCATCGCTTGTCAATGCCGCTATTTCCCCCTACTCTCCTAATTGTATTTAATAATGAATTATATTTATACATACTATATGCATAATACAAGACTTTTAATTATAAACATGCCAGAATTACACCAGGACTCTTATTTTGAAAAGACTTTGCTTTACTGCTTCCAGCTGCTCATTTAAGCAGATAAAGGATATAAAATATGCACTCCTACAGCCATCTACAACATAAACACCATATTAGTAATCAATGTCATTATAATCAACAGTAAACCATAAGTGATTCTTTGGCATAAATGTGCAGTATTCAGTAATTGTGAACTGTTCTGAAACCACTAGCCTGTTAACAACACCGCATTTATACATTGAAACGTGAGGCGTGCATTTTATTTAATGGCGGCTTTTGAAATATAAAGTGGACTTGAAATGAAAGTTGCGGTACTTTTTTCTTCCCTATTGTGATAGATATCCTGTTTAAAAAGCTTCTCGAGCAAGAAAAAAAATGTGGGGTGAGACTTGATTTTGTCCATCGTAAATAGATTAGATCATTGTGGTTTAGTAAAGCAAAGACATTTCAAAATAAGAGTCCTGTCAAGGTCAAGGTCAAGGTCAACTTTATTTATAAAGCACATTTCCAAGCAGTCATTACTGCCACAAAGTGCTGTACAGATATACCAAACATAAAAACATGCTAATTTAATCAAAGAGAGAAATTACAAAGGTAAAAATGTCCCAATAATAGTAGTAATAGTTAAAACACATATAAACATTGTTACAATCAAACATCACAACGTCACAGCTCATATTGTATTAAAAGATTTTTCAAAAAGATGAGTCTTTAAAAGCGATTTAAATGACTCAATAGAGCTAGCTTCCTTAATATTGAGGGGGAGAGCATTCCATAGCTTAGGTCCTGCAACAGAAAATGCTCTGTCTCCTCTGGTTTTCAATCTAGATCTAGGACAGTCTAGAAGTCGCTCGTCATTTGACCTAAGTGCTCTGACTGAGGTGTGCATAGTCAGCAAATCCGCTAAATAAGACGGTGCTAATCCATTTAAAGATTTAAAAACAAATAATAAAATCTTAAAATGGATTCTAAAAGCAACAGGCAACCAGTGGAGGGATGACAGTACCGGAGTAATATGATCAAACCGTTTTTTCCCTGTCAACAGGCGGGCGGCTGCGTTTTGTACTAATTGTAAACGGTGAATAGACGACTGATCTAAGCCATAGTATAAAGAGTTACAGTAGTCCAAGCGATTTGTAATGAGGGCATGTATAACTTTTTCTAGTTGACTTTGCGGCAGGTATAGTTTTACTTTCCCCAACAGTCTAAGCTGAAAAAAGCTTGTTTTAACTACTGAACTAATTTGTTTCTCTAATTTAAAAGAACTATCAATAATGACTCCAAGATTTTTTACAAATGGGCTGTGATTAGGGATTAATGGGCCTATAGCCCTGTTTAGACCTGGGATATCCGACTTCCCAAAAATTATGATTTCAGTTTTTTTATCATTTAAATGTAAGAAATTTAGTGACATCCAATCTTTTATTTCCCCCAGACAGTTACTCAGTGCTTCAATAGAATTGGCTTTAGAATTTAGAGGTAGATATACCTGGACGTCATCAGCAAAGCAGTGAAACGAAATTTTGTGTTTCCGGAAAATTGATCCCAAGGGCAGCATATACAATGAAAACAAGGATGGGCCCAAGATAGAACCTTGGGGCACCCCGCTATTAATTGGAGTATTCTTAGAATAAAAAGGCCCGAAATTTACAGAATAAGATCTGTCAGTCAGATAAGACTCAAACCAATTTAGAGCCGTGGCTTTAATACCTGCACAGGACTCAAGTCTTGACAGTAAAATCTTATGATCGACCGTATCGAACGCAGCAGTCAAATCTAAAAGCACTAATACAGCAGAGCAACCAGAATCAGAAATTAAAAGGAGATCGTTAAATACTTTTAAAAGTGCAGTTTCCGTACTGTGACCTGATTTAAAACCTGATTGAAATTTTTCAAATATATTATTTGATTTAAGGTGCAGTAGAAGTTGATTATAAACCACTTTTTCTAATATTTTAGATAAAAAAGGCAGCTTGGAAACTGGCCTATAATTAGACAAGACAGAGGGGTCTAAATTGTGTTTCTTTAGGAGGGGTTGTACAATGGCCTTTTTAAAGGTTACCGGCACAGAACCTGTTAAAAGAGAATTTAAGTATTTAAAGTCCTGAGTATTTAAGTATAATAAATGCTGCAACATCAAAAAATACGTTTTGTCCATTTTGATTCATGGCGACTTCACGTAATAATCTTAATAGGCAGTAATCACGATTCCTGTTTTTCCATCCCCAAATTAAAGACTTTTTAAGATGTTTGTTATACCATTTTCGACTTTTATGACCTTAAATTTCACCTTCGTACACATATTCCTGAATACATTTTACAGTTCGCACACATCTATTTTTAGTCGCAAATGTGTGTGAAACGCTCGCACTGTCAAGCCCTTTTGTCTTACCAGATATGGATGAAAATTATTAAATGAATCTATGGGGAACGGAAGCACGCCTGGGGACTGGTGTGCCAGAGTGCTTCACAGAGTCCACTAATCACTTTTCTGCACCGTACCGACTACCAACACTCACTCTCTCTCTGCTTCATGCTCTCTATCACACTCACACACACACTCGGAGACTCACAATGCCGACAGTAATTTGAAGCCATGAGCTATATCCTGTAATGTGTGTGAAGCTGTAATAAAGAATCAGGACTTTAAGGTTAAGCATTTATAAAACGCTTCTTTTATATATCAATTGCTGGTATTTACATTGTAATTTATAGAATTCACTGCCAGTATGCAGAGGGACTTGAGTCATCCTGCTGATGAAAGATGTGATAAATGAGGTTCAGTCCATCGGTCTTGCCTGATTCTGAGTGGATTGTGTCTCTGATGTGGTACTGATAGTTAGATGCCCACAGGCTTAATGGATTAAATGCATTAGAGCAGTGCTTCTTAAATGTCTTCGATTACATCAGAACATCTCAATACCACCCAGTCACCAACAAGGTTCGCAAATTATTTTGAAGCATTGGCAACAGTCATTGAGTTATGAGAGCATGTAAAACACACATACACAATTTTATAATCCAAATTCAAATTCATTATTGTTTAAACCGTATGTGTGTGATTCTGTTTTGTCATGTCTAAACTGACTTTATAATAAGCTATAAGTTGGTTTAAAGTACATACAAACTTCAAAATGTTGAGGTTCAAAAGATTCTAGCACAACTGTTTCCAACATTGATCATAATAAGAAATGTTTCTTGAGCACTAAATCAACTAATTAAAATTATTTCTGAAGGATTGTGTGAAACCAATGTCTGGAGCAATGGGTGCTGAAAATTCAGCTTAGCTGAGAAATAAATTAAATTTTAAAATATTAAAGTTATTTTTAATTCTTGACTATTTTAGATCAAATAAATGCAGCCATGGTGAAACTGCCAAGAAACTGGTTTTCCAAAAAAAATCCTAAACCTTTGGTAGAGTATACAATACAGTTTAAAGAAGCCTTCAACTTCTGAAGCCTTTGTTATGCAAAATCCATGTAAAAAGTTAAAAAAAAAGAAAAGAATAGAGTGTATTCAATTATGTAAATTAAGTCATGCACAGAACTACCATCCAGAACATCATCAGATAAACAATAGACTCCCGTAGAGTTCATTTTATCCTCTGTGAAATTCACGATTTAACAAAACCAATAAACAGGTGGTGGAAAATTGCAATCGAACATCTGAACACAGCCGAACCACATCACCACAACATATTAAAACCCTGCATCCATTCACACACAGCTCAGGTTGAGAGTAATTAAGGCCAAACTCCAATTTCCAGCAATCCTCTTCCTTCTGACCCAGGTTAGAGAGGCCAGGCTATATTATGGGATGGTGTTCCAAAGGAGCAGGGCTCGCTCGGGTTAATGGGAGCCTGAGGCTGGTGAAGCTAACTTTCTAACATGTAGAGCTCTAAAAGGTTGCAG
Source organism: Phoxinus phoxinus (assembly GCF_949152265.1). Lineage (NCBI taxonomy): Eukaryota > Metazoa > Chordata > Actinopteri > Cypriniformes > Leuciscidae > Phoxinus > Phoxinus phoxinus. The sequence continues at coordinate 12,533,966 of NC_136899.1, read as the reverse complement.
CTTTGTTCGAGTGTCCGCCACCAGCCTCTAATTACAGCAACAACCTTAAGAAAACACCGGCATGAAAGTTCACCAGCATAATGTGCACATGCACACACAAGCACAGGATCATATGAGTAGCTAATGTTTCATCAGGGCTGGAACACAACACCATTGGCCAGGTTGTTGCTAATGGGTTTGCGGCGAATTAGCTTTTTCTTACTCATTCTGAAGGCTATTAGCAATGGATTAATTGGACCGGAGACCCATTTTCCTCTTCAAAATTCACATCTTCAAAATTTCATGAAAATAATTGCTGTGTACATAATAGCCCTAATTACACTTCAAGGAGAGAGAAAATGTGAAATATGACATGTAGCCGACTAATAATAAAACCAGATTCTAATTAAAATCCTTGACATTACTTGAATATCAGGCAACAAAGAAACAATTAATTTCACTGTAAAAGTAATGCGTCTCAAACATTACACAAAGCTTCCTTTCAAATATGGACTGCTGTATTCTACATCACATGCTCACGCTGTAACTTCACATGACCTGAAGAATTACGGGATGACATTCTGAACAGGACAGCGAGTACATTAGCCTTGAACGACGAAACGTTTCCGTCCTGTTTTACATTTCCTCTTGCACTCAGAACTACAAAAAATACACCAAAGTTTGAGTGTATAAATAATTTGTATTTTGCTTCTGGTCCCATTCATTCGTCTAAGCCACCTTTCCAATGACTTAATTATAAGAACAGATATCAGTACATAATTCAACAGTAGTTTAATTAGGCTAGTTCTACACTCTTCAAAAATAAAGGCTCCAAAAAGAGGGTTATCGCATGCTATTGAATAAATATTTTGGGTTTCACATAAGAACCTTTTAGTGAACCGTTCTTAAAAAGAACCATTTTTTATTAGTGTGAAGAACATTTTAATAATCTAAAGAACTTTTTCCACTATAAAGAACCTATTGTGCAATGAAAAGCTTTCATGGATGTTAGAAACTCTCCCTTGGAACCATAGATAAAGACCTGTATGTAGTTAGTAATGATGTGGTTTGTAAAAGTTGTAGGCTATAAATGAATCAGTCTTTTAATGTATTGTTCAAAAATACTCATCATGAATATAAGAGTCATTGCTTGAATCTGATGGATCCTTTACTGAATTAACTTACTGAACTCGACTCTATAACTCGACTGTTCATGACAAACTTTACATCAGTTGCTATCCACAAAGCAGTTTTGCTTGTGTGATTAGGCTATTGTCTAATAAATAAATAAATATCAATAACAAACTGTGCTGTTTTTTTATTTTTATTTGTAACATATACTTGTGTTACAGCATCAGCTGAGAGAAAATTTCTGCAAGTAAAAACTAAATGTGCCAAATTGAATTAGAAGAGTATCCAATGAAATAGAAATATGAATCAAAGCATATTAGGAAAAAACAAACATTTTTATCAATACCCAGTGCTAATTGAAGTCTGTCATTTTCACCAAAAGACTGAGTTATGATATTTTTATTAAACATTACGAGGTTGATTTAAAAAATAAATAAAACATACATAAATAAATTCAGGATTTTATTTCATGACAAATTTTAAAAAAAAAAATACTTCTGATGAAGACGGAGAGTGTGTTTCCTCTTTAGTGCTTCTAACTGGTGAACAAATATTAGGAATCATACGTTTACCAGTCAACCATTGATTCAAAATTTACTCAGTGACCCTGCAGCTTCCAGTATTGGTTATTAGCATGGTTTGTTCTTATATTGGCTTAATTTTGTCTTCCATGGAAAAGCTAAATCCCACGAGGCATACTGGGATTAAAATTAGATACACGTATTTGAAAATAATTAATTCCCCATTGTTCTGCAGGTTGTTCAGTCAAGAATTTTTCGGCTGTGTGTTTTTGAAATGGGAAGGAATTCACCGTAATGAGGACTTCCAGAGTAAATGGGCAGTCACTATATGAACCATTTACCTACAAACATGGGGAATAAAAAGGCAAGTATTTCGTTGTGTTTCAAAGATAAAGTTTAGATCTTTGAAATTTGTCAATAGAGAACAGCACAGACTCAGCTTTAGTAATAACCAAGAATAGGCCTATACACTGATGAGCCAAAGACCAGTCACATGTGAAGCGAATCATTTCTAACAAGGCCACAACAAGGTCTGGGTAAATTACTGTAGATGGCAAGAAAACAACCAGATCTTGTAATCAATGTGTTGGGCACAGGGAAAATGGGCAGGAATAAAGATCTGAGACAAGGGCTAAATTATTATGGAATGGTGATTGGGTCAGAGTATCTCTGAAACAGCAAGGCTTGTGGGTTGCTCCCGGTCAGCAGTCGCGAGAAAACCAACAGTGGTCTGAGGAGGGACAAACCATAAACCGGTGACAGGGTGTTGGGCGCCCCAAGGATCAGTGATGCATAAGAGCAGCAAAGGCTGTCTCGTCTGGTCCGAGCCAACAGGAGGTCTACTGTTGCACAAGTCACACAAAATTTAATGATGATTTATTTTACCTCACATGGACGGCCGTGTACATGTGCGCCGTTTACCTGGTGAAGTAATTGCACCAGGATGTACTGTGGGACGGCGACAAGCCGGTGGAGGGAGTGTGATAGGCAATGTTCTGTTGGGAAACCCTGGGTCCTGCCTTTCATGTGGAACTAAAAAGCATATGTGCCAATATCTAAACACTGCTGCAGACCAGATACACTCCTTCATGACAGTGGTGTTCTCTGGTGGAAGTGGCCTCTTTCAGCAGGATAATGCCCTTGCCAAACTGCACATATTGTTCAGGAATGGTTGAGGAACATGATGAAGGAAAGGTCAAGGTGTTGCCATGGCCTCCAAATTCACCAGTTCTCAATCCAATTGAGATTCTGTGGGATGTGCTGGACCAACATGTCTGATTCACGGCAGCTCCACGTCGCAAACTACAGGACTTTAAGAATCTGCTTGGTGCCAGATACAACAGGTCAGTGCTATTTTGGCAGCATGTGGCAGGCGGTCTTAATATTTTGGCTCATTGGTGTGTGCATGATGACTACAATATTTTTTTTTCTTATTTATGGAAAAGTGACATTTAAGAATTAATTTACTTATTTTAACTGCTAAATTAGATTTGTTTTAACGCTAAAATATTAAATATTCTTTACCTCAGAACCACGTAGGACTGTGGGTTATCATGCGCAATTTCAAACAGTTTACGAAGTTGAATTCATCTTGATTCAGCAAGTATAAGACAGTTCTCATGTAAACTAGGTTGGTGTATGTAACTGCCAGTCACATAAGAGTGGCAGTGAAGCAGCTCTCCTGGAAATCGGAGCTCTCCAGAGGTTTCTATTGGAGTCGTCCCAACAACTCTCTGCTCTGATTGGCTGTCTTTTTCCTCTCCCACTGCAGCGGTCCAGTGATTGATGGGGCTGCAGATCAACAATGCAGCAGTCAGTCCACCAAGACTGGACAACATCCTGCTCACAGCAGACAAGAGTCTAGCACACAAAGAGTGTGTGTTAATGCTCAGGGCTAATAAAACAGTGCCCATCTGCTGCACCGTAAAAAAAAAAAAAAACTATTTCACACTCTAATTTCTAGTTTCTATCAATTCTACTTTATTTTAAAAGTTTCCGGAACTCATTTAGATTGAAAAAGTAATTCATAGAAAATTCTTAGAAATAGCTTACACATCATTTATAATAACTCAATATAATAAAAAATATAAATTTTGGCTTCGCTTGTTTATTTCAATACATGGTTGTATTGTTTGTATCTGTTAAATTTTTTGTAGAGGAAGCACTTTTTTCCAAGGCAGATATTATTCCAAATAACACGCTCACCATCTGTTGATCACAACGGTCTCATATGTAAAGCTAAAGCACGTTTGTAACTGTGGGTAAGAGCATCTGCTAAAAGTAGTGTACAAAAATGTTCTACAGGAGAATATCTGAAAAAGCTAAAACAAAATTGCATTTAACACTGATTGATTTTAATTAGAGATCTGTGAGGTTTTAGAAAGACACTTAGGCCTATACTTAAATAAGTAAATAAATATACTTGCCATTCCAAATCCTTCACAAGCCACACAGAGCTGATAAACTCAATGGTGTTTTACTCTTATTTATTTCTTATGTAGGCCTATGCCTCTTAGAGGTGCTTGATCAAACTCTCTAACTAAAGTGCCCGAATCACACAGCTCCGACCCAAATTGGTTTAACCTTTAGAGACTTTAGATTGAAGTATTTAGATACTTAAGTGAAATTTAAAAAAGCATGAACACCTTTTCACTACATAGCAAATTATCAAATCAATTATCCAATTACACAAATTATGGTCACACTTTATACATTTGGGTCCAATTCTAAATAGTATTTAACTATTTACTATGACGTTTGCCTCAATAAACTCCTAATTACAGCTTATTAATAGCTAGTAAGGTAGTTGTTAAGTTTAGGTATTGGGTAAGATTAATGGATGGAGAATATGGTCAGTAATATGCTTGCTAATAAGCAAGTAGTTAATAGTGAGAATTGACCCTAAACTTAAGTGTTACCTAAATTATTAATCCATAAAAATCACATCGACACTATCAAACATAGTTTTTTTTTTTTGTTATTTAATGCAATGACATTTAGACTTTTTAAAGCATGATTTAAGTTTCCAAATAATTTTTGGGGCCTTTGTACTGTAAAATGTACTGCAGAACAAAGAGAGATATTTTTTACTTTAAAAAGCCATTTCATAGCCATCAAAGACTCAAAGGCACAAAGAATTATTCAAATGACTTAATTCACATTACCAGATTGAAGTTCAACAGAGTTCCCTTTTCCCTGCAAATTTCCACATTTCCAGTGGCTTGGTCAAATGCAAAAGAGATAATGAGAAGGAGATTGACATGATAATGATTTGAGAAAAGGTACTCTGAAGTTGTAAAGCCACTAAGCCAGTAATAACCGTTAAATATTACAGTGGTCTTGTAGGTCAAACATTAAATGTAATTTCTCCTCACTCAGCCGATCGAATAAATAAACCTGAGATCTAAAAATATCCATCTACTGCAAGTGGTCTAATGTAAGCAGTCTGTGATTGAGATCAAATGCACTTGATTAAATGAAATAATAGTATGAAATAATAATTCAGTGACAAAAGAGCAGTAGAGGCAGCCTATTATTCACACAATTAGAGATAAAGAAAGTGTGTAAATGGGGAAAACAATACTACATGTGTATGTGGCCAATGGATTTGCTTTTGGAAACAAGGGCTATGTTCGGAATAGAAAACTAGCTGCTTACCATGGTAAATACTGAACAGAACACTATATACTGTGACTGTATACACTTCTCTTAATAAAGTAAGTGAAAGTATATAATACCAAGATTTGCACTGTTAGCTGTATATTTGTGCATATACTGTACAAATGCTCTGGCAATTTGAATAAATATTTGTCTCGCCAATAAAGCACACACCGAAATTGAAAAAGTGTACTTTTTTGCCATGCTTAACTATTCAAACAATCGAATGTGAGATTGTCTTCACACAACCTCATTAATTAGACATGAGTCTAATTAACAATTTGGAATGGGAACCAAAACAATTTTAATCCAAATTTTTTTTGTGCAAATATTTCTAACATTAGCCAGTTTCATAAAAATGAGTCAAGGAAAAGAGGCCAACTATTTTATCCAATGTTTGTTAAAATGTCAAAACTTTTGGCAGTGCCATAAAATTATGAGTAAAATAGAAAACACACACACACACACACACACACACACACACACTAATATGATTTCAGGTGCTCTGTAATATGCTTATTTGAGTAAATATTAAACATAATTAGGCCTACTACATACTGCAGCAATAGTACAATTTTACTATGTCTAGCCGGCATAAAGGCACTTGGGATCATCATATAATGTAAAAAGAGCCCAAAACCGGTCCGGTGAAACTCAGAAATCGCATGACTATCAGTACATAGCCATTCATAATTACATAATCATCAGCTTGACTGCTGCAGCCTGACATGACAGCGTTTCAAGCCTATGGAAATTCAACTTCTGCTCTAACAGATGTAGTGAATTCATTAAAAAGAGAGGTCAACTCCATCAGAGACACACTTCACAAGTTCATTCCTCTCAACATGGACACACGCTCATAAGTGGCTTCTACATCATTTGCGAAGCTTTACAGTCAAGAAAGAAACACTTGGTCATTGGTTTCACTTAAAAAATAAGACTGGTTGACAGGTTTGACGGGAAACATGAAAGAAAAAAAAGTGAAAAAACGACGCCTACATATCAATTAAAATAACAGTTCAGTCCAGCACTGAAGTCTAAGATGACTCAATGTGGGAAAGTGGACGAGATTCTTATACACGTAGGCTGAAGTGGGGGCGAAAATCATTTGTGCAAACATCACACACAAAAAAATTTATAAATAAAATGAAGGAATCCATGGGGGAATAAACTGTGAGAAGTAAGCAGAGAAGGAAAGGTTGAAGTGGTGGAGAACTGCATAAATTATAGAGCCCTTCAGACGTATCCTCTATTACAATATTGAATTGGATATTTCTATATCAATCAATGTATTCAAGAGCCCTAAAGAACAAGTAGTTCTAAACTAAGATAATGTCTCTTGTGCTCAAGCAAATATATACATATTATAATGTATGGGGAAGTTAAGAATAAAATTTCCTCTCTTAAAAAAAATTTGTAGACAGGCAGATATGATAATGGTTTCTGTATACGCCTAAATTCAGCGTTTCAAGCCTAACAGCTGTTCGAATAGATTTATGATGTGTGTGGTTGGTACATTACATTACAGTGAAGATCATCACACAATGAAATATGTCTGTTGTTATGTTGTTATGATCAGCTAATCGTTTAATTCACCTGGTCATTAGACGTTAATTAGGCTTAAATGGACTAATGCGGGAAAACAGATTAAATATAATTGTCTAAATGTAGAGTGACGCATCACCATCAGATTACTGAGTTTTAGTAGTAAAGCAAACAAATAAATCAGTGACAGTGGGCAATTATTGCACAAAACACAGAATTCAGAGAAGAATGCACAAGTTACGAATAGTTACGAATGGTTAGAGCACTGACAGCTAGACATGTAAAAAACATTATAAGAAAATAACTGTAGTTATAGGCAATGTCTGCAGAAAAACAGACGATGCAGTATTTATTTTTGGTTTGTTTAAATAAATGTCTCCACATCATTATCAATGGCACACAAGCTACAGGATAACAGTGCAATGTTTCGTTTGCCCAGAGGCTGAACCATTTAAAACGCCTTAAATGGTTTCTTTTGCCAAGGCTAGATTGATAGACTGTCTTGCCTTTTCAAGCTTTAGGCTATTTCCCCGAACAAACACTAGTCTGAGAGATAATTATTTCTCCTAGTTCTGCATTGTTTCTCCTGTAAAATTGCAGGAAAGTGCGTATTTGTTTTCCCTGTCATTTTCGCAGCATGCCGCGAGTTATTTAACATAACTGAATAATCACGCCACTTTCCACAGATGGTGATAGAAAGTCAATCCCCAGATTTGATCATCTTTCACAAAACACTGGGTCTTCCTTGGTGGTTTCTCCATTTAGATGTGAAAAGATTGACTGGCAAACTCAATCCTCTTGCATATGAATTTTGGCGAATGCCAGAATTAAACATCCCCTTTATGAAAGCGACAATGGGCCAACAGTTAATATCCAACAGCAGCAGATCTGAAATATCCTCTGAAGGTGTGCTCGTTTCGGCGTGTACTCCCGTTATCAACATAACATTTGTCGCAGAATTGAATGCTTAGAAAAGCTGTTACCATGGGATCTTTACAGCCTATTCTCTGCATTTACAAAGAAACCACAGCTGTTTTTCTGAAAAGTTTCGATGCAGGCTGGCCAAATTTTCGACAATGGTATGCAAATGCTCCTCAAAATCTCTGCTGGAGTCACAGGTTCCCTCTGTCTGATAAAGGAGAGCTATTACGGCAGGAAACCTGAGCGTATTTCCAGAGATCTCCAGACACCAGGCATGCACAGGGTTAATCTACAGAGTAATAGATCAGGCCGGCATGTTTTCATTGTCTTATCTGACTCACCGCACCAAGATTTTGCACACTCTGGAAGCCGCACTATTGTTGAGTTTGAAAATGTTGCGTTTCCCTCGTGAACAGGTCAAAAAGAAATAATCCGAGGGTACATTGAAACATTTGTTTCTTGTGACTCAAGCGGATAATTGAGTGTTCTGAATGTTTGAGAAGCTGGCAGCTGACACTTTAATGAAACTGTTTATTTACATCACTTTCGCTCATCACAGCTGGCGATTGACTATTGAATCTGAAAAGAGCAAGGTTTAATGAGCACCATGCAGTCATTATATTCAATACAAACTCTCTGCTACTAAAGTTGGGTGGCGAAATGACAAAACAGATAATTTGCTGCTAATTATTTCTAAAAGGGTGCAGAATGCAGATACATCAAGAGTATTTAAACTGCTCATGTAACACAATGGTACTGCAACATAATTATTCTAGGTTGAATAGGTTGAAAGAAAAGATACAACTTGTTCCGTGGGAAAGATTCTTTGATTTTAAGTATAAGCAAAAATAAACCACGCTTCAATGCAGAGGCTTGATAGCATGGAGATATACTTAATACTGCCACCGGCATTTATGCTTTACAAAACAGAGTACAACAAATAACTACAAAAAGACAGCAAGGAACTATTAAACTCCAGGAAAAAGTTTTAAGAGTTAAGAATTTTTTTGAGAGATGGATATATATATATATATATAAGAGATAAACAGGATTTTTCCCCTTGTATATGGGAATATATATATATATATATATATATATATATATATATATATATATATATATATATATATATATATATATATATATATATATATATATTCCCATATACAAGGGGAAAAATCCTGTTTATCTCTTGCTCAATAATGACACCTAATTGAAAAACATTAGAAATATTATACATGTTTCAAATTTTAAGGATGCAATGATTTTAACATTCTGGGCGACACTGGCAAGGTGAAAACTATGTGTTATGGTCTATAACTGAAAAAAAGGCAAATATAAAATTCTGCACTATCTTGTAAATAAATATGAAAATAAAATGCAAGTAGCCTAACACTTAAACATTAATTTGTATTCAGGCAATACAACCTACAGTAATAATGTCCAGTACGAAAAATTGCTATTCATTTTGAGATTTACTAACAAAACAAAATGTAACAAAATGTAACAATAGTGGAAATGTGCATGCATGCACAGTTAAATATACGGTACTAATGGAATCTTAAAAGAAAGAATAGAAACATGACACCAACTTAATAAGAATCACAAGCTGAAGTATTGTGAAATAGATGAAGACTGATTTAAAAACAAAAGTTTTATATGATCATATTATCGACTCTATATATGCAGTGCATGCATCATTTTTATAATATATACAGCTGGGGTGCCGAGAAGCCACAAGGCAGAAGGACCTGAGATCTAAGTCCAGCTGCAGGGAGTGGCAGGGAGACGTCCCTGACCGTTGCCCCACCACCCTGAGATGTTCTGGGACTAAAGGGGCGAAACATTGGTGATGGGTGGCTCCCAGCTGATGACCCTGCGGCTGGCAATTTGGCACCGGCCAAAGTGCGTCAGGCAGTAATGCCCAGCAGGTTTACCATCAACCTGTTTCTAATCTCATATATATATATATATATATTTTTTTTTTACAGTTAAAATGGACCAATAATGTATTTACCTGACACTGAAAAGTCTAAAAAAAACCTGCAAAATTAAGGTGTGACCGGACAAGAAATGCTCATGGGGTCACAAAAAAACAGGTCGCTAAGAAACAATGCATGTTAACTGCAAAAAACTTTAAAGAGTTTCTGGTGGTTTCACACTTAATTCTTCACCTTTAATTCTTAGTCTCCAGTGCCCTCATTTTCCACAACTGCAAACTACCTGCAGTTTCCAGAAGCACAAGGTGTCAGATTCTCTGAGATTTTGCTAAGGCAAGGAATCCTCAAACATGACACACACTTTATAAGAATCACAAGCTGATTGTCATAAATAGATGAAGACTGACTTTTAAAAAAGTTGCATGGACAGATTGAGAGTGACTCTTGAGGGACCAGCACCAGTTCAAGTCAGACAACAGCGGCGGTGGCGAGGGAGTCACGGTGAGAACTGCTACTAACAATGAGCAAGACGGACCTTTCAGGGTAGGAGATGGACTTAAAATTAACTCCAAAAACTCACTGCCAGATTGAAGAAGATCAATTCTTCAAACAGTGGTACAAGAGGAAGTGGTGCTGGTCCCTCAAGAGTCACTGTCAACCTATCTGTCTATAAAGCCTTTAAAACAATCAAGTTTTCATGTAGGCTATTTCACAACACTTCAGTTTGTGAGTCTTATTAAGGGATTTCAGAATTGTTCCTTAGCAAAGTCTCTGAGAAACTGACACCTTGTACTTCTGGAGACTCCAAGTAGGCTGCAGTTTTGTAAAATGGTGGCACTGGAGACTAGGGTTCCTGATGGTTTCACACCTTAATACTTAAAGTCTTTTATAGTTAATATATTTTCTCCTCAGCCTGTTTTTCTGTGACCCTGCTGCCCGAATGAGCATTTCTTGTCCAATGGCAATACCTTAATTTTAAATTTCATATAGTATTGCATCCTCTTCATGGTCATTAAATCGTTTTTGACATTTCAGAGTTAAATCTCTTTTTTGGTTCATTTTACCTGTAAAAGAATCTAAGCTGAATATAAGCTATTTTTCATTTTAACAATTATACATCACTTCTAAATGACTATATACAAAATTAAGAGTAGTTATTAAGATTGATGGGGTTTAGAATTAGTAAAATGTACTTGGGAAAAAAAATCAGAATATCGACTTGCATAATAATAATTATGCACGCACTGTATGTTACACACGTGTAAATGTACTGTAGCTATGTAACTAATATGGTCGCAAATGCAATACAGTACTGTACATCACTGATCAATGAAATGCAGAAACTTCACAAAGAATTACATATATTACACTGCAAGAAGATCCTTCAGCATCTTCTAAATCAGCAATAGGTCTAAAAACAGTAATAGGTCAATAAAAACATCCTCTTTGAATGTAAAGGCATTTCAGCTGCAGATCCTCTAAAGTATTTTAATGCATTGTATGTAAAAATGCTGAAAGAGAGGAGAATGTCCTTGCTTTCGAATCTGAACACATCAGGAGATATTTCTGCCTGGATAAATCACTCCCAGCACAAGGCCCACATCAGCCGTCTGTCGCGGAACCATCCGTGAAAGCTGATGATATATCAGTGCCAAAAGACACATTTTGTTGCCGCCAGATAGTGTAGATCACCCAGCACGAAGAGCTCAGGCTGTCACTTTGCATGTGTGCCGACGCCACCGCCGCAGTCAGGAACCATTTCTGCTGGTCCCACAGTCTCTAGAAAACAGATGTTGCATGCTGGTCTCAAAGCTACGCCAAGAGGAATGGCCCAAATCTCAGTTGCATTAAGGCAGCTGTTTTAAGCCTCGTCTAGATGCATTCTGCGTAAAACACTTCCGTTGCGGGTTTCAATGCAGTATTTATTACAGAATTAAAATAAAATATCACTGTCATTAACTTCTAAATTAAATATTGAAAGGCCTATACAAGAATACAACAGAAATCTATAGCCTAAATCCATAAATGGTTTAGCTTCGTGTAACCCTGTAGTCCTGATAACACAAAGACTGTTGATATTGGGATTAATGCTCCAGTTCAAATAACCACTAAATCCACTCCTGTGATTGTCATGGAGTTCAGGCTCAGATCCTTATACTGTGATATACACAGCCTCGGCCATGTGAGTTGGCTCCAGTAAGAAAGTGTACCATGAAAAGGAGACTTTACTCAATATATTGATATTTCCATTGTAGGCCGAAAAAACCATTTTCACCAATTACCGTGCTTGAACTTTTCCCATCTGCCAAAAGAGGTCAGCCATAGCTGTGGAATTTCACACAAATATATTTATCTATTAACTCACAGGCCATGAAAATAAGTACATTAACTCATATAATAAAAAACAGATACTCCCCAGGAATGTAAAATACTGTATTTGCAGAAATGCATTAACATGTTAACAAAACTGCTGCATAGGAAAAAGCCCCTTAAACTGCTTCTGTTCCTGTTTTCTAAGCTCAAAATATGCAAGACAACAAGACTTCTTAATGGTTTGTGACCATTTATAACAAATCCAACAGAAAAAAAATATTGCTGAACTTCACAGCTGCTCCGCTGTTTAGGGCCATTTGTACAGAGAAATAGAAGACAGGTATTGTGACTTTGCCTATCTAGTAGGATGACTCTTAGCTTCACAAGCTAGTGGCAAACAATATGTTGATGCTATATAAAAAGGCAATGTGTTTTATAATATAATATAATATAATATCAAACAAATCTAACTTATTATTTTAAAAAAAATATTACCAAACAGAGGTATTTCACTAAAAACAAAATGGTGATAATTTTTTTTCAGGATTCTTTGATGAATATAATTGTTTTGTGTGAATGTAAAAGTCTATATTATCACATTTGATCAATTTAATACAACCTTCATGCTAAATAAAAGTATACAGTACATCTCTTTAAAAAAAAGAAAAGTTGAGTAATGTCCCCAGCACTTTGTAATGTATGAGATTATTCACCTTTAGGATTTTTAGATGCGTTCCTGGCGACACTGGTTCATCTGCCTGGTTGTGTGAAGGCTTGTTGTTGTTTTTTAGGTTTTTTTTCCTTCCATCTTTTTTTTTTTGTCTCCAACTAACTTCTGGGTGAAATTGCTCTCATCACCCAATGTGCCCTGGGCCTGACAACAGTGTGTCAATTGTTTTCTCACAGCAGCAAGGAGAAGAAGTCTAGCATCTCTCTCTCTCGATCTGTCATTCTGACAGCCGAAAGGGAGAATATTTATATAAAAAAAGGTGAAACCAGACAACTGAGGCTATCAAAGAAAAAAGACAGAGAAGGAAGCTACATCCAGGATTCTTTATCTCCAACATATAGCTGTGATAAAAAATAAAAAATAAATAAATAAAGAGTAGAAGTTGAAAAGGCATCATCTTTTTCAATTCCAGAGATCCATGAATGAAGAGAGAGTGAAGTTAGTTTCGCCTGAGTGACGGGTCGTAGAAGAACAGGAAGTGAAATGTCTGAGAAAACCTGCTGTGCAAGAACTTGCCAGATGATAGAGCCTCATCTATACGGCAAGGACGATAGAGATCTTTCCCAAACACTTAATGAAACAGGAATTGATCTACTAAAATTGGTCATCTAGAAACTTTTTTATTTAAAAATTAGAATCTTAATTTGCCGTTGAAATGGTTGAAACACGTTTAGTTCGTTGTCATTCGTTAAAGGATAATTCCGGAATTTAACACCTTGAGTCTATATTGTAGTTTGTTTTGGATGAACAAGAGTGTTGGACAACATTTTTTTCACAATGGTTCCTCTCTCGAGTTTTTGACTATAATAGAATTGGCCATGGACCCATTTAACATTGGAGTCAATGGGCATGTCCGAAAATGTCATTAAAACAGCCAATAATGTTCGTTTACAAAACTGTTAAACTCACCGAGTGGTTAGTGGTGTTCGTTGATGATTATAAACAATATATCGTCGCAATATATGATTCCAATCCGTTTATTTTGCTATAGTGGAACTATTTTTTCAGACACTTCACAACTGTGTAACTTCCGCTCAATATTTGAATCTGAAGCGTTAGCACACTCCCGACCACTTGATGGCGATAACTGATGTTTATGTCTCGCGGGACACTCACGGTCACAGTCGAGTTCAACTTCATATTACAAGTAACAATTAATTAAGGTTTTGTTTGTTTATTTCGCTTACTCTCCCGGAGCACAGTTGCTCTGCTCGCTAGCCTTATGAGAAACGGAAGCGAACAAAAAGACTACATCGACCAAATGTAAACAGCCCCCTTTCCGTTTCCGGTAGCGCATTTATATTAACGAGCACTCATTCCTTCAACAGAATTCAATGGGATTTTACAAAATGACGAATAAAACACGACAGAAACTGTATTTCGCAACACTTTTTGTTTCTGGAACATCAACTAACATCACTAATCACTCGGTGAGTTTAACAGTTTTGAAAACTAATGTTAAAGGTTGTTTTAATGACATTTTCGGACATGCCCATTGACTCCAATGTTAAATGGGTCCATGGCCAATTCTATTATAGTCAAAAACTCGAGAGAGGAACCATTGTCAAAAAAATGTTGTTCACCACTCTTGTTCATCCAAAACAAACTACTAGGGGTGTGACGAGACCCTTATCTCACGAGACAAGACGAGACACGAGATTGGGTTCACAAGAACGAGACGAGACGAGAATTTTGCACAATATTTGATAGAAATCCTCAATGACAAAATTCATGACTGGAAAAAGTCTGCAGGTGGATTTTGAAATGTTTTAACTAAATAATGAATGTCATTTCAGTTCTACTTTATGAGTATGAATTATCAAATACATTGAAATACAACAATATAGAAGCAATGTAAAGGTTTTACCACAAACTCAACTGACTGGCTTCTCTCAAGTATGATTTCACACGGGTCTCTTCAGACCTTACTGTAAATTATGAGCTTCCAGAACTTCTGATTGAGGCTGTGTGTGACTTCCAAATGAAGCTACTTCACAAATTTAAAATAGAAATAAAAAAGTATAAAACAACAGTTTTTCTTATTAGTGCAAACGATAATTAAGTGCAAGTGCAACCATAATCAAAGTAGGCCAACTCTCTCTGTATTCAAAGTGCAAACAGAGACCAAAACAGAGACCAGAGCCACAACTACAACGTCCAGAGGTATGGGGTTCCATTTGTGCCAAAAATAAGTCGACTGCTTTGTGCTTTGTACTACACATTTGTCCTTGTCAACAGTCATTGTCTAGTTGTTCGAAAAAAATAGTATATGTTGATGTGTGTGTTCTCTGTTTATGTCGATCTGTTATGTCGTCCTTACTGTATTGATCCTCCTTTTTCAGAAAAAATGTTTATGTTGATGTGTATGTTCTTTGTTTATGTCGATTTGTTCTGTTGTCCTGTCATCTTGTTCTGTCTTCCGTACTGTAGTCAGCCGTCCTGTTCAGTCGTCTTAACTGTCTTCTTATTTAGTAATCCTAAATGTCGTCTTGTTCAGTCCTCTTAAATGTCGTCCTGTTCAGTCCTCTTAAATGTCGTCCTGTTCAGTCGTCTTAACTGTCGTCCTGTTCAGTCGTCTTAACTGTCGTCCTGTTCAGTCGTCTTAACTGTCGTCCTGTTCAGTCGTCTTAACTGTCGTCCTGTTCAATCATCTTAACTGTCGTCCTGGGCTGCGTTTCCCAAAAGCATCGTAAGCCTAAGTTGATCGTAAAAACGATCGTACGACTGATCTTAATATTATGGTCTGTTTCCCAAAAGCATCGTAGCTTAAGTAGCACTTGAAAATCTTCGTAGAACTACGAGTGCTCTGGAGTAATCGTACATCCCCAAGTGCATCGTAAGAAGACATATTTATGAGGACACTTGCAGGACACCGGCAGATTACACTTTTATCTAGATTTAACACACTGCAACGTGAGTAATATAATAATGTTTTGATTGTACTTTATTGTACACTTTATTATACTCGTTTTTTGTTTACATGAATTTATAAATGAAATAATTAAAAAGGGAAGAAAAATATAGAAATACGCGAAAGGGTGCTATGCGCGTCGTATGTGAACGAAATGTCAACAGCGTAAGTATATGACGCCTTTCGGATGAGATCGGGCTGGAAATACACACCTAAATTAATGAATTAACAAAAAAATATATAAAAGAAGTAATGTGGAAAATATGCTTCAAAGACTGGGCAAAATAGGAATGAATTAAAAAAAAATCTGTCAATGACGTGCACGAAAACCAGCCATGTATTGGCGATTTCTTGGTTGGCCTTGTGGTCCCATGCCATCTTAGTCGTCGTCCTCCTCTTCCACCTCCTCCACCTCTTTATCTTCCTCCCTGTTAAGTAAGGGCACTCTTTAATGTAATCTTTTTGAAAGGTATCTTTTTTTCTTTTCTTTTTTTTTTCAGCCATTTTGTCAGTGACCCCGCCTGTAGGTGCTTTATATAGCCTAGACTTGATTGTCTTGATTGCTAATCCACAACAGATGACGATTATTAGGTTAAACGTTCAGAATAGGAATCCATATAATGTTATATTTCAGCACTTCGCAATTGGACAGCGACTCTTAAGTAGCACGTAGAGCGCGTTCTCGCGCGTTCATGTTAAGTGCATTTTTGGGAAACGCGCGTGGAATTGCCGCGAGCGTTCGTAACATTGCACGTAGAGAGCGCTCTTAAGAGCTAAGATACATCGTTATCGGGAAACCCGGCCCTGTTCAGTCGTCTTAAATGTCGTCCTGTATAGTCGTCTTAAATGTCGTCCTGTATAGTCGTTTTACGAGGCTGAATCCAGCTTCATATTCGCAGCTTCTTATTGACGCAATCCGTTCCACCTTAAATGACGCGAACTTCCGCGTTTGCTGGCTTCATTGACGCTCAACTTAGGGACCATGCGGTTTAATGCAAATAACACTGATATATCAGCGAAAAATGACTGTAAAAATATAAAGGCAAATAATTAGGCTACAGTATTCTTTAATAATGTCATCAGCTCAATTTAGGGACCATGTGGTTTTTCTCTTATTTACACTTTTTAGGGACCCTGTTTATATTGTAGGCCTATCTATTTTCAGAAAATACTAATACATTATTTTGAAAAGTAAATAACAAATAATAATAACATAAAATGACTGTAAAAAATAGAATGAGGCCTATACATCAATCTTTAATTATTGCAAATAACATAATTTGAATGTATTTAAAAATAAATATATTGAATAGGCCTACTTTTATTTATTTATTTTTTATTATTATTACAAATGAAAATGTGACCAGAGATTATGCTCCAGCTTGGATCCAGCCCCTTATGAAGACTTCACAGACACATTTGAAGAGATGAAACCTACTCCTGCAAGGACTCCAGAACATCAAACATGGATGATTATAAATAAATTATAATTTTATCATTGCTTTAAACTGCACATTAATGTTGCTTAAAATGCATACGTTTGTAAATAGTAATTTGTTCTATCTAATAACTGTTCTGATATCTCATTAAATCCTACTGTGGTTTTGTAACAGAAATCTGCATTTATCCTGCATCTGTGCTTGAATATAATCATGCACAATTTCAGATATTTATACTGTAGAATTTTGAAATTATGGACCCATGAAATGCGCGCGTAACGCGTCTTTGCATTGACTTAACATTGAAATCACTCGCGCCTGACGCGCTATTCGCGTCCGGTGTGAACGCACCATTACCCATTGTGCTTGACTGTCACATAAACAAATTTAGACATTTTGACTGTAGCATTGTGAAGTTAGTAGAGCTACTACTCTAACGAAATCCAAATGTTAAGCATTTTTTATTGTAGAATTATTATTGTATGAATTTTTAAACACATTTCACAATGTAAAATAATCCGCCTATTGCATTTTCTGCACAATTCGCGACGCTGTTTCTCGGCAACCTCATAGGGTGCGTTAAACTGGACATTATCCCATTATAGTAGTGCTACTACTATAACGAAATCCAAATTTACAGCTGTTTTTACTTTAGAATTATTTTTGTATTAATTTTTAAACTTGGCACTTTACACAATGTACAATAATCCGCCTAATGTATTTTCTGCCCATTTCGCGGCGCTGTTTCTCAGCTGCCTCAGAGGGTGCGTTAAATTGGACACTGTCCCATTATAGTAGTGCTACGACTCTAACGAAATCCAAATTTTAAGAAGATTTTACTGTGGAATAAATTTTTTATGAAGCTTTAAACTTGGCACTTTACACAGTGCACATTGAGCCTAATGTATTTTCTGCCCATTTCGCGGCGCTGGTTCTCAGCCGCCTCAGAGGGTGCGTTAAATTGGACACTGTCCCATTATAGTAGTGCTACGACTCTAACGAAATCCAAATTTTAAGAAGATTTTACTGTGGAATAAATTTTTTATGAAGCTTTAAACTTGGCACTTTACACAGTGCACATTGAGCCTAATGTATTTTCTGCCCATTTCGCGGCGCTGGTTCTCAGCCGCCTCAGAGGGTGCGTTAAATTGGACACTGTCCCATTATAGTAGTGCTACGACTCTAACGAAATCCAAATTTTAAGAAGTTTTTACTGTGGAATTATTTTTTATGAAGCTTTAAACTTGCCACTTTACACAATGTACAATAATCCGCCTATTGCATTTTCTGCCCATTTCACGGCGCTGTTTCTCAGCCGCCTCAGAGGGTGCGTTAAATTGGACATGATCCCATTATAGTAGTACTACTACTCTAACTAAACCCAAATTTTAAGCAGTTTTTACTGTATAATTATTTTTGTATGAATTTTCTTTACTTGACACATTACACTATGTACAATCAGCCTATTGCATTTTCTGCACAATTCGCGGCGCTGTTTCTCGGCAACCTCAGAGGGTGCGTTAAATTGGACACTGTCCCATTATAGTAGAGCTATTACTCTAACGAAATCCAAATTTTAAGCAGTTTTTACTGTGGAATAATTTTTTTATGAAGCTTTAAACTTGGCCCTTTACACAATGTACAATAATCCGCCTATTGCATTTTCTGCACAATTGAATCATTGAATGATGACTGAACAGGACGACAGTTAAGACGATTGAACAGGACGACATTTCAGACGACTGAACAGGACGACAGTTATGATGACTGAACAGGACGAGTTATGATGACTGAACAGGACGACAGTTAAGATGACTGAACAGGACGACAGTTATGATGACTGAACAGGGGTGCGTTTCCCATACAACTATATAGCTCTCTGCTTAACTACCATTGTACGATGCATCGTTAGAGAAATCAACTAGCTAGTCACGACTGTTTCCCGAAACCATATGTCGCAAAGTATCGTTCAACCACGCTGGTTTATGACGTCTCGCACGTGGTGGACTAATAAATTATTTTAATTAATCTGTTTGAGATCGAATTAACGCTAGATTTTGTCATATAAGTTACAGACATGGCATCTGAAGACCATTTCAAATTTTTCTCAGTTATTTTGCTTTATTACCAGACTCAATATTTGGCTCGTTCTTACATAGTAGAGCACGTTCGCACATGCGCAGTCTTCAAAAACGGTGTTTTAACTCTTGACAAACTAAAAGACGTAAATTACATTTGTATGTATTCTAAATAAATAACACGGGTTGTACTGAATGTCAGCTTGCTTATTTTGCTAAAGATAAGGATTTATTCAGTCTACATCTCATGTAAACTAGAAACTATGCTTCTAACCACAGCTCGAGAGCTGTCGCTCCAACCACACAAGTTTGCGATGTTGTTTGCGAACGTTCGTTGGAACGATGGTTTCGGGAAACACCAAATCGTTGAACTATGCTGATAACGACGAAACTTGCGACCATAGTTGGCTAACGATGCTTTCGGGAAACGCACCCCAGGACGACAGTTATGATGACTGAACAGGACGACAGTTAAGACGACTGAACAGGACGACAGTTAAGACGACTGAACAGGACGACAGTTAAGACGACTGAACAGGACGACAGTTAAGACGACTGAACAGGACGACAGTTAAGACGACTGAACAGGACGACAGTTATGATGACTGAACAGGACGACAGTTAAGATGACTGAACAGGACGACAGTTAAGACGACTGAACAGGACGACAGTTAAGACGACTGAACAGGACGACAGTTAAGATGACTGAACAGGACGACAGTTAAGACGACTGAACAGGACGACAGTTAAGACGACTGAACAGGACGACATTTAAGAGGACTGAACAAGACGACATTTAGGATTACTAAATAAGAAGACAGTTAAGACGACTGAACAGGACGGCTGACTACAGTACGGAAGACAGAACAAGATGACAGGACAACAGAACAAATCGACATAAACAAAGAACATACACATCAACATAAACATTTTTTCTGAAAAAGGAGGATCAATACAGTAAGGACGACAGAACAGATCGACATAAACAGAGAACACACACATCAACATATACTAATTTTTTCGAACAACTAGACAATGACTGTTGACAAGGACAAATGTGTAGTACAAAGCACAAAGCAGTCGACTTATTTTTGGCACAAATGGAACCCCATACAGAGATAGGTTTGATATTAGGAGACGGGCTATTGTATGCAGTCTAATTTGCGCGCATTGTGTTTTACTTTCATTTTCACTCCGTAGTGGCGGTGCTGAACGCGCGTTCTACAAGATAAGGGGCCATTCACACAGAATGCGTTTTTGCTTTGTAAAATGCGATACGCTGGCAGTAGAATGGGGGAACTGATTTTAACTTGAGCGCCGCGCTTTTAGAATGCTGTGTCATGCGCGAGACGCTGCAAAAGATGCAAGACGCGAGCGCAAGGTTACACATCCGTCTAGCGCGTTTACATAGAAAAACAATGGAAAAGTACCGCACTGGAATAGAAAAACACGTTCTGTGTGAACCGCCCTAAGACATCTCAGATCGACTCTCTGTTGCGCAACAAATCCTCCGCCATCGTAAAGCGATCAGTGAACTGATTCCTGCTGCACTGTCACACTCTGTGTGCGACTGCAACTCGCGCTGGATGAGCAGAGTAGACGTTTACAATAGCAAAACGACAGTTGAGGCGGCCGGTGCCGCGGTGTACAACATAATGTAATGTGAATGTAGCGGTGGCATATTCTATACTAATCATGGCGATATCGCGAGACAGCTTTTCACTCGACGAGAAATATCGTCACATTTTAATCTCGCGAGATCTCGTGGCACGAGATCTCGTCACACCCCTACAAACTACAATATAGACTCAAGGTGTTAAATACCGGAATTATCCTTTAATATGAGGTAACAATGAACAATACTTTAACAGCATTTATTAATCTCGTTTAATGTTAATTTCTACATCTATTAAAATATTTGTAACATTAGTTAATGCATTATGACTAAACATGAATTACCAGCAACAAACTACAAATCAAAAGTTTGGGGATGTTAAAATGTTTAATGTCTCTTATGCTCACAGAGGCTCTATTTATTTGATCTAAAATACGGTAAAAATAGCAATATTGTTACAAATTAAAATAATTGTTTTCTATTTAAATATATTTTAAAATGTACTTTATTCCTGTGATGGCAATCCTCAATGTCACATGATCCTTCAGAAATCATTCTAATATGCTGATTTGGTGCTCAAGAAACGTTTATTAGTATTATCAATGTTTAAACAGTTGTGTCGCTTAATATTTTTTTGAAACATTTTGATGCATATTTTTAAGGATTCTTTGATAAATAGAAAGTTCAAAAGGAATATTTTGTAACATAAATGTCTTTACTGTCACTTTTTACCAATTTAATGCATCCTTGCTGAATAAAAGTATTAATTTCTTAAAAAAAAAATCTTACTGACCCTAAACGTTTGAATGTGTAGGCTATATTTAAAAATGATTGATAACTTAGATTAATGACTGCGGTAACCCATTGTTCATTCATTGTTCTTTTTTTCCTGATGCATTGACTAACATTAACATATTGATATTTATAGTAAAATAAGTAATCACTCTACCACAGATCTCATCTCCAGTCCAGATCAATAAAATACAATCATGCATGGCCTCATTAATATTCATGAGCCAAGCCTTCACCATGTCATAATATCCCAACCAGTCCAAACAACAACCAACCACTTTTTAAAGCAACTCATGATATTGAGGTTCCGCAATAAAATCTTTCATTACCAATTTATATACATTAGATATACCAAGTTGTATATCTATCAAAGCACACTGAACCAACAGAGCACCACAGCACACAGCTACATTTGATTAAAAATGAACACGACATTAAAGCTTCGATTGCACCACCATAATACACAATGTCAGGCTTTTCCCATATGCATGCATACACATAAATGTTGAATACCAGCCAGACTGCTCTGCATGTGCTAGAGGGCATGTGTAGCAGACAATACATATCAAGAAAGCTTTGCTTAGCTAGATTCAAACTGACTTGTATCTTTAAATTATGTGCATATATATAATATACACAGCAAATACACACAATATACTTATCGTGTATGTAATATACACTGTGCGTTCAAAGTATGCAATATCACGGTCATCGAATGAGCTGTAGATTTAAATCAGTGGGCAAGAAGCTGAAAGGAATAGAAAGGAGAGTGAGGGAAAGAGCCAAATATGGTCATTTCGGACCTGGTGTCAGCGTGAGACGTGACCCGTCAGTGAGGAGGTAGGTCGCCCTCGCTTGGATGTTTTTTCTGTCATGACTAACATCTGCCCTGGGCTATCTTATAAGGACAAGGACAAAGATTTCTTTCTTTCTTGTTCACACAAAGTGTGTTTTACTGATCCTTTAAATGGCTCATTACTATCACTACAGCTGTTAAACTAATTTCTCTACAATATTGTATGAACAAATGATTAGCTAATTAATTAAACACATTTGTAAACAGGCTCCAAAAATATCTGGACACTTTAACCACACTTAAAAATGTATATATTATGTTAAAAGAAAGAAATATAGCACAACCACGCTTATCAAGCAAAACATTTAACACACACACACACACACACACACACACACACACACACACACACACACACACACACACACACACACACACACACACACACACACACACACACACACACACACACACACACACACACACACACACACACACACACACACACAATACGTTTCTTAGATTTGAAAACAATACAACCATTTAAATAGTTTCTGGTTGTTAGTGCTATCTGTGGTTACATTCAAACTGTGTGGACTTGAGAGGAACCGACATTATACAGTAGATCCAATAAAACCACCAAGTAGACCAGTTCAGGAGTCATTCAATATATCCCGCTTTAGCTTCCATTTCAGTGAAATTATGTCAACGCATCATACAAAGTCACTTCAGTGGTCCTTCAATTCATGTTCCCTTTGTTCCCATTGCTAGTTGTTTCCTATGGTTACTCATTGGTTAATCATGTTCACCTGAGTCTGGTTTCTCATTTAGCCATTTACAGTTTTTTTGGATTGCTTAAGCACGATTTTCAAAACAGGGCCCGTGTTTTCAAAACACTACACACAATTAGCAGAACCACACACCCAATTAGCAAAACACTACAGATCCTTTGCATAATTAAACACACTTGTAAAAAATATACACTTCTGTTTAAAAACCACACTTTGTTACCATATGAAACACACACGTTTCACATTACTATACTCTGTTTGCACGAGTTACACTCTGCTGTGATAAACCTAAAACACTTTTAGCACTTCTACTTCCCTATGATTAGAGTAGGCTACCATCAACAAAGTATATATAATGTAAATTCACCAAACACTACACAAGACAATGTTGCAGACTGAAGAAACTCATTTCTCAACACGCCCAAAATGTTGACATGGAGATTCATAATACTGTAACAAAATGTCACTTTACGTATTGTACTGTAAGTTTACTGTAAAAAAATAAAATAAATAAAATAAACTAGACATTGTCTCTTCGCCTAGCTGGATCTGGCCAGAGAATTTCATCGCAAGCAATATTGCAATGTTGTCATTAGCAAGACACCTTGGAAAGACGAATCCATCCTTGCATTGCTGCTACCTCCATCTGGTCACAGGCCTCCTCCATGGCTTGGATGAGGGGTATCTCAGCCTGGATACGGAGATCATATACCTTCCACCGCCATGCCGAGAAAAACTCTTCTATAGGGTTGAGGAATGGAGAGTATGGTGGAAGATATAGGACGGTGAAATGTGGATGTTGCTGAAACCAGTTCTGAACCAGAGCAGAGCGGTGGAAAGACACATTGTCCCAGACAACAATGTATTGCATATGAACTCTGCATATGATCGATTTGATTTGCTGCTGTTAACGTTGTGCAATTGGTCCAATAATGTAAGTATGAGTGCTGTGTTGTAAGGGCCCATATGGGCATGGCGGTGGAGGACCCCATTCTGTGTAATGGCTGCACAGTGTTATATTACCCCCACGTTGCCCTGGGACATTGACTATAGCCCTGTGGCCAATGATGTTTCTTCCCCTCCTTCGTGTTCTCGTCAGGTTGAACCCAGCCTCATCTACGTAAATGAACTCATGCTGGATCTCCTCTCCATCCATTCGTAAAACTCTCTGAAGAACAGTGTCAGGCAAAATTGTGCTGTTCAGTGTAGATCTAGTACCTTTCCAGTCGAAATGTTCTTATCACACTTGCCACTGTGTATTGGCTTAGATTTGGCTGTACTCGCAGTCCAGCCTCCCTCAGCGTCAGGCCGTGGTTGACAACGTGGTCAACCAGTGTTGCGCGGATCTCATTTGTCAGATTCGGTCCTCTTTGAGCACCTTCTTGTCTTCCTCATTCTCCTCCTCATCTTACTCTTTCTCTTTCCATTGTGCTTGAAGACCGATGAGCTCACCTGCTGCTTTTTATAGTGCTTATACACCTGATTGGTGTGTCTACAATTAAGCAAACAAGTGTTTGCACACCTGATGACTGTGTTGAACCAATTGGTTGGACGGTGCGGTAATTTGACAGTCAGTGCTTTGGTATTGCAAGGAAGTGACTTCATGATAGATTTTTGTGTGTAATGTATGTTAAGTGTGTTTAGTGTTTTGCAAATCACTGTGTGCAGAGTTTTGCAACAAGTGTGAGGTTGACAATGTGCTTATAGTTGTGCAAATATGGGCTGATGTTTTGCTTCTTGAGTGTAAGGTTTTGCTAATAGTGTACTACTTTTAATTTTAGTGTGTAAGCAATCCAAAAAAACTGTAAGCCCTAAGTTTAGTTCTTCTCTTGGCCCTGTATTGTCTTTACATGTGTAAAGCTGTTACACTGATTATAGCCTTCTGGGTTGCCTTTTTTTGTCTTTGTAAATAAACTAAAACTGCTGAAATTTAAAACTACTAGGGCTGTAACGATACAGCAAACCCACGATTCGGTTCGTATCCCGATTTCTGACCCACGATTCGATACAAACCGCGATTCTTGCGAGGAGGGAGGATTTTAAAAGCCAAATAAATAAATAAATAGCTAAAGCTATAACTCTGTTTTCTTGTAACAAAATACTTTTGAAAAACAAACAGAACTACTCCATTGTGGAGATGATTCGAGCATATTAAAATTTCTTCTGAGGTAACCGAGGCCTACTGTCTGTGCTGTAAACCACAAATAATATATTGCCTATTCCGCATGACCCGCATCTCAAGCGCAGGAATAACGCTTGCCACAAAGTGAACGCGCATAGAGAAATGCACACTTCCTACGAATTAGCCTAAGCAGCCATTTCTTTATGTTTTGAATTAACGTTAAATCAAGTAAAAGTATTTCAAGCTTTCTATAGCCTATAAGTTTCGATTCGTTTATGAGGTGAGCTCCAGTTCACACGCGCGCGCCGGTAAAAAATACAGAAACTTCAGAATGCTTGGAAACTGTAAAATGAAGTTGAACTCACATGAAAAGGTATAGCACAAGCTACATTTCTTTGCATGAAAATGAAAATGTCATTACCCAGTGCATATCTAACTATATAATAATGAAAAACCAACATTTCAGTTCTTCAAAGTTGAAGCATAAGCAGTGTTAAAAAAAAAAAATCTTCTGTTGCACAAAGTAGACGTGCTGATAAAATTACATGCTTCCCAAATTAATTTAATTTGAACGTATATGCATATCTCCAGGCATTTCAGAAGAATAGCAATCACCTGTCTCTTTGAAACAGTGCTGGCCCTCATTTAATTACTGTGTTGCTTTAATGAACTTTGGTGACCTGAGTAAATGTAATAATGCAGCTGAAGTGTCAGCATATGTTTAGCAATCCAAAGTATTTAATAAAGTAGTGCTGGTGATGGGCAGAAATACAAGGGACAGGAAAACCACAAATGCAACAGGAATCCAACCACACACAAAAAAAGAAAAAACAAATGCAATGTTCCAATTTAATTGTGTTGCTCTTGCACATTCTCAGCATATGCATTAATCTTTTTGGTATTTATTGATAGACAAAGCAGAGATTTGACTAGGTAGCAGGTTGAACACAAACTTGTATCTCTCACATAAGCAGCACCATAGGTCAATGTGTCTGCAACACATGCTATGCCAATGCTCAGATGTACACATTTTTTTTTCCAATAGAATGATATATCAATTGACCTTGCACGGCTAGAAAGTAAACCGTAACAACCATGCTGGGATTTATGCGGCACTACTGACTCGAGTAGGCCGTCAAAACCAATGGATAATACATGAAGGACATTATGATGTTCAGCCAAAGTCACCCCAGTCATGGAAATGAAATGATTTTTAATCTGAGGATAAACCAGCATGCTAATTGCTCACTACTCTGAGCGCCAAGCTATATATCACAGACTTCCTAATTGTAACCAAGGGGATAAGCCAGAGCTCAGCTTTTCTCTGCTGATAGTGACAGGGATGTGTCGACGAGGGGAATGTGATTTATAGATTGTGGATTTGTTTAAAGCTTCTAGTGAAGAAGTGCTGTGTAAGATTTACTAAAAGACAATTTCTAGACCTTCAGCTGTACTTTTAAGCTAAATTAAATTATTTCCCACATTAATGGGAAAAGACAACACAAAGACTAGGATTTTACCTCCACCATACATAAAAGTAGCAAGTATATGCTCA
The DNA here is from genome assembly GCF_949152265.1 of Phoxinus phoxinus. Taxonomy (NCBI): domain Eukaryota; kingdom Metazoa; phylum Chordata; class Actinopteri; order Cypriniformes; family Leuciscidae; genus Phoxinus; species Phoxinus phoxinus. The sequence continues at coordinate 12,507,130 of NC_136899.1, read as the reverse complement.
GTATACTTGCCCCTGGTTGCACAGACAAATCTTAAACCTAGTCCCATGATAAAATGCATGTTTGAGCTGTTTTAACTGAAGGCAACTTGCACTGACATATCTTAAAATTTGTCAGTGCCATTGTTTTGTCTCAAGATGCACACCAGTATTTAGTTTTTCTAAGGCCTGTTTATAAAAGCTTCTTAAATGTCCTAATTAAACTAAGGCCTAATCCTGGCTTAATCTAAGCCCTATCTATGAAACCAGGCCCTTATATCTTAAAGGGTCATTTACTCACCCTCATGCTGTTCCAAACCTGTATGACTTTCTTTTTACTTTTCAGGCAGAATATAAGCCTGAAAAAACTGAACCAAAGCTTTTCCTGTTCCAAAAAATCTATTAGCCGTTAAATCAGCGGGTGAAATCATTAGTGTTACCGCTAGTTTAATTGTTTAATACTCTGGAGTGCAATTCTCCCCTGTGACACAATTGACACACTTAAAAGAGTCGTGATCAGGCCTATGGAGAATATAAAGTCAACAGCCACACAGAAAGAATATTGATGATCAGTCCTACAAGAAACTTTTCCTGTATTTACAGTACAGAACCAAAGAGCTGTGATTCCATCAGTTAAGGAATAAATTAAGATATTTCTAATAGTCTAAAATCATGCATGCATATAATTGTTCCTATCCAACTTTAATGTTATGTTCATTCTGATATTTATACACACTGTCACCACAGACAACAGACTACCTATAGCAGATGTTTGTTTTTGTGTGTGTGTGTGTGTGTGTGTGTGTGTTTGGTTGTCAGACTTAACATGTACATTTTGGATTATTGTTATCAGCCAGAATTTTTATTTTGCAGCATCCAAAGAAGTAGGCATTACAAAAGTTACCAAACCACTAGACAACTATTACTAATAAATAAATGTAAAAATTAAAAAGGTTTGCGACACCCCTGTATATCACATACAAACCACATCCATCACACTGCATCACAAATTCAAGTGCGTACTCATCTGTGATGTACTCTGAGAAATGAAGGACGTCTTCCCGGGCATTGAAGTGAGAGCCGGGTGAGTAACAGCGGCTAATGAGTGAATCTATCGAGTCTCCTCACAGCAGCAGGGCAGAGTAATGCCACAAACAACAATGGCAGCACTTGCTATTGATTTAGAAGTATCGTCTTTTCCTGCCTCCCTCATAATCGCTCTCTTCCCGTCTCTCTTTCTCTCACAAGCATTAAAGAGAGATTACCCTGTAGATGAAAGTGCCCAGTCCGGAGCCTTTTGCTTTTCTTCAGAAGTCATTAAGAAGTGATACTGTAAAAAGCTCTTAATTTTTTGTACTCTTAAAAGAGAGATCAGACTTTGAAAACCAGCACCTGCCAACAAGAAAATCCCCAAAGTTTTAAAATGTTCAGATGATCCAAACTTAGCCCAGCTTCCTGATACATTTCCAACTAGTGCTTTAATGATACAGCTGCGCCTGCTTCCCAAACCAGCATGTGGCTGTCTGTATTGTATCACATTTCTCATCAAGTGAACTAAAGGGGAATTCACATGGACAGAGACTTGCAGGGATAAAGTGACTGTATTCATTAATTTTCAATGAGAGTTGGTGATTTGTGAGGACAGGAGAAGCAGTGGCCATTGGTAACAAGATGCGAGCATGTCGAGCGACTTGACTTAAGCCCCAATATATTTTAAGCGTAATCGAAGAATGAACTGCTGTGACGTTATTTCAGACGAAATCAGGCTTTGTTTTGGGAGTTCGAAACAGCTTGCCAAACCGTACTTTACGGAACAGTTCTCTATGGCTGGTAACAATGTTGTTTTCGTCAACAATGACGATAACGCAATTATTTCGTTGACGCACCTTTTTTTTATGACGATAACGTTACGATGACTAGCTAAAAATGGCTCTAAGGTGACTAAAACATGACGAGACGTTTTCGAGTTTTCGTTGACGAGACGAGATGGAACGAAAATGATTATAAGTCTGACGTTCACAATGTAATTTCTGCCTATTTTGCGTGAAATCGGTCTGTTTTGAGCTAAAAAAAAAGTATCAGCAATGCCGCATTCTAATCGTTGTTGTACGATGTACGATCAATAATGAAAAAAAATCCCATAATGTACGATAATTTCAGAATTGCCCGCAAATCTGAATCTCTCGGAATCTAGATAGAGCGAGCAAGAGCGCGCATGTGTAGCGCGCGCACAGCAGAGAAAGGGAGCGAGAGACCTTGCGTGTGTGTGCTAGTGTGCGTGTGTGCCTCACGAAGCGCATGTAAGGACCCAACCAATCGAATTATTCAGAAAGTCTAGTTTATTATGCAAAGGTTTTAAGGTTAACTGTTGTTTTATGAATTGCAACTTGCTGCAACCTGTCAAACCTAAGCCCATTTCCAATACTTTTTAACCTAAATTAATTTATTAAAGACTACTTTTTTTCTTTCTTTTTTTTTTACTAAAATTGACTAAAACCTTTTTGTGTTTTCGTCGACTAAAACTTGACTAAAACCTTTTTGCGTTTTCGTCGACTAAAACTTGACTAAAACTATCAAGTTTATAAGTGACTAAAATGTGACTAAAACTAAAAAGCATTTTCGTCGAAAAGACTAAGACTAAGACTAAAACTAAAAGGGCTGCCAAAAAAAACACTGGCTGGTAAACAACTTTGTACTACCATTAGTCCGTGGTGATGGCGTAATAAGTAGGTGTGCGTGGAGGCTCCGCCTTCTTTCACATGGAAATATTTTCAGTTTTTATCCGTCAGGTGTCCGCGAGTGAACATGAACAAACTGGAGAGCTACTTTATAGTATAAAATGAAGTTGTACTTCGGATGAAACAAGACACTGACACTGTTTCTTATGTTTTTGGACATAAGAAAAATGACAAAAGAAAACAAAACAAAATGTATTTTGTGTTTTAACAGAAGACAGAGAGTCATACAGGCTTGGAACAAAATGAAGGTGAGTAAATAAAGACAGAATATTCTTCAGTTTTGGTTGAACTGTCCCTTTAATGATCTTAAGTTAACTTTGACAGCCCCCTTGAAGCCTCTGGGGGCCTCAATTTAAAAACTGCCCAACATTAGATTTCTACAAACTTCCTGGTCAGTCTCAAAAGTGGGATGTTAATAGTCCTTTTCAAAAAGTAATTTGGGTAGTTGGCATTCAAAAGAAGAGCTGAGCTAAACCTTCATTAAAAACCAGTGTTAAATAACTGATAAAACTAAGTTGTTCCTGGGACTAAAATTTCCAATATAAAAATATGCACAAATAGTACAAATACTGTAAATCTCTGAATTTCCCCCAGCGGATGCTTCTTCCTTTAAATACTTATTTAGTCGTGGCTATTTAGAGCGCAAGGACTAGAAATCACCACAATAAGATAAAAGTTCAACTCAACTTACATAACTCTAAGTTCTCTAAAATCACTTTTTGACTTTCACAACAGCAAAACTAAATATTTTATAGTGCTCTTCACTTATCTCCAGGAGCACACAAAAAAACACACAAAAAAAACACTCAGGCTCTGAAATGGAGACCAGCCCATGATGAGGTTTGTAATTCGCTCATTTGCTAATGATTACAGGCTGCTGTCAGCTCACATTGTTTTCAGAGTGTCATTGCTAATGAGTTCGCATCTGTGATTCCAGTGAAGCATGGGAAAGTCACACCACCTTAACCCCTCCCAAACCCTTCAATGTGCCAGTTGGAAAAGGTCACATGTCCGGCAGAGGAAAGCATGATAAGCAAGTATGAGTGGTGTGTGAGCCAAGTTGGTTGGGCAGAGGGTGTTGGAAACCTGTGAATGTGCAGATGTCAACCTAACTATGGCTTCCTTATTTGCAAGTGCAAGTTTGTCTCCTTATACGTGCACGTTCACTGGAGCTTCACTCAACTGAAAACTTTTCCTCGATTTAACAAGCCCCCTCTGCCCCCTTCCACTGGCTCAGCGCCATTGATGCTTTGCTTTTGCACTGACATTTGTACTGACAATGTTGAACGTCACTAAAAACAACGGGAATCTCTGATCACTATTCGTACCGGGTAACCAAATCAGGGTCAACCTGAAATCACCAGCCCTGATCTTTCCGCAGGCTATCATCAACATTACTCTGATATGGAAAGCAATAGCATAATCAAAACGCTCTATTGCGTTCGCCATGACCTTACGAGACCGCGGATCCGCATGCAACTTCGCACGTCTCAACATTAACGTTCTGTTTATAACAGTTGCGGGATCCCCCGGGGACGCATATGTTACACACAGCAGTGCATCTGTTTTCGTTGATGCTACATGTTGATGCCTGTTCAGTTTTCCCATCACCCTGGCGAAGAAAAACAAATGAAAAGTCGAAAAATATGAAAACTGATTCGCCTCATTTATGAGCTGAGCAGAGATTTATATCAGAGGGTTGCTCTGAATGAGAGTTTAACATTTCATATGGCGACTTCACATTGTGAAACAGACGCTTTAGTGCTTAATGAATGGCATTGCAATATATATGATATTTATTTTCAGTTGCAAAATGTTCACCCTTAAGTAAGGACTCAAGCTTACTTTGGATACTTGCAAAGAAATACAATTTAAGAGATAGATAAGCCAAAAATGTAAATTGCTGTCATGAATTACCACCATGTTGTTAAAAACCTATATGAAAAATGTTGAAGAATGTGATGCAACGAAGGGAGACCGGAGATTTTAAGCTTCAAAAAGAATGCAAAAGCACCATAAAAGTATCATGAAATGTCATTAAAGTGATAGTTCACCCAAAAATGCAAATTCTGTCATTAAGTACTCATCATGTCTTTCCAAACCCGCAAGACTTTCGTTTATCTTCGGAACACAAATAAAGATATTTTATATCTCTTTCTGATATAAAATCTCTTTTTTTTATATCTCTTTTCTGTCTTACATGATCGCTTTATGATAAACTGATTTTATTTAGACTTTTATTCACATAAACATTCATCAGTGAACATAAACAGAAGCTCAATCAAACCTGCTTGACTGAACCTCATTGGTTCTTGCGTTACACATGAGAATGAATCTCATTGGTTCTTGCGGAAGCTCAAACGTGCTGCGTAAAACACAATAATTAATCTCTTTGGTTCTTGCACGTCCAGCAAACATCCTTGAGCTTCCGTTTACCACAACTGATGTGTGCGTTGATTAATGTTTAAATGTGAATAAAAGCCTAAATTCAATCTGTTAATAATATAAAGCGATAGTCTCTCAAAAAATTTTGGACTAAACCGCTCAATTCATATGGATTTGTTTTACGATCTCTTTATGAACTTTTTGAAGCGTCAAAGTGTCAGTTGTGTAGCTGTCAATGGAGGGACAGAAAGCTCTCAAAAATATCTTTATTTGTGTTCCAAAGAGGAACGGAAGTCTCACAGGTTTGGAACAAAATGAGGGTGAGAAATTCATGAAAGAATTTTCATTTTTGGGTGAACTAACCTTTTAAAATCTTCTGAAGTAATGTGACCATGTGAACAGGCCTTTATTTCTTAAACAAATGTGATAATAACTATAACAGTAACTATATTCCACACCAACAGAAGATAACGGCCTGTTTATTATAAGTGTGCTGCAGTTTTGTCTCCCACTTTAAATGCTCAAACTTTTTAAAGTCGAGTGCATTTCAATTGGCTTTCAATGACTTTGTTCATCATCTAAAAGTGGCTCCAAACAATTTCATAGCTGTGGTGTGTACTTGCCTGTTCTCATTGAATTAGAACCAAGTTATTATGGTAACACTTTATTTTACAGTGTCCTTGTTACATATGTTAGATGTACTTACCATAGTAATAACAGTAAATTATGCATAATTACATGCAACTAACCCTCAACCAAATCCTAATCCTACCCTCACCCTATAGCAAGTACTGTACATGTAGTTGCTTAATACTACACCGTAACAATGACACCTTAAAATAAAGTGTAAACTTTACATTTTCTCCTTTTGTCTTCCATGGGATAAAGTTATACATGTTTTGAAAAACATAAGGGTGCGTAAATAACAGAATTTTAGTATATTACTACAATTTAGTAGGCTATATGGACACAAATCAAGGCACATGAGTGCACATATGAGCAGCAACACACATTAACAAGCTATAAACCATCTCACTGTAGGTGTAAAAAAACATGAACCTTTCCAATATCAGAGTGGAGGATTATGGAGCTCTGAATGCTGTGGCCTTGGATTTATCCACTGTGAGAACGATAAGAAATGCTGAGCTGGTTATAGAGCCTAGCCTTAGAGAAGCAAATAACATTATCATTAAACTCCTTTGCCGTTGTGCGTGTTGATTAAAAGCTAAACCAATATTTTAGGGAGAAGCTTCAGGAAGCAGAGCTATAAGAACTATTTAATATTCATTTCATATTTATTATAAATCGCAGTTGGATTGGGTACTGTGATATGTTAATAATGCAAATTAAACAAAATAAGGAGAGAGAACGGGTGAAAAATAGAGATCATGAGAGATGCGTGAGTTTAATAAAATATGTTATGTAATAACCCATTGGCAAATTATCTAATTATTCATTTCACCCTCGAGATAAGACACAGGAAAACACAAGAACAAAGAGACAAATATACTGCACAAGTACTGCTCACGCATAACAAAGGCAGACTGTTGCCTGAAACATCACAGTTGCATAAGGAACTGCATGCTACAATAGTTGCACACTTAAAGCAGTAAAAAGTGGCTTACCTGTTCATTTTCAAGATAGACACAGCAGGAAGGCAAAAAAAGAAGAAAAAAGAAAAGTACATTATTTTATTGCAAAATGTATGTGGGCTCAGTAAGAAAGACATTTTATTTTTCCCCACATTCTATCAAAAATTTTGCACATATGCTGCTGATCCATTCAATACTGCACTGTGCTTTTGACGCAGACTCTGTTGTCATGTTGTCTGTATATTGTGCTTGTTGTTTTATTGCTTGCTTTGCTGTTTTGTTTATGTAGGCTACTTCTTTGTTTCTGCTTTGTAAATACCTTTCGACATTGGTTGAAAGCGCTAAAGTTGACATTATTACTAGAAGAGACGTATGTATATATATATATGTGTATATATAGTAACTCGGCCCATTATAAGACACTGCCAGTCATGTGATCTCAAAATGGTGGCACTCATTTTGCCACAGAATAAAAAAATAAAAAAAGCTAATTGCAACTTTTATCTCACAATTCTGATCCTTTTAAAATATATGTACATAAACTCACAATTCCAACTCGAAATAAGAATTGAAAATGGTAAAAAATCTTGTAATTCCGAGTAAACAGTCTAAAATGCATGTTTGAGCTGTTTTAACTGAATGCAACATGCACTGACATATCTTCAAATATGTCACTGCCATTGTTTTGTCTCATGATGCACACCAGTAATGTTTTTTTCTAAGGCACATTTATAGAAACTCCTTAAATGTCCTAATTAAACTCAGGCCTAATCATGGCTTAATCTAAGCCCTGTCTGTGCAGGCCATAAAATCGCAATTTGCGGGAACACGCTTCCATAATTTCCTACTCAAACAGGACCTATGAACGAAAGATAATGAAGGACCCTTTAAAATAATAAACTTAGTTACATTGTCATTAAATAAATAAATATTTGTTTTATCCTTTTAAAAAAAAGTAATCATTACACTAGAAATGCTTCTTTGCAGTGTACCAAGCGACATTTCTTCCAACAGGTTCTTGATGTGTACCTGCATGAGAAAGCTAAATAATGACTCTACTGGAAGCAGGAGCTGTGACATTCAGACAGAGGCGATAAGATTGCAAAGCCTCAAAGAGCAGACCTCAAAGAGGTCAAATCTGTCAAACAGATGCATGAAAGCGAGTTTGCATCCAGTTAATCTTTCTACATACCCGTATACTGATTCCCTCCCTTTATCTCAGGACACTAAGGATAATATAAGCGCTCTGGGTGGAGAGTTATAAGAAAGAGGAGGGGGAGGGGTGCCTTGTGTCATAACATAAATCTATTTATAAAAAGAGTTTTAGTTTACATATCAGCTTCTCATTCCTAATCATATTACCTTATTATGAAAAGATTTGAAAAATGTGCATGTTAAGTTAACTCACGATAATCTGGTAGTCAAAGGCTGCTTCAAGAAACTGACTCTGACTCCAATCAATGCATGTCCCAGTATCAGAGAAAGCGACAGGGGCTAAATAATGCGTTCACGAACATTCTTCTCATTAATGCCTGTTCTGCTTCATTAGGCTCTGGGCTGCTGCCAATGAGATCGTCCATCATGCGCACACACATGCACACACACGCATAGTCTCAACAAATCCTGAAGAGACTCCACACACACGCCGCAGAGGGTTCACGTAATTCCACACGCCATTTGCAACTGACACATTACTTCATTTTGAAGACTGAATTATGTATCTATCTTTTTATCTGTCCATCCATCCATCCACCTAGATTTATTTCTTATAGCACTTTACATCAGACGATCAATTACAGAACTTTTCAGTTGGAGGGCTTAATTACTTCTCATGTTCCCACAACCATCTGGCAGGTCCTCTGGCACCTTCTCTCATCTGGCACAAAACTGATTGATAACCTGTGATGGCGATCCCTTAAAAAACACTGTAATTCTCAAAGAAGCCACACTAACAACACAAAAGAGTTGTTTCTTATTTTGTATTATTATTACTAATTATTGACAAGAAAATGAAATTGGGATGAATATCTGAACATGCCATATATCAAAAAAAAAGAAAAGAGCCTCTATAGAGTATACTTTTAATCATTTTATTCTAGCTCAATGCATTTTTTTTATATCAACACTTGAATGTGGGTATAAGTTTCATAAAAAAAAAGCAAAATTTTTAGCAAAAAGCTGAGAAAAACGCGTTTTTGTCAAAGACTACACCCAGATCAGATTCAGAATAATGATCAAAACCAAGTTGGAGTGGATCGAGTCGACACCCCCAAAGTTCCACAGTCCTATAGCTCGTTCTGGGTCGACATTTCATTCAGTAAAATTAGGCAGTTTTGATTTATATGCTGGTTAATATGTTTTCATTATCAATTTATTTAACATCTTCAAAAGCAATGCTTCTGTCGCTTGTTTCTGCTCCTGTGTTTTGCTCAGGTACTCTTTCAGAAGATGTATCATAGCGCCCCCTACCGTATAACAGTGACAAGCCATACATTTCCGTCAATGGCAGGGAAGCGTTGTCTCATAAATTACGGAAATCTCTGTCAATGGCGGGGAAAGAGTTAATACATTTATGTCATGTAATGTACCCCTGCCCACAGTGAAAACACATTGGACCAATAGCCTGCTCCTTGTCTACATTAAACATCAAAATGACTCTAATTGGCTTTGTCGCTATCATTGATGTGTCACATCACACAACATTTTCACTTTCAATGTGGATAGGCAAATGTATCAAGTCAAGTGTGAAAGAGTTCAGAGATGTGGTGGTCTAATTCAAGAAGTTTGCGGTGAAGTCGAAAACAAATGCAATTTAGTTGCAGAGAACCGGCGAATGTCATTGTGTAGTTGGAGTCCTTTTCTTCAATAATTTGGGAAGTTTTAGAGAATTTGTGTTGTAAAGCTATCAAGGGACCAAAAAAGTGGATCTGTAAAACACCCAATGAGTGTGCCAATAAACCTGATTCAGTTTCCTAAGGGATTCAGTAAGCTGTCTAACTAGGGTTTTTATCCAGCCGAGTGCCAAACCTCAGCCTGCTGCAAACCCACGGGTCTTTGTCTTTGCCATTTTTGAGCTGATGCGGAGAACGAGTGAGTGTGAGAGAGCGAGAGACTGCAGTAGCTGTCAGCTGTAGCTGTGTCAGCAGCCTGAGCAGACCGATCAGATGATTCAAACCACCCCACAAAGGTCATTTAGATCGGCTGACACTGTCACAAGCTGTCCACTTTTACCCCTGTGGCTGCAATAGGACCATCTCTCTGACTAAAAAGAGGACCAACATCTAAGAAAAAAGAAAATAGTACACGGCCAATGTACTGTATGCGACCATCACCTTCTAATAGCTCAACATGCACATTTTGCTGTCCACATATTTTTGGTATGGGCGTTTCTTCAACTATAGCACTTTTTTGCCTTGTGGAATTGTAGTATAGAAAGTAATCTCTCTTAAAACACACTTTGCACATTCTTTCAGTCAACAGTAACTAAAATGTTTCCCAAGGCACAACTGTGGAAAAGCAATCACTTAAAAAAAAAATTATCATAAATAAATATTGAAATGGTTTGTTTATTTGTTAGACTCTCATAGGTTTAAAAATGTAACAATTCATGTGTTATGACATGTTTCTATAGTTTCGGGTTGAAAGGCAAAATCGATAAAATCGAGAAGAAAAAAAGGATTTAAAAAGTAGCAAAAACAAATGAAAGCATTATATACGTATTTAAAAAAAAGCTTCTAAGATCTTCCTATAAAAAAAGTTGAAATCTATTAGCTATAAATCAAGCCCAGGGACATAAAAGTGGCAGAATTGAAAGAAATATTTGTATACAGTGCCCCCAAAAAGCGTGCCTTTGCTTGTTAAAGTATTGCCAGGCAGCCAAACCTTTTATAGGCTTTCTCATTCCAGACAATCCACTGACCTTCAATAACAGAAGATTTCCTTCCGTTAAACGCCTAGGCTACTCCATAGAAATGCCTTCTGTTCTGCAGTAACGCTGGGTGTCTTTATGAAATTTAGCACAAAAAGCGAAAGGAAAAATCTCTTCTGAATGAAAGAAGCTGCGACTTTACCTCTCAAAGGAAATCATTAGGACGTCACCTATCCTGGCACAGAGTTTCAAATCCACAGCGCTCTAGCTAAGCTCAGACCCTTCTATTCGCAGTGGGTTTATGTAAAGCTCTATTGTAGGCCTCTTGTGTGGATGCTATCATTGTGTTCTGCACAGAAAAAACGGCATGACTGCAAACAACTTCTCATGCACAGCTACCGCGCTGCTCTCCCCCATGCGGCTCCGCTCCTGGCTTTATCTTATCAAATCATTTAATATGGATCCAGCAACTCTCCGGAGACGGATTACATGACCTATTTCACTCGTGCATTCTGCCTGACATTTACACAGCTGGAATTCAGATGACAGATTTGGTCTGAACCAGTAGCCAGATGATTCAGGGGAGTAAGACAGAGAATGAAAGAAAAAAACAAAGAAACAGAGAGAGCCAAGAGCAAAGCGCCCCCTAGGGTTGAGCTAAAAAATGCACAAAACACAATGGCCAGAGATATTTTAGCTCTATTAATGAAGGTGGCTGCAAATTGTTCAAAACTCCAGATACTGAAAGAACGGTATGATATGTAAGCTCACCATGCATCTTTACCCAAAAATGGGAAAAATTTATCCCATGAGTCCCACCCATGACTAAGTTTACAAAACAGGTCTGAATAACTTGTTCTTGTTTCGGACTGACCCAGTTCTTAAGTTCAAGACACGGACTCCTTTTATAGTGGTTTCTGAGTTAACAACTCAATGGAAACCAGTGAACATTGAACAATAAGTAAAATTTCAGTATGTTCATCAACAAAGCTGTCGTATGAATTCAGAATACTTGGAATATAAACAAGTCATACATCCTTCTTTTATAATACTTTTATAGTGCTTTTTATTACGCTTAAAATACTTAGTCCCCATTCATTTCCTTCACAATTATTAAAAATTAGGCTATCTACTGAAAAAAAAATGCTTTGTAGACTCAATTAATCCTATCCATGAAAATTCACCCAAAATTGAAAAAAAGTGAATTCATCCCATCCTTGAAAGTTTGTGTAAGAAGTAGCAATGTCCACTAGATGAAATATTCATTCTCTGAATCAGTTCACAAAACAGGTCTGAATGATTCGTTCATGAAACAGTCTCATTTTACAGATTTTACATTTACATTTTACATCTGAAAGAATGGTTATACTACTTTTTTCGGGTTGAATGGTGGTCGTCTCGCACCCCCCATTGCCTGTGAGCAGAAAAAACAACTGTCACAGAGCTGCCCTCTGTTCTCCTTGTTAACCCTTGCTAAAAACACATGCACACATACTTGGGTTTTTAAAAGACACTTTATTTACCTTGATGTACCAGCGAAGGGAGAGATGGATTACACCCACACCCACACAAACATGCACCTACAACAAGACTGTGTCTCAGACTGGCCACCTGAGCACGCATGCATGGTGGCGGCCATCTTGATGTTAGTAAAAGACCGGAATGGACTTCTGTTGTGCTTTTAGTACCTGTGCTGTGTTGCATCATGGGAGTGGGAGATACCAAGTATGGTGTGTAAGGGGTGGAAGTGTTCTGGAGTTATTTATGTATAATTATTGTTTATTGATATAATTATATTTATAATTATTGTTGAACTGAAGTTTGTGCTGTGTTATTTAAATTTGTGTGTTGAAGGAAATTGGGTTATTTGATCTTTAATACATGTTTATGGTATTTAATACATCCCCATTTTATGATTGAGAAATGGTTGTACCCATGTGTATAAATGCTCACCTGAGGAAGTGGTCAGGAAGTCTATGACTGGTGGTAGTGAGTGCAGTATCTGCTGAGTACTCTGATTGAATTGTGATACCTGATCCAAGGTGATTGTTTTTGTATATTGAAGTCTTTTTATTTATTTATTTTTTCCTTTTGATGTTTCATGTTTTGGCACCTGTGAGCACCTTGCACTTTCCTGGCTTGGGAGAATAAACTGAAAACTGGCATTTAACGTCCTCCATGTGTTGATTTGAAGAACTCTAGATGGTATCCCTAGTTGCTCTTTGACAAGTGGTGTCAGAAGTGGGATCGTTATGCCACCCAAGACCAGACAAGACCGAGGTGTGGGTTCAGATGAACAGTTGGGATTAAATCTGGAGCTGCCCAGTTCTACGGAGTTACCACTAGCAACAGCTGCTGCCGGTAGGGATGAGGCAATAACTACTCCTGCAGCGGGCCCAACAGAGGGAACGGTGTCAGAACTGGCTGGCCTGGTTAAAGTTCTTCTGCAGTCCCAGGCCGCCCGTGATGATCGAATGGAGCAAGTAATGGTGAAGCAAGACCAGCGTTGGCGAAATATGCAGCACCAATTCCAGCAAATTCAGCACCAGGTTTTAGAGATCCAGGCTGGAGGGGACCAAAGGGGAAGTCAGCACACGTCTACAAGCCCAGTGCCAACAGGAGAAGGTACATCATCAGGAAGTATTGAGCCAAGATTACATCCCTTGACAAGAGATGATGACATTGAGCAGTTCTTAACCACCTTTGAAAGGATGGCCACTGCGTGCAGATGGCCTAAAGCCAATTGGGCAATAAGACTGGTTCCCCTGTTAACGGGAAAGGCACGTGGTGCCTATGTAGCCATGGATGGGAATGATGCTGAGGATTATGATAAAGTCAAGGAGGCCATACTTATAAAATATGAGATTAATGCAGAGATCTACCGGCAAAGGTTTCGCTCCTCAGAGATTCTGCCAGACGAGAACCCCCGTGAGCTTTATGTGCGCTTGAAAGATCTCTTCTCGAAATGGGTGAAGCCAGAGACCTGTACTATTCAGCAGTTGTCAGAACTTATTATCTTGGAGCAATTTATGCGCATGATAAGCCCTGATATGGCAGTGTGGATTAAGGAGCATGATCCAGCCACGGCAGAAGAAGCAGCAAAGCTTGCAGAGACGTACCTAGCTGCACGCCGGGATGCCCAGCGCCGCTTTGGAGGTCGGAGTCAAAGATGGCCAAGTAAGTCTGGGGGTGAGGGTGGTCATGCCCAAGGTAAAGTGAGTGTTGTTGGCAAGCAAGGGGATAGAACTAACCAGCAGGAAGTTAGGTGCTACTATTGTGGGGAGATAGGACACACTAAGCCCTGTTGTCCATCCAGGAAGGTTAAGCATTCGGCTTTCTGTTATGTTCCTCGCCCCTACCTGCCACATACGTCATCTCATGAGTCAGTGCAGACACGCCCCACAGACATATTGACTCCGGTACTTGTGAATGGTCAGTCTGCTAAGGCTTTAGTGGATACGGGTAGCACTCAGACTCTAGTACATGATAGCTTGGTTCCTGGAGATGAATATATTTCCCAGAATTCCATTAAAGTTTGCTGTGTGCATGGAGAAGTTAGGGAGTATCCGACGGCAGAGATTTACTTAACAGTGCAGGGGCAGACTTTTTTGTTGCGGGTGGCCGTTGCGTCCCAGTTACCTCATGAAGTAGTCCTAGGGCAAGATCTTCCCATTCTCTGTGATTTGGTCCCCCAAGTTCAGCCCTGTTATGCCGTAACCCGAGCCCAGAGTGCTACAGCCGACTTTAGTGAGTTGCCTTTTGCTGATGTTGACTTTGAGGTGACCGGTGAGAAAAGACGCAAATCTAAAAAAGAAAGGAGTACATCTAAGTTTGAGGGTAGTGTGAAAGGGCAGGTTGTGGAGCTGCCTGTGCCAGAAGGCCCTCTTAATGTAACAATCCCTGAGGACATAGCTGAAATGCAGAGAAGTGATCCTACGTTGCAGGACTGGTTTCAGAAGGTGTCTGAAGTAGATGGTGTTAGAAAGGCTGTTGGATCTTGCTTGATGGAGGAAAAGTACATAGTGAAAAAAGGTATACTCTATCAGGTGAAAGGAGAGGTTGAAGCATTGGTTGTTCCGGAATCGATGCGCCATACAGTTATGACTCTGGGGCACGCTGTTCCGTGGTCAGGACACTTAGGCAAGCATAAGACGTTAGCAAGGGTTGCAAGCCGGTTCAGTTGGCCAAAGATATATACGGATGTAACGGAGTTCATTCGTACCTGTACAGAATGTCAGATGACATCTGGAAGGAGGGTTGCACCTGCACATTTGTTACCATTGCCAGTCATTGATACACCATTTAGTCGACTGGGGATGGATATAGTGGGGCCCCTGGAAAGAAGTAAGAATGGGAATCGGTACATTTTAGTACTCTGTGATTATGCCACCAAGTACCCAGAAGCCTTCCCCCTTAGAAACATCAAAGCTAGACAGGTAGCTAACTGTCTTGTACAGCTGTTTTCCAGAGTGGGGATTCCTCATGAAATCTTAACAGATCAGGGTACTAATTTTATGTCCTTGCTGTTAAAACAGGTGTACCAACTGTTGGGAATTAGGGCCATTAAGACCACACCTTACCACCCCCAGACTGACGGGTTGGTTGAACGCTTTAACCAAACCCTTAAAAGCATGCTGCGCAAGTTTGTTTCCAAGTCAGGGTCCGACTGGGACCAATGGTTACCTTATCTGTTGTTTGCTTACAGAGAGGTACCGCAAGCTTCCACGGGTTTCTCCCCATTTGAACTGTTATATGGCCGGCAGGTGAGAGGTCCTTTGGACCTGCTTAAAGAGCAGTGGGAGGGACCCAAGTATGTGTGCATGTGTTTTTAGCAAGGGTTAACAAGGAGAACAGAGGGCAGCTCTGTGACAACAACCTTGCAACTTTGGGCCGGCGCCCGTCGGGCCGCGGCGTCAGAAAGTATCGTGTGATATCAGGTCTCGCAATATAACTAATTGCTTTACGGCAAAAAATTATCTGCTAAAATTATGTCATTATTGCGCTCCCTCACGCTGTTCGAACCCGAATGACGAAGACGTTGTAAAGAATGTCCCATCTCTACTTTCATGTCGTTGATCTACTAGCCTCTGGTATCTGAGAGTCGCCAACGAGTTTTTAGACAGTGTTGTCAAATATCTTTTCCGAAGCTGGGGGAGGGGGAGCTCTACAGAGAAACCTGCGAGCAAAAAGCAAGAAAACATCGAAGAAATTAGCCCTGCTTTAATGGTCTGGCGTCGACTAATGAAAATCACCCTGCTCGAGGGGCGGCACCAAGCATGCATTTTAAAATCTCACTGCACGCAATTGGATAACACTACGACCAATCACAACTATACACTAAGCCGCATAAGCTTAGCTACCAGCGGAGCTAACTGGTAGATTAGACTCTTGCCATATCCGGTCGGCAAAACAGCAAAAACGTCGTCCTTGCAAAGGAACAATTCGAGCGCCGTCTTCTGTTCCTCTTTTAGATAAAAAGCCAAGTCTAAATCGTTCATTGTAGCGGCCAAAGTCGTTTCAAACGACTTGTGTTCATCCATAGTCATCTTGCAATGTTTACTAATGACTTCGACGTGACAACGCTGACGTCATCTCGCCTCTGGCCCGCCTATATCAGATAACCCGATGTGATTGGTGCAGCTCAGATACAAGGGCATATTTAATGAGCATCATTACTCGACACCAGAGTAACTCGCTGAGCAAATTCAACTTGTGCTCTCGCGAGAACTCTGGATTTCCAGGGTAGCACAAATCTGTGGTATCCATTCAGAATACTTAGCGCACAAGTCACAAGTTTTCTTTTATAGTGCTTTTTTGTTTAAGCATTTTGAGTTTCAACTTCCAAGGAAGAAAATCATTCAGGTTTGGAGCAACATTGCAGTAAAATGATTAAAACATTATGTAATGTTTATGAAACTAAACTTTGCGGTATATTGGTGTACACTGTGATCTTTGCAGTACAATTACTCAACTTTTTCATGGCCATTAGTTATTTATTGAGTGTTTTTATTCATTGAAATACTTTAATTTAAAACAACTTGAAAATATAAACTTTCTAAATGTTTTTCCTAATAAGTGCATATAGATAGAAAGTTTGCAATGTATTTAAACTAATTTATTGCTGTGATATAATAACGTGTTTCATTCCACACACACAAAAAAAATGCAGGGAGGTGAAAAGTTTATTCATTACTTGCAAACATAGGCTGACATGGGCATTTTAAAGCATTTACCACCAACTAGGCTACTCATTAAATAGCATACAATGAATATAAATTAATTAGGTTGTGCACAGCCCCATCACAACAAATTCTTCATAAAATTTTATTGGAATTTTTTTTCTGCAGGCACTCAGCCCCAAATGCAAGATGTTTCAAAGCCTGACACTCTCATTATTACATGGATTTACAGTATACAGTTATATCTGTTTACAGAATAACATGCTGATATTAATTAGCAATCCCGCAATGAAAAACACATGCACGCATATGGGCTGCAAAGATATATAATACCTTTGTGCAGCAAATATCTGAAATGTTCATTTCAAATTCCCAGGTAAAATATGAACTCCAATGCAAAATCAGGTCAACACTGGGGTTTGAGCAAAAATTTTAATGCATTCAGTTGTTCTCCTCATAAATTAGTTTATCCCCTTCAGATTCAGCACTGACGTTTTCAGGCTACCTCACTGATGAGTGACAGTTTAGACAGCACCTCCTTTCAAACCAAATCACCATTTCCCAGTGCAATTATGCCTTCAAAATGAACAAAATAATAAACGCGATAACAACCAACTCTAAAATCCATAACGGGCAACTTCCTAATATAATCAAATATAAATAAATTACACAAATAATAAATAATGCTAAAATAAACTTATTTTATCTTATAAAATGGCATAGGACTTTAAAAGGGCACGTTTAGTTATCAGCTCAGTCTCAGATTCTCAACGTTAAAATTGTTTTTAAACCTCTTGGCAAATCATTGTTTTTCTCAACAGTTTTAGGAATAAAAAAAAAAACAGGAAGTAAAAGCCGAACAGAGTAACTAAAGGAAACTTTCAGTGATCCAGAGGGAATCATGTTTGCTGAAGACCACCTCTGAAAACAATATAATGCATTATTCATGAGAAATACTCCTGTGTTCACTGACTTAACAACAATACAAATGAAACAGGCCTGAATGGAGCCGTTGTTTACACACAGGTTTTCTTAACTTTTCTATCGACTACAAACATGAATCTACAAACAGGTTTTGTACAATTTGTACGGATAGTACTATAAAACAGGTAGAAAATCTATAAAACAATTGTGCTATATACAGTATTAGCCTATGTGTTATTGTTTTTTTGGATTAGATAATTTTCTTAAGTAAGTCTTCTGATTTCATAAAACAAAAAAGTAGTTTATGTGCTATATATACTGTGGGCCATTTTTATCTATGGGCTATGAAGCCAGTAAATCATAGAGCATTACTATTATTATTCAAATATTAATTAATAATAAATATAGAACATTTTATTTTAAATAAAAAAAAATGATTCTGTGGAAGATAAAAAGAGCAATTCTGATTACAATGATTAGGGCCTGAATTACTGCCAGGGTTAATATAAATAAAAATTAACTTAAATTCAAACTAAAAGTGAAATAAAAATAGATTAAACATATATAGTTATATATAAAATGACAAAAGAAAGCACGCAACAAAATTACCAAAAATGTAACTAAAATTAAAATGAAACCTGAAAATATTAAAATAAAAGCAATTTTAAAATATGAATGAAAACTATTATAGAATAAATAATACTAAAATAACACTGGTCACAGCAGAATGGAGTCTGACAGAATGTTCTTTTTTGAGTGAACTATCCCTTTAAGCATTGTCTGTGTTCTCTCTTAAACTTGGTAATTCTGATTTGCACGCCTAGCAGTAGGGAAGCGTTTACCCACGCTGCAATCTTCCTCTTCACCACTCCCGATTCAGGCCTGATAGTACCTGCATTAGCATTACGGGAATATGATGTTCAGGCAGTCAGGTGTTTCTGCAGATTACTAAATGAGCTTATTTGTTTGAGTGGTGGAGCACTAGGAACAACCGCTGTGTGCACTTTCCACACGAGCCGACAAAAGGTTTCCACACTGTTCAAAACGAGGATGTTTGTAGCAAAATGCTACTGATTTTCCACGTAGAAGGGCAGGGGTTGATGGTAATCACAGACTCACCAGAAGCGGTGGCGGTCAGGGCACATGTAACTGTGACAAGAGGTAATCAGCATGGGCGGGAAAATGTCACGATTACCAGGTCTCCAAAAGGCTCTGGGATATTTCTCTTTTGTCTTGCTTCCTGCGGTCATATCAATGTTGGGCTATAACTACCGAAAAAAACAGCCGAACCAGTTAAGCAGTCAGAAAAACAGAGATACTTTCCATATGAACTTTGCAAGTCCTTTGACATTTCAGATATGCCCTCGCTCGCCTTTGTCAAGACGCCTGTCAAGCTCGGCACTAAATAAAAGAGGGTAGGGCTGGGAAGCAGTCGGACGATAACCTCGGGTGCAGATACGGGTGTCAAAGAGAGAGAGATGGCAACCAGTCAGGTGTGACAAAGTGCTGGTCTGGTCTTTATCCAGACAAGATGGAAATGTCACGCCTGGCTTAATATGCCAGCTGATACCTGTTGCACATGCGGCAGGGTCGTTGTTTCAAGTCAATTCAAAGAGTTGAGAAGTTCTAAACAGACAACAACTGATGTGGCGTAAAAGGAAGTTATCTGCTAATGTAATCTCTTACAGTAACAGTTCACCCAGAAACAACAATTCTGCCATGAGGTCAATTTTGCAGTAAAACAAAAAAAGAAGAAACTGAGGAATCTTGTCAGTGGAGGCAAGGGAGGCACAGCCTACCCAAATTCTAAGGTGATAATGGGAGAAGGACAATTTAGGGCCCTATTTTAACGATCTAAGTACATTTATGCTAGTTTAACGACGGGCGCGTGCGTGGCGCATGGTCTAAAAGAGTTGTCCCTATTCTCTTAATGATTAATGAGTGTGTTTTGGGCATAATGTGCAATAAACCAATCAGAGTCTCATCTCCCATTCCCTTTAAAAGCTAGTTGCGCTCGCGCCATGGCGGATTCGCTATTTACATGGTGGAATTTGCAACACCAAAGCGCCAACAATGCACCTGAACACACCTCGTTTTCAGACCAGCACGCCCATGGGCGCACAAATGGGTCCAAATGCATTTGCTATTTAAACAATGTGCTGCAGGACCTGAAAATGATAACTGCGTCAGGCTGAAACTAGCAAAAAACACTTGCGTCGCATTGCACCGGGTGTATGATGGGGGCCTTAATGTTAATACAAATCCCAGTTATTAATTTCATGTCTCAGAATGTGTATTTCTTGTTTGTAATTTCACCATACAAACAAATAGTAATGAAATCGGAACCACTGCTGTTGTTCCCTGAATATGTTGATGTAATTACAATTTGTAAGAGATGCAAAATCCACTGGTGGAAAATGTTCAGCAGCTGTTTGTACTTGTTTGGCACTTTCTTGCTTAACATTGCAAATAAAGTGCTCAAATTGACAATTTACTCTGTTTCTAAAGTACAATGACATTCTGATTTACAGTACAACGATGATGATGCACTAGTTTTTTTTTTATGCTCAAGCCTTTCTGAGTTTCAACACATGCAAACCTCAGCCCAAGCTTGCGTTCTGTAGCCTTCAAATCCCATCAAAGACACCAAACACGGCATAATTACTATTTGCCTTCCCTTACAAAAAAAAAATCCTCTGCAATGCAAATTTACTTCAAAAAAGACCTCATTTGGCTAGTAAAGGAAGGTGCAGAAAGCAGCAACCCTTAACTGAAGGCACTGAATAAAGCAAACGAATCCCCTCGGGGACACCTGGTTGTTAGAGCAAAGACAAGCCTTTAAATATGTTCAAATGAGGCTTATTTTCTAAACTCCATTAAACGAAGAATCAAAAAGCAGGAGGCTTCATTATCTCTTGCATCGCTTACATAGAAAACAAGAGATTAATTAGGACTGTGTGGTGTCTCGCGGTGTGGGGAGTTCTGAGATGACATGCCTGCTCTTCTTGGGAACGAATAAAAGCACTGAAGCAATCTGCACGGACAAACTAATTACACTAAATTATGTAAAGTTTCTCTCACACACGGGACGACTCATTCAAGTCACTTACTGTGGTATTAGAATGTCAGGATGAGTAGTTCACAGCCTCGAGGAGCCTTTTGAAGCCTACAATATAACTTTGTAATTAGAGCACAAGAAAGTTGTGATCCTATAGTCTGCTGGCAAACATTACAAAAGATCCAACTTCTAATATACTTTCAGACTTACAGAAATCACTTTGATCCCTCTTTAATTAACTAGACTATAACGATCTTGGTTGACATACCTTTAATGCATCTTACAAATGATAGCAGAACAAGAAACTTCACATTGGAAATACAGTAGGGCTGCGCAATTAATCGAATTTCTAATCACGATTACGATTATGGATGACACGATTACGTAATCGTTCAAAGCCGCGATTACAAAAGAAAATCCACTCTGCGTGCGTGTGTTTAGAGCATGTTATGTTATGAGAGGCGAATCACGACCACTTCAGAAAACCCAGCACAACAGGAACTACCAGGCAGTGACGTAAGTGTACGCTGAAATGAAGTCTTTCACCTCAGAAAAAAACGGACTTTCCTGTCCTGTCAGCCGTTATACTGTGCTCGTAGCACGCACTCTTCAATTGCACGTGCAAATGCGGCTGCTCACGCGGTGTATTGCTTCACTATAAAGTGCAAAAGAAACGTACAGGCATGCAACGTCGTTACGTTGTAAATTAGTAAGTCACAAAATAAAAGTAAAATACCAATAAATCACGTTACTGGTACGTCGTGTGTTAGCTGAGAAGGATTTGCATGCAGGTATGATGTTCATTCTATTCACGAGGAGCAGTTTCCATGTTTCATTAACAGTTCTTGTTAGTATTGTGTATTCACCATGGTAACTGTCATTTCCATAACCCCAAAATGTCACTTTATTTTCACTCTGTGTATTTTTTATATATATTTTAAATGACTGTGGTGGCTCATACCAACATTGTTAATGAACAAAAACTAATACAAATACAAAACATAATACTAATACTATACAAACAGTTTGGGACTGCTAAAGCTTAAGCATAGGCCTAATGTTTATGTATCAGTAGTCTTTACTATTAGTCATATTCTTGCATTCTTGTGTGTGTATGTGTGTGTATGTGTGTGTGTGTGTGTGTGTGTGTGTGTGTGTGTGTGTGTGTGTGTGTGTGTGTGTGTGTGTGTGTGTGTGTGTGTGTGTGTGTGTGTGTGTGTGTGTGTGTGTGTGTGTGTGTGTGTGTGTGTGTGTGTGTGTGTGTGTGTGTGTGTGTGTGTGTGTGTGTGTGTGTGTGTGTGTGTGTGTGTGTGTGTGTGTGTGTGTGTGTGTGTGTGTGTAAACATGTATTATAATATGGCTATATATATATATATATATGTTAAATGTAAATTGTGATGATAATTAATAAGCGCAATTACAATTTCAAGGAAATAACCGACAATTATGATTTTTGTCATAATCGTGCAGCCCTAATTGGAAACCAGTGAATTCATAGTGTCAGTAATATAGTCAATAATGTTAAACAAATATCTTCTTGAAACGGGTATTTGGATATGTTGTGGGCAACTAAAGTCAATATATAGGTTTAATATTAAAATTCTATCCAATGCTGAGAAATCGTGAATTATGTTGCTGTCATGGCCGATAACCGGCCAATATCAGAATTCATTTAAAATAATAAGAAAGAAAGAAAGAAAGAAAGAAAGAAAGAAAGAAAGAAAGAAAGAAAGAAAGAAAGAAAGAAAGAAAGAAAGAAAGAAAGAAAGAAAGATTTTTTAAATTTATATCCTCAAGATTACATGTAACCGTGTTATTACATTATTAATGTTTTTAAAGATTAACTTTAAATGAGCATTAGATGACGGAAATTTTTATATTTATTAATTATACCGTATTTGCAAACTACTGTTCAAAAGTTTGGGATCAGTAAGATTTTGAAAGAAATTAATACTTTTTTTACATTGACATTTACATTGTTACAACAAATTTCTATTTAAAATAACTGAATCACCCAAATCAGCATATTAGAATGATTTCTGAAAGATCATGTGACACTGAAGACTGGAGTGATGATGCTGAAAATTCAGCTTTGCTGTCACAGAAATAAATGACAATTTAAAATATATTAAAATAAAAAACTGTTATTTAAAATCGTAATAATATTGTATAGTATTGGAACACCAAGCATTCAGTTAATATAAGCATACATGTATACTCACAAAGCTGGCTAAATTAAGTTTAAAGGCAGAGAGTAACAAGGAATGAAAACACGAAAAACTTCAAATTGACCAATTTCTATTAGGAGGGCTGATAGCTCTATTGAATACATGTAATGTGCCATGTGATATGATCTTCTCTGTGTATATGTGTGTCTATCAGAGAAGCCAACAGAATAAACCACCCGATGCAAAGCCCTTTTGTAAAGGTTGTTTTTGTGCAATCAGTATTGGGAGAGTGTGATCATTACGTAGCACAATTAAGGGTGTTGTGCTCTCAGGTTCAGACAGACGATCCTTAATCTGGGGCTGGAGAGTAAATCAAATGTGAATGCTTCATCTTTTAGGTCCCTCCTATTCTCTGTGAAGTCTGAATTGCAATGTATAATAAATGAAGGAAACACATTCCAGGCTTTGGTCTCATAATAAGCCTGACTAAACGTGTGTTTTGGATGATGCCTTACAGATATTTCAGATAGATGTTTGGAATTGTTTTTCATTCTTGTGAATGAGAGTTTTTCTAATTTGACATAAGACAACAAAAATATATTGTAACTAATGAGAGGTTCAAAGTCAATGGCTGCATCCGAAATCACATACTTCCTTACTAGTAGGCGAGAAACCGTATAAGTTACTCAAAGGAGTAGGCAAAAAGTACCCGGATGGCCTACTACTTTTGAAGTGTATGGTTCCATGTACACCATACTATCCCATGAGGCCAAAGAGAGGACTTGTGAATGGTAGTGAAGCGACGCAACTGACGCTGGTAGGCCGGTCACATGATAATGACAGCATGGCGAATGTATGTCCGGATTGCATTCATACTACACACATTTATACTATATAGAACATACATTTTTAGCAGTCATGAAGTAATTACTCACTCAAAATAAGTGTACTCAGGAGAGTATGCTATTTCAGATGCAGCAAATGTTTTTTTGTTTTTTGTTTTTTTTGGTTAAATGCCAGAAATAAGGTCTGTGGTTACCACAAGCCCAATATATTTTCGCATTTTATTTTACAACATAAAATAAATCAGAAAAACCCAGTCTTGAAAAAGTTGGTTGCTAACAAGTGGCTATGTGGGAAAGGTTGTTGGAGACGTTAAACAGCAGTGAACAGGTAAATTCACCTACACTAGACCGTTTTTACAACCTTATTGTGTTTATAATTGGGCTCTTGCAAACTCCAGCTCAAACTTTCAGGTAAAATGATATTTTTTTTTATAAAGACGGCAAAACTTGTGGAAAGCTTAAATCGGGCCTATTATGCCCCTTTTTACGAGATGTAAGAAAGTCTCTGTGAAGTTTCAGCTTAAAATACCCCACATATCACTTATAACATGTCCAATTTGCCCCTATTTGAGAAAAAATACCCTGTGTGAGAAAAAAGATGCAGTTTTTGTGTGTGTACCTTTAAATGCAAATGAGCTGCTGAGTATCTGCTCCCTTCAGATACTCTGCAACAACAAAACTGGAGAATCTCACACAGCTAAAATGTCAGTAATTGTCAGTAGTGGTGTTCAGCCTTATACTGTATGTTGTAAACGGAGTCGGAAAAAGTGACAGCGTTTCTGAAGTTAGTTGATGAATTTGGAGTCAGAAGTCATGTTTCTGAATGGTTAGTTGAGGAATGTATGTAGTTGATGTGTAGATAACTTTATTCAACTTATCAATTGGCGTGTTCAATCATGATAATCTATAAATTATTGTGCAGGTGCTCATGAGGGAACTGTAGAGGGATGTTGGTATCGACCCATCTTTCAGAATAAACTTTTATGCAAATGCAGCACTGAACTGACCCTAAACAGTCCGCCCGTAGAATTATTTGTACAAACATATAAGACTTAACCTAATTTCTTTGCCACATTTCCTTCTTAAATGAAATTCATCTACTGTACTATATTTGTTAGGTTAATTATGATAAAGAACAAGACTCTGGAATGCTAAATAGTTACACTGCCCCTAGTGGAAGGCAGTGGAATGAAATCCTATCAAACTTAGTAATGGGATTATGGCTGTTACAATGCATTAAAAAGGAAAACAGTTCAATGATCTGTTTAGAACAGTTTTTCCTTATTGTATATGAGAGTTGTCACAATTTAACATAACACTATAGAAAGATATTGTAACAAATGAAAGGGACACAACCCTTAGCTTAGGTTCTTCACAACACATTGTGTATATGGGAAAAAAGCATAAAATAAATGGTGAATATTAAACCATCAACTATATCCAAATCACTGAAGCAGAATGTTATTATATGCACAATTCTACCGCATGCTTTTCAAAATGATGGGGCAATATCAAAGAACAACAGAACGATAATGCAAACACTTGCCAATCTGTGTTGTGTTTGGCATTCTTCCTATACGGTGACTAAAATATGCCCTTTTATCTCAGATGTAGGTTTGAAATGAAATTCACCGCTGTGAGGGTGAGTAAAGCATTTGTTGGAGGGCTGCTCTTGCAGAAACTGACACAAGGCTAATGTTTTCGGTTGCATGGATGGGGGAAGTCAGTGAGGATATGTCCATTAAACTGCCACACTTCAGACTACGCTATTAAATGTAATGGCTTCTATCACTGTTGTATGTTCTAGTGAGTTTCTGCTGACTTCAATAGAAATCAATCACAACCTTTCTAGAAGGTTAAGATGTTAAAAGCTCATCGCATGGCGAATTGGTGAAAATGTGCTCGGATTCTTGCTGTTTATCATCTTTTTTAAATGGACCAAGCGTTAAACGTAATTTTATCAATCAGTTCTTTAAAAATTGAATCATGAAACTTCCATGTTTCTATTAAAAATGACTTGTAGGCATAAAGATAAAGCACTAGTTTCAAATGGCAATGGTAAAGCTTGATGAAGTATATGTGAGTGCTTGATATGAGAGTATGACTTTACAACAACTGTTATTTAAAATCAATTAAATTGTCTCCTGTGATGGAAAAACAACATGAAATCAACCACAAATCCCTTTTGGACAAATAAAAGCAGCTTTTAAATTTCTAATTAAATTAATGGGTGCCACACAGAAATAACTGCTCAATGTCTCCGTGGTGTGTGGTTTTTCCTTTTGACCCACTGAAGTGTCACAAGCTTTTGACAGAAATGGATTCACTAAATACAAAAATAGCACCTTGCTGCTTTTAAGAACATGACAAATATCCGCTACAGTAAACCATACTAATTCAACTGTCTTCTACTGACATCCCACTGCATATTTTCTGCACTGCTAAAGATCTTTTTTCTCCACCATCCATTTTCAAGCCTCTTCTTGTGTCTTTTATGCTCTGAAATCCATGACATCACTGTCCTCCTGGCTGTTGGTTCAGATTCAATCAAACCTTTGTTTGTGATAAAAATGGAAACAGACAGAATAATCATATTTAGGTGAGGGAGACCGATCCTTAAAGGTAAGTTATAGCATGTGCACTCCTTTGGGGACAATCACACATAATTTATTTTAACTTATCTTAACTTAAACACTGAGTTTTTAGAATGCCATGCCATGCACAAGATGCTGCAAAAGAAGCCAGACACAAGTGCAACGGACAAGCACGTCTGTATAGTGCACGTTTACATCCAAAAATAATGGAACGAAAAACGCATTCTGTGTGAACTGGCCCTAACTAGTTAGAGAAATATAAGCGCAGATAATAAGAGATAAACAATATAGTCATTAGAGTAACACAGCATATCTATGGTGGACAAACTTCATATTGCAGACGTCACAAAATTGCGAAGGCTTAAAGGGTTAGTTCACCCAAAAATGAAAATAATGTCATTAATGACTCACCCTCATGTCGTTCTAAGCCCGTAAGACCTCCGTTCATCTTCGGAACACAGTTTAAGATATTTTAGATTTAGTCCGAGAGCTTTCTGTCTCTCCATTGAAAATGTATATACAGTATACTGTCCATGTCCATAAAGGTAATAAAAACATCATCACAGTAGTCCATGTGACATCAGTGGGTTAGTTAGAAGTTTTTGAAGCATCGAAAATACTTTTTGGTCCAAAAATAACACAAAATAAGACTTTATTCAGCATTGTATTCCCTCCCGGGTCTGTTGTCTTAAACTGTGTTCCGAAGATGAACGGAGGTCTTACGGGCTTAGAACGACATGAGGGTGAGTCATTAATGACATTATTTTCATTTTTGGGTGAACTAACCCTTTAAGTATCTGATCTGCAAGTTAGAATTTCTTCATTTCCAAGTAAGTTAAAAAAAAAATCATTACAAATGATAAATGAGGCCACCCTTTCACATGTTTGATTTTTCACCCCCACAGTCTGATTCAATAAAGGAGAGAGTGATGCTGGCTGATTTCCCATGCATTGTGTGTGCATTCATATGCATGTGGGTGCATAAGTGTGTGTGTATGCGAAGCGAGCCTAAATAATGTTCCTGCCTTCACATCACGCATGAAGATATTTTCTCTGTGCGAGACAAAATAAACCTCTACCCACTTGACTATATCTCCAATATTTATGGTGATTAGAAAGCTTAAGAGTGTAATAATGGCCCAGCACTGCCCTGGTACTTGCTAAAGGGGAAGATTCATATGACTGAACTGAATCAACCCGACTGCATTTGATGCCACAAATTAAAGTTATTTTAAGGCTTATATCAGGTGAAGACTGCCTTAAGGTAATAAATGCAAATTTTTCACTTTTAAAAGTGTATATTTCTGATTGAGGAAAAAAGCCCATGTTTGGTAACTCGGTATGATACTATTGTACTGTATGATACCTATAAAATGAAGAAATGGCATCTGTCTCCTGTAAAGAAGACATAATCTCTTGTGAATGAGTCCCTGATGCTGGCAATCCCTCATAAAAATTCCCACCCATGATAAAGCTCAAATTTACATAAATTTTCTGTGGGCAAGATTGCAATAAGATCGCACAGGCTGCCTCACACTTGCAGTGCTGTTGTAAACAGTGCTCCCTTCCAGGGGTGTGAAGTAGGGGTGTAACTGTTCAATTTACTCATGATTTGGCATTGTTTGGTCACGGTTTCAGTATGGTTCAGTATGTGCTATGTTCAGGGAAAAAAGGACTAACTGTCAAAAAAAGAAAATAAGAACAAATACTCAAACTACAAGCACCAGCACAAATAATTGCAATAGAGCAAAGATACCATCAAATAAACAGTGCTTTTCGGGTTATTTAGGTATCTAACAGTATTTTTCAGGTACAGAAATTCAATAAAGTAATCAAACGTAAAATAACATTGCATATAATCTTCACTGCATAAATTAAAGATTAATCATTATTAAACTTACAAAAACTATTCAGTCAAGAGCAGGGAGAGATGTCCTTGTCTTTTATTGTTTGATAAGCATTAATATTAGGCAACAGGAATATTAGGCTGCTATAATTTTAAGACGGATCTAACATACTGATACTCAACACATGCATTGTCTTTCTCTGCAGTTTACGTTCACTTAAAGGAGAACTCCAGCGCAAAATAAACCTTTGGTCTAATTACACATTGTTACCTAGTCAACCGTTATCTGAGATTTGTTTTCATGATTATCGAATGTAAATAGTTTTATCTCTAAAAACAGTTTAGCCTATAACGCTAGTATAACGCTAGTATATGGGGCGTAGAGTAATGACAAATAAAAATCGCTTGTTAATACCACTAACAAGGCTCAAAATAACCCCACACTAACACGGTAGCATAATGAGGGTCCCTACCTTCAAACCGAAGCATTGAGAACTTTGTTATTGTCCAGACAGTTTAATAAGAAGATATTTTATACATACAGTCAACTTCGCAAATACAGGCAGAAGCCATCTTTGAAAAACAGTCTCTATCAATCGATCTAGGAACACCGATCCAAATGCGCTGAACTGTGTAGAATCTCATATGGTCCAGCGCATTTGAATCGGTGTTCCTAGATCGATTGATAGAGACTGTTTTTCAAAGATGGCTTCTGCCTGTATTTGCGAAGTTGACTGTATGTATAAAATATCTTCTTATTAAACTGTCTGGACACTGTCAAAGTTCTCAATGCTTCGGTTTGAAGGTAGGGACCCTCATTATGCTACCGTGTTAGTGTGGGGCTATTTTGAGCCTTGTTAGTGGTATTAACAAGCTATTTTTATTTGTCATTACACTATGCCCTATATACCAGCGTTATACTAGCATTATAGGCTAAACTGTTTTTAGAGATAAAACTATTTACATTCGATAATCATGAAAACAAATCTCAGATAACGGTTGACTAGGTAACAATGTGTAATTAGACCAAAGGTTCATTTTGCGCTGGAGTTCTCCTTTAAGACATAACCTACTATGTTTGCTTGGGTACTAGCCAAGACAGGTTTGCTAACATAATTTTTGTGTGGATTTGTCTGTTCAAGCGCAAGACATGTCTGAGACGGGGCTGTGGAAGTTCTTTTTAACGTCTTCTTGCACTTGAATGTTTAAATTGGCAAGGCATAAATTAGTTTAGCTTAAACACAGATAGCAACGTGTGCTGTTCAGGTCTCGCCTGCGCTTGTGCGCTATCAACATTGAAGATCCTGGTGATGATGACGGTGTAAACGACTGGTCATATTGTGCATATGGAACTTGTATTGAACAAAGTTTAAAAAGAGTGACTGTTTTGTCCACGTTTTTGTTGATCATCGCTGTTGTAGCGTATTGGGAAGCCAGAATGCGTATCCATAGACAGAAACATACATTAGCCGAACTCTGTCTGTCTGTTTTACGCATTGTTATTTCCAACAAACCATATTATAGATGCGTCGTCAGATTTAAGATGAACCGCGATGCAAGTGCGAACTGAACCGTGGAGAACAGTATGGATAATTGTTTTACAGAGAACCGTTACACCCTCAGTGTGAAGTCATGAATTACAAATACGCACTTAACTTTAATTAAGTAAAAAAATTATACTTTTACTTGAGTACATTTTCATTGATGTAACTACTTTTACTGTACGAGCTTGCATTATGAATAAATAAGGTGGGTAGACTTTTTGCTATTAGATATTTAGAAAAACACATCAAAAAGTTATTCTAGTGTGGACAAAAGATAACTAAAAAAGAAAATTCCCCTCAAAATTGCAAAAAATGCATATTCTGCAGTCCAACGCAATATAACGAGCCAGTCAAAGAGGAGCAAAGAGGCAAGTGGGTGCCTAGACTTCAATAAAATTCTCAGTCATTTGCCCTCAAACTCATCATCAGCTCTCAGCCTCTGGAGGCCGCATGATATTCTGTCCTGTTCACGTTCTGGAAAGACAATAGCCTCGAGAGGTAGAAGCAGCCTGGAGACACGCACCAATATTGCACGGTACTCACCACACATCTGACAGGTTGATTTGAATATGGTTGTAATGAGATTATTCAGAATGCAGGGTGTGTTCAAGCCTCTTAGACACAAAGTGATCCTTGCTGGTAATGAAACACTTCACACACACACACACACACACACACACACACACACACACACACACACACACACACAAGTTGTATTGTATCAAGCACTGAGAGCTGTATATCAGATAAAATATAAATAAATAAATATGCACTAATACTCTCTCTCACACACACACACACACACAGTACATATATTTACACATAAATTAGGCCCAACTGTTGACTTCACGGTCAATGTTATGAACTAGCTTGATTCAAATAGTTTTAATGTTGCCTGCAATTAAGCATCACATGCATTGATTAAAGATATTCAGCAATGTTTTCAACAATATTCACAAATCAAACTCTGTTCATTAACTTTCTTGTCAGAGAGCAATTAACAGATTTCAAGTAGCTAACGAATTAAAGCAAGTCTTTCATCTTTAGATGCACACCCAACTGTTAATCTTTGAGGCGAGGGTTTGTGCTGTGACATCGAAGCAAAAGACTTAAGCAAGAGCTAGTCCAGATCTTCAGTCATTTCTGTTGCTCGTTTTAATCTATACACATATTAAACCCCACAGCGTGAGATTATGCTTCCCCACTGGCCAACCACCATGTTATCCCCACTTTAGCTGTCACTTCATGAATGCAATGATCCTTAATACTAACTAGACTACAGTGAAGGTCTTTTCCGACTGTCGCAAGAGACCAGAGCGCCATAGTCTATTAGTCCAAACTATCATGCAGATGTTTCAAATAATTCCTGTTCTCCATAGAGTACACAAATAGCTGTCATGAAAGTAAGAGTAAAAAATAAAGGTCACTCAAGTCAAGTGATTCATAAACATTGTTAAATACAGTTCTAAAGGCTCTATCAAGGTCTATCAAGTGTCACATTACTAAAAGTAATGGGATGTATGTGCATGACTTGTGACTTGCTATTAATATTTCCCATAATGCTGTGCCCCTTCCCATTCTCTCAACATGAAGAATTCAATCCATTCTCTTTGAGGTGGCTTTTCAAAAGCACTTCATTGAGACCCAGCGACACCTTTGTCAAAAGCATTTCAGTATTCATGTATTCTTGGCTGTAAGGAAAGTAACTGGTGAAGAAACTGTTAAATGGAACTTGCATAATGGGAAATCCATTTGTTGACTCCTCTGCCTGGGTCAGTGCGACAAGGTCAGTGAATGTATTACTGCGAGATGGCAAGGGTGCAGATACAGGCCTTGTGATGGATTGTAAAAACCTGATAGCAAATGCCAACAAAATGCCACGGCTTGAGCTGCCAGCCTTGGCGCAAACAGCAAAGGATTTATTTTGATGCACATGTTTGCCTGGAGAGAGGAACAGGATAAAACAATGAAACCAAGGCCTTTTCTGTCACCACTTTCCTGTATTTTTGTTGGAGGTGAACAATAGCTTTATTCTCAGCTTTGTGTGCAAGTGTATTTGCTTATCTAAGAGTTCCTTTGTGAAACAAAAAAGTTTATCCATTGAAATCATTTCAAAGTCGGTAGTCTGTAAACTTAGCTGGGACTTCCTTAAAATGTAATTGCACAACATTCCTTCCATCTAAAGTGAAAAGAACTGAGTTCACTTAATTCTCACGTTCTGATGTTCTTTATGGTGTGAATATGTCCAAAATTAAACTGCAGTCATAGAAAATCAGATCACCTCACCTTACATTGCATCACTTAGTTATGATTGGTCAAATCACAGTAATTTTTTTGTTTATATATAATGACAGTTAAACGCATATTTCAGCATACATCTTAACTAGTTAAAAGTAGGGATGGGACGATTACCGGTTTCACGATAAACCACGATAAAATGTACTGACGGTTAGTATTATCGTCTAAAATGTAATTATCATTAAAACCGTTTTTGATTATCGCGATTTTAATAACCTACTATAAATCCTGTCCAGCCAGCAACAGTCTGACGCAGGCGCAGCGCGCAATGTTGTTGTTTTTTTTATTCGAGAAGAATGGTCACCCTGTCTGCAGAATAAAAAGTCGCTGCAACAGAAACACTTCAAATCTGCCGAGTCGTTTTGTGTGAACATCACCCACTGTTGTATAGCGAACGCAAGGCAAGTTAACTTTGACCTCAATACCAAAACTACGTCTGTGAAATAATTGGGTACAAAATGTTGTTTTGAGTTTAAATATTTTATCTCACTCACTTGAAATAAACGTGAAGCTTTAAGGGATAATAATAGATTTATTGTACACTTATTACACCGATTTTTTTTACCACATAATTACGGGGACATATTGAATTTAGATTAATGTTTTAAATCTTACTTGTTTATAAATCCATTTTGTAGCCTACAGCGTAATGTTATAAAACAATCGTCCAGTCAAGATGATCACAACAATATTACCAATCTCTGTAAAGAATAAATCAACTCTGATTAAATTTTCAATACACTCAAAATCGGAGACGCAAGACGGCAAGTTGTATTTGAATGAAACGAGAGTGCACGCCCGTTGTGATGCATGGATGTGTGCTGTTATAATGCGTTGCTATGACGACGTCATTATAAGGAAGGAAATGCCACAGAATAGAATCTTGCTTAAAAAAAAGTGCATAGAGCTGCTTGTTTTATTCGATGTTTGTTGATTTTCAAATATAAAACTTGTTGAAATGTTTTCAGTGTGAGCATCAGTTCTTTTCGAACACTTTCATATCGTTTTAACAAAACCGTGATAATATTGATAATCACGATAATTTTGGTCACTATAATCGTGATTTGAAATTTTCATACCATCCCATCCCTAGTTCAAAGCAAAAGTTGCCTGGATTGCAGATTAGTAATAATTTATGAATTCATGTTGTATTTTAGGCTATACACATACATGCACTGATGAGCTAAACATTATGACCAGTCACAGGTAAAGCGAATGTAACTGATCATCTCCTAACAAGGCCACATACTTTATTAAGGTCCAAGTAAATTAAATGGAAAGCAAACAATCAGATCTCGTAAATCAACGTGTTGGATGCAGGAGAAATGGGCAGAAATAAAGATCTGAGCGACTCTGACAAGGGCCAAATTCTTATGACAAGGCAACTGGGTCAGAGTATTTCAAGCCCTCTGAAACAGCAAGGCTTGTGGGTTTCTCTTGGTCAGCAGTGGTGAGAATTTACCAACAGTGGTTAGAGGAGGGACAAACCATAAACACCATGACAGGGTGTTGGGACCCCAAGGCTCATCTATGCACAAGTGGAGCAAATGCTATCCTGTCTTGTCCGATCCAACAGAAGGTATTTTGTGGCACAAGTCACACAACATTTTAATGATGGTTAAGGAAGGAATGTGTCACAACATTCCTATATATACATTTATACATATATATATATATATATATATATAAATGAAGATTACAACATAGTGTATCGCACTCTGCTGTGTATGGGGCTGGAAGCTGCAGACCAACCAGAGTGCCTATGACGAGCCCTGTCCACCGTCGAAAGTGCGTACAATGGTTTGGCGAGCATCAGAACTGGACCTTGGAGTAGTGGAAGAAAGGTCGCCTGGTCCGATGAGTCCCTTTTTATTTTACAATCACATGGACGGCCGTGTACATGTGCACCGTTTACCTGGAGAAGTGTTGGTACCAGGATGTACTGTGGGACGACGACAAGCTGGTGGAGGGAGTGTGATGGGCAATGTTATGTTGGGGAAACCTGCATCGACCATTCATGTGGACGTAAATTTGACATGTGCCACCTACCTAAACATTATTACAGACCAGGTACACCCCTTCATGACAATGGTGTTCTCTGCCTCTTTCAGCAGGATAATGCACCCTGCCACACTGCACACATTGTCCAGGAAAGGTTGAAAACATAATGAATTATGGCTTATTTTAACTGGCCCATCCAGTTTTCTGGAGGCCCACCTACAATCAAAATCCTGGCGTTTCAAGGCGTTTCAAGGTTTTGCCCTGGCCTCCAAATTCCCCAGATCTCAATCCAACCGAGCATTTGTGGGATGTGCTGGACCAACAAGTTTGATTCTTGATCCTCAACCTACAGGACATGAATGATCTGCTGCTAATGTCTTGGTGCCAGATTCCACAGGACACCTTCAGGGGTCTTGTAGAGTCCATGCCTCAGCAGATCAGTGCTGTTTTGGCAGCACACGGAGGACCAACAGGTGATCATAATGTTTTGGCTCATCATAATAATAAATAAATATAAGAAGAACCTACACAAATTCAATAATAATTACAATATAAGTGTATGTTTTATTGCTGGTCTTATAAGCTATATCGAACAAGTCAGATGATAAATAATTTCAAATTCAAATCTATCCATGCATTTCATTATTTGGTAAGCAGCCATGTAAAATGTGGGGGAACATATGGTCAGATGATAATTATTGCTAAATAAACCAGGACCTTGACAAAAAGCAAAAAGACTTTCTGTTCATTATTACTTAATCATTAAATAGGGTTATGCTTTCACAGCAGCTAGTGCTGTGTTGAAAAAATCGATTCACCAATTCTGAATCGATTTTCATATTAATTTCTAAAGATCGATCCGTAACTCAGAGGATCGATTTAATAACAGGCCTACATTTTCCCCATAAACACACAGAGACATGGCGACCGGCGGCGCTGCTAATGCGGTTTCTCTGAATCCACTTGTTGACAAGAGAGGAGGAAAGAGCCGTTCACATAGCGCGTTTTTTGCGCGTGCAAATTCGTTTTCTAGGCGCGCCTCTGTTCATGGTTGCATAGCAACGACAGACGCAAAGGGAAAGCACGCGCTTGTGGAGAGGAGAAAGCGGTGCAAACTGCGCTCTCCATGATGACGAGGAAGTATCATCAAATAATTAATTGATTTCTAGCCCTTGCATTAGCTTTACTACTAGATATATTCATTGAGATGAGAAATAAAAAGCCGCCCTGTGCAGCTATGATCAGCTGTTCGGCCGAGCTTTCCATGTTGTTACGGAAAGGCCGTAACAGGCTTGTTTTTGTCACATGACCTGTTGAGATGCATTGAAGTGCTTCTCACTGAATTTGCACGCGCATAAAACGCGATATGTGAACGGCCCCTAAAGTGGTATCGTGTGCGGTTGTATCTAGTTTAAAAGGCCTTCTAAATATGAACGCAGTTTTGGATTAAATAAAAGGACAGTCAAGTCAAATAAAACACGTTTTATCTCCTGTTTAGTTGGTAACACTACATTAAGATACCATTCATTAAACTAATGCGGCATTAGTAATGCCTTATCTAACATCTAACAGATTGAGTGAACAATACATTTTTACAACATTAATGTATGTTTGTGAATGTTATTTAATACAAACACTTGATTGTTCATGAACAGTTAAAACTTTTGATTTTAAAAATATAAGATTGGATCAGATCGGATCGAATCGAATTGAATCGAATAATGATAATCGATTCAAGATCTTGAGAATCGGAATCGAATCGATTCTTGAAATTTGAATCGATACCCAGCACTAACAGCAGCAATATGATTTAGTAGTACTCAGTCTATGTTCTACATTTAACAATTTTAAAAGCCACATACACATTTCATCCAACATCAACACAGAAAATTCAGAAAGTCCAGAGATGTGGACTCTTAGCACTAATGGCTCGTTTCCACTGAGCGGTACGGGTCGATAAACCATGATCCGGCTAGCGTTTCCACCGCCAACAGTACCCTTACTTGCTAGGCGTGGTGTTTGCCGGAAAGCAGCGATCGACGTCATTTTCATGCGAAGAAGAAAGCGACATAGTAAACAACAATGGATGATATACAGCAGATCTTGTTCTTGCTTCTCGGCATGTTTGTCACAAGAAGACAAGCGCCAACATTAGGCGTTTCTCAATACGAAGTACGCAAAGTTCGGACTTGCCAAGTCCGACTCAAGAGAAAGACTCCCGAGGACGCGAGTCCGGTATTTCTGCAAATGGAACAGCGCGTTCTTGAAAGCGCCACTCAGCTCGCTCTGCTACTCCGTTTATCTCTGTATGTACATTTTAGGCAACAATAAAACAAAATATGTTATACAACACCACTCTGCCTTTTATCATTTTCATTTTAAACATTATTTAAATAAAAAACACAACCCTGTTATTCCAGGCAATATGTGCATTTGTACAAATCTTGCAATAAACAACATTACAGTGATAATCTTGTAATACAATAAAAAAAATGACAAAACTCAATCCTATCTCTTTTTGTTAAATTTCAGTTTTATCAATAATTAATAGCCATTATAAAAGTATAAGTAAAAGGTACAAGAAGCTATACAATAAGAAATAAAGAAAACAATTCAGTCAAATATACAAATTCAGCGCTCTAGTCTAACGTTACAACGGTAAAGTTAAATAGCCTAAATATATGAAACTTCACTTAGCCCTCAGCCAAAACGATTGGCCAGGGAACGAATTATAGATTCACAAGACCAAAGATCGCCCGTTAGGTCTACACAAGACGAATTATATCTCATGTTAGTTTAACCACTACAGAGACGTCAGAGTCAGCGGCAAACGTCAGTATGACTAGACGAGGAAAGGCTGTTCCAGGCGGGGAACATGAGTGCCGAGCGCCCGGTTATCGCCTCGAATTGATCTCATAACCTGGATTCAAATTTTCATAAATCTTTATAAATAAACCAGAGATTTGAGCTTTAAACAACTACATTCTTGCCTGAAAAACTCTTAAAACTACATTTCGTGACACAATAACAGTAGCATTATATTTCAACTGTATATTTCCTGTTAAATTTATTTATTTACACAGGGGAGATCAGAGCACCAACTAACGCGGGGCTATAAATGGCGCTTCTAATGTTGTAATTCCCCTTGTAGCACGCGCAAGTGACGATTCTCTGTCAACCAATCAACGTTCTGGAGTGAGTCTAGCTCCACCCTTTAGTACCGTACCACTGTGCTAGGTACCCCAACGGAAGGGTACCCAAAAAGTGGTACGGTACGATTCTGCATTTTGATACCAATCACAACTTTTGACAGTGGAAACGCAAATAATTGCGTACCGTACTGTACCGTACCGCTCAGTGGAAACGAGCCATTAGTGACATTTCTAGTGTACACAAAGCAAAAACTTGTATTCCACAGCAGACTTTATTTAAGAGGGTCATTAAACTGAAACACGTCCATAACCCAAAAAGACAGCAGGCCTATAGCCCAAAGGCTGCAACTCTCCGACTCACTTGCATAAGAAATCTCCTGGAAGCCAAGTGGCAGGATGTTAATGCCAGTCACAGTGTCAGCTCTTATCTGCTGAGACCATCAGCACACAAGTGTTATTCAATAACACTGAGGAAATAATGTCAGGTGTTAAAATACCCCAATGTACTCAAAGCATACAGTCCAGTGGCTGAAGATGACTTAAAGAGTTTTGTCCTCCAATTCAACCACTTTTTCATTATCTTAAGTATCATCTGAAGTATGGGTCATTGAAGGCAAACTGCAGCCCTAACTAAAGCAAATTTTACTTCACACTGAAAGTACACAACCGGGCAAGAAAAAAATTACTAAGCTAAACAGTTTTTTATTAAATTGTCTATTAAATTGTCTAAACCACATATTATCAGTCAGAAAATTAGCAAACTTTAAGCAAATGCACAAAAAAAGCCATTGCTGTCTCAGAAAAACAACAAAGACAGAATGCAGTTTTTGGCAGAATATGGGAAGTTTGATTCAGAGTGGAGTTCTGTGATGAATTCCAATGAAGCACAAGTTGCATGGTGATGTTCCAGAGCGGTGTCTTCGGAAATCTGGTGAGAAATATAATAATAAATGCATCTCTACCACAGTGAAGCATGGAAGAAGAGGTGGCATTGTGTGGGGAACCTTTTTAGCTGCTGCTATTGGTGAGCTACTTCACTGTGAAAAGTCATTTAATGCTTTGGAGTACAGAAGAATATTTCAGAATGGCTTTCCCACAATTGAAAAGTTGTTATCTGAAGAGGAATGATCAGATGTTATTTGTCCAACAAGACAATGGCTAGGAGTTAACAATAATGACATTAATAAGCCAGTGGCTGGATGAGGTTTGTGCCGAAGATTTGCATGACAATGCCAGTTCTAAGAACATTACTGGAATGCAAAAGCTGATTTGCATGCCTTTGCCAAAGAATTTGGTTCAGTCAATAGTGACCAAAAATGTTAAATAAACCGGCAAAACATCCCTGATTCTGGAATAGATCAAAGTATTGTGGTATCAAGTTTCTGGGTTCTTCAGACAGGCAGCTTTTAGTGAAGAAAAAGATCAGCAAATAGCAGTACTACTAATGACGATTATTGATTACTTAAAAATTATATATATTGTTTATAGCAAAGAAAAAGTAATTTTAGGAGAACCGGAACAAAAAGTTTAACTTTATTTAGTATGTCGGACAAGGAAACAGTTTTTTTAAATACATAAATTAAACACATAACCGTTACTGTTCACATGGATTCACGGAAATGACTAAAAACACTGTATTATCCAGGCCAGACAAGTAATTTGGCGACTACGTAAAGTACGCGCCCAACTTACTGTCATTAGAGTGTTAGTAGACTGTCTGCTTAATATCTGCTAACACTTTATTTTGTTGGTCCCCAAACAGACATTCGTACTGACTATAGTCACCAAGTTGACTTGTAGTTGCCAAGTTACTTATATATAAGTAACTTGGCAACTACAAGTCAACTTGTTCTCCTAACCTAAAACCTAACACCTAACCATAACCTAACAGTCTACTACAGTCTACTAATACTCTAATAAGAGTTAGTTGACATGTAGTTGAAAAGTTACTTATAGTTAGTAGAACGTCTAAAGTGGACCATCGAAATAAAGTGTAACCCAATGACTTTCTTCTAGAGCTGCTGAACAGCCAAAACAATCTCAGTTCTGTTAATTTCCTATTATCACTGTAAAGCTGCTTTGAAACAATCTGTATTGTAAAAAGCGCTATATAAATGAAGGTGACTTGACTTGAAAAAGCATATCATGCACATTTATAGGCCTAATAAAATGTTAAATACAGTGAAAAATACAAGTAAAATTCTCAGCAAACACAGATTTCACCACATAAATATATTTGATATTACTCAGACTTAATAGCTGCTGGTTTTAAATTGCATTTATTTAGAATATAGTTAGTAATTGTTAGATGTGCTGAGATGGAAATCAGAGGAGAAATATAATGGGGTCCATGACCTATCATAATTTGCATCAAATGCAGAGTTTTTTCCTGATCTACCAATCTCCAACATTTATTGGGAAATATGGCATTTAAACCCCCGACACAGCACTTTTGATCATTTTTAGCTCATTTACCCTTTAAAAACACATTTTCTCGGGTCCCTGAAGAACCTGGAAGTAAACACTAATTTCATCTATATACTCTGACATAAAATAAAAATATTAATTTTGTTATGAAAAGAACCCCATAATAACACACGTCCACACTGAATGGTAAACTGCCGCAAAGTATTTAACAGCAGATATTAATTACGATTCTGCAAAGTATGCTAAATTGGACCGTCTATCAGCAGACCACGCATGCATAAACCTAATTTCATGAGCGACATTTCAACAGAAAGCCACCGATGACATTTCTCACACGCATATGACAAGACCTCACACAACAAATACCGCCACTGGAGGATTTAGAAGAGGAGACAAAAAAGTCATTACTAAGTAGCCGAGAGAGTTGTGAGTCTCCAACCACACACACAGACACAGAAACAAACAGGCAAGGGGTCCACTGCCTCAGTTAATAAGGCCTGTCCTTTGGGAAATTGTTGAAGTAGTCTTCAGCTTCGAGGCAGAGAGTTTGAGAGTGTGTTAGTGAGGCAGGGAAGGTCTCAGCTGCTGTTCTTTAATCATTGGCAAAGTTTAGTGGTGTAGTTCAACTCCGGTCCTTCACCGCAGATGAGAGATTTCAGGGAGTGACCGCAATTTTAACGAGTGTGAGTGGGCATCTCCTGCGTGCTCCTTACTAATCGTCTAAGAGCCACCTTGAACATCTCAAAAAAATTAGGAGAAATACAGAACAGTCATTATCCGAGCCCTGCAAAGCCGATTACACCTCTGGAATAGTAGGATGCCAGGAATTCCAGCATGCCATGACAATTGAACACAAGGGCTGGGCGGTGTGACTATGTATATCGTACCGATTATATAGCCTAAAGTGTCTGTTGTTAAAGATTTTGCTATGTTGTTTATATTGTGGTATGTAAATACTGTATATCTGTTTAGCAGAGTACTACTTTTTGATACTTTAGAGTTATAAAGATAAGTGCATGAAAGAGAAAATTAAGAGCAGGACATGCATGATGTTAAAAAGAGTTAAGCACAATAAGCCGTAAAAAAAACTCAGTACTTGTGAGTAAAAAAATGTCATTACTCACATTGACTGACACCCGAAGCGCGCGCACAGAAAGCAGCCTCTCTTATGTGATCCTGAATTTAGTTAACCTTCCTGACTTATTGTTCTTGAATTGTCAAATACACACAAATTTGAATCAAAATGCCCATCGTTTATGGAGTATTTACATAAACAGTCAATGGTTGAAAACCAGATATACTGTACTGTATATTAGATAAATGCATTCAGTCTTAAAGTGACAACAGCATAATATCTCTGCTGCCGACTGTGTTATTAATGTTAATCGAACAACAAAAGACAAAGTGAAAATCACTCACTGCTCTTGACTGAATAACTTATAAGAATCAAGTATATTTAATTTATACAGTGAAGACTATGCAGTGTTTTAATTTCACATTTAATTAATTCATTTATTATTGCTTAAAACATGTTTTAATAGGCTAAACCTACTGTACTTGAAAAACTTCATTTCATTTGTATCTTTGTTCTATTGTATTGTCCTATCGTTTTGTTTTCACCTCTGTTAAATACAGTTACATCACTGAACGAATCAGACACAGAACTGAACATTTGTTATGTTTACTAACAGAGAGGGTAATTTGTCT
Organism: Phoxinus phoxinus; assembly: GCF_949152265.1. Lineage (NCBI taxonomy): Eukaryota > Metazoa > Chordata > Actinopteri > Cypriniformes > Leuciscidae > Phoxinus > Phoxinus phoxinus. Next base: position 12,465,828 of record NC_136899.1, on the reverse strand, counting down.
GGACATTTTTTTGTGACAGTACATTGAAGGGTCACTGCAGCCTACGCTGTGCTGTATTGTTCACCGTTACAAACTATAACCACCATCCATACTCATTTATCACCTCTCGTAAGCATCTATCACCATCTATCAGCTCAGCTGGAGTGGAGGACGACTATGGCATCTCATCACACATCACTCTCTGGCCCTGTTCCTCTGACAGGGACACAATGTCCTGTCTCAGCAGCACATAAAAAAAAAAAAACCTGGCTGGGCTGTGAACTGGGCGTTAGCACGTTAGAACAAAGCGCACACTAAAAGACACAAGGATGTCTCCCGGAGCACATCCATTGCAAGATCTTGAACCTCTCTGATTATAGTTTTGATTCCAAAAGTCAGAATTGAATATGCACATAGTAAGAAGACAGTTGATTATTGAGAATGTCAACAAATTTTGTATTAATACTTTTATTTTTAAAATCTACTGCAAATAAATGCTGTTCTTAAGAGACATTTCTTGGGCACAGAATAAGAATATTAGAATGATTTTTGAAGGATCATGTGACTCTGAAATTTTTTAAAATATATTAATGACATTAATGTAATAATATATTACACTAAATGTAATATTAAATATTACTGTTTACACTATTTTTGATCAAATAAATGCACTTCTTACAAAAAAACAAAAAAAAGATAACATTTTTGAATGGTAGCGTTCTCTATGCAACTAATTTAAATGACTTAATCAAAAGCACTGACCATCGTAGAAGCCCAAATAAAACAATAAAGCATGCACTGCATCAATATTGGTCAATTTAGTCAACAGAATTCACCAAGTAAGATAAGAAGCCATATTATTACCAGAGAATGTTTTTTTTTCTGCATATACCAAATATAAAAAAGATTGATGAATAATCCCAGATGTTTTTCATCTTTTGCACACACAAAAAACAAGACCATAATTTAAACCTAGCACACCAATTTTAATTTTGACATCTTTAATCTTTGTGACAATGACAAAATTGTAGACAATGTTTCCAATTTCTTACACAGAGTTTTTGTGCTGTAGTGAGTGAAAGAGAGAAAGAGTGAAAGAGACATTCAAGTCCTGATTTGCAATACAACTTTATATTCACTTATACAGTTGCAATATTTATTATTTTTAATATGGTTAAAATGGTTCTTTGTTGTTCAGGCCAAAAGGCCTAGAAATATGCCCTGCGTATACACACACTGAATAACATCGATCCTCTGATGTTCACTTAGGATACTCAAATATTCATCTTAAATCCACTGATGTCTGAGCATGTCCTGGTAACAGACATGAATACAATTCCCCATTTGCTGATGTAAGGAGGGTCAGCTAATGCATTAGCATTACATTGACCTCAAAAGGCCAGGTTACTTTTTTCAAAAGGGTTTTGCTGAAAGGTTTTTCTTGTGAAAAGTGAGAGGGACTAAGGTTCAAATGAGACAAGAGAAAGTGTCATTTCCAGGTGATGAGAGGACAAGTGAGGAGATCGTCCATCTCACCTGTGCATACTGTCCCCCTCAGTAGGGCTCTAGTCTAGCAGATGGAGTGTCATATATCCACTGGTCACTGATGCTTAACTACAGAAGATGTGGAGACAGCAGCGTCACAGGCCTGTTACCCCACAAATCAGTGAAAGCAATCGATTTCAGAGGAGCACCCTTCTCGAATCATATCTCTCGCTTAACATACATTTTGACTGCAGGACATGGAGACAAAAATAGTTTATGCAACAGAATGATCTCTCTAGATCCTTCATGTTTTTTTTCTCTCTCAAATATTGAACCTCATGTGGGAAATACTGGAGCATTTCCCCATCTCTGCCTCTCTTGGGAGTTGAGAATAAAAGCTGTTAATGGCCATTAGATCTTCATCTTAGCCCATCCATCCATCCATCCATCGCTTTGAAGGCAACTCCCTTTAGTGTATCTAGAACTAACGTACATGATAGGGTTTATCAATCATGGTAATAGTCGTTAGCCAAATGACTACTAAAAACAAATTAGTGCTGTGCCAGAATCATACATTGATATATCATGACACTATTTCAAGATATTGTACCAATAATTGAGATCCTTGTATTAATACATGAACTTAGCCTATTCATTTGTACAGTCATAGTACTGTATGTCTGGGGTCCAGAGCCCAACAGGGAGTCTATAAAAAAAGTCACAATTTTATTAAAACATTTATTTGAAATGTCAAATTTATTTAATTTTAGGGGTCAAAATTTAACGTTCACTTAAGATAAACATTGGAATTCACAAATTTGATCATTTAAAAAAAAAAAATCAGCTTTCTAAAGACTGATCAGAAATCATGAGATTACCTACAATTATTTAATATAATGACAGTACTAGCTTTTAACAGAAATAAGAAAAATATATAAATCTTTGGTGAAAAAGAAAATGCAAAAAAATAACATTTAGATAATCTTAGAATTTGTTTTGACTAGTAACAAACAATAGAGCTCTAATATTATGTAATTTATGCTTTGTAAAATATTGTGAGTTTGTGACATATCATATTTGATCACAAGGTAGAAAATACACACTAAACACGCACGTTTACCAGCCGTATCATCAAGCAACCACAGCTTAAATCAATCAAAATACACAAATTGATCCAAAACCAGAAGAGAATCATAACTTTAGAAGGCCTGGTCTGTTCAACAGTTAAATGAAAGTGGCCATCTGTGAATCATTAAAACGTTTAATGCAATCAGTTCCCTGGCAAAAACAGATTAGATGCATTTGAGTCGAGGAATTCTAATTCGGCTCAGACAAGTCCCTCCGCACAGGAAACTCATTTTGCTGCCCTCAAGAAGCGCATTGGTGATCTCTAAAATGAAAACTGTGTGCCGAGCCTGAGCCACAGATCAAATTTGGCTTGTTATTCCAGCTTCCCTATATTTAATTTGAGAATTCCATAATGGTTCAAACCCTTATCCTCTCCTGGCAATCCAATAGAGGGGGGTTCATTGGAGTTGTGTAATTAGATGGAGCTAAAATGTATTGATTAGGAAGAACTTGATGTCACGAAAAGGTTAAGGTGAAGAATTTAAACCTGCACTTATGTGGTGGTGATTGTAGTGGAAATTACCAGCAAATTACAGCATTCTTTCAAGACTTCAAAGACCCTTTCCTGCATTGCACAGTGCAAAGTTAACACCCACAGACATTTCCCTTTTGTCCTTAACATCCACTCTGCTTCATAATACCATTGAGCTCTTTATTTCTAACACTCACATTTCTGATTCCGCTGCTCTTATTGCACCTTCTCGAGACTTTTCCCTGAACTTTGGTTTCAGAAGTTGACTTTGGAAGTCTGTAGTAACTTTTTAACTCTGCAAACTCAAAATTACACCCAACCACTTTTCATTAAGTACAGTTTTTGCAGACATCCTTTCCCAGAGGGAGCAAATATCCTTTGCATTTGCAAGCAATTAAAACTTGATCTAAAGTACTGTGTATTTGCACAACAGACCAGATTTATTCGGCCAATATAATGCAACGTCGCAGAAAAACTGACTGCTTAAACTAGGGTTTGGCATGGCCTTCGAGCAATCCTGTGCTCCTCCCGAATGATAAGAATGATGCAATAACTGTGCAAATGTTTGTGTGCGCGGCCTGATCCAACTTCATAAGCCCCTACCCCTTGACAGCAGGCCCGCTAATAAAGCGCCAAGCTCTTTAAAGACATTCTGCATCATTAAGTCCTCCCCACAGTGCGCTCTGTTCTCGCGATTCGTCTGGATGTACATGCACTGAATGAGGATGCTAGAAAAAAATGCTGGCAATATCAGATTTCATGTTAGTTCTGGAAGTACATGGGGAAAGGGAATAAGCTCATTATTTTCAAGATATCTTGACAGGGACGGTGATATTTTCATTACGCATATATACATAGACACACATATGGTCATGAAAAAGCCCGAGAGCATCTGAGTACTTGGCTGACATGCCCTGCCAACCTCCTGCCAGAAGCAGTTTGCAGCCAAATTCAAGTCTCTCCTTCACCTGCTTGGCAAATCCGCCAAAGCTGCCAAGCTGAATCAATGCCCCGTCACCAGGCTCGCAAGCGGACAAGCCGCCAAGCAGGTGACTTCACCTCCTCCTGCCCTGCTCCATATACACGATCCCAGAGCACTCAACAGCCCCGGGCACGGAGTGCTCAGGGAGCTGGCCTCTGTCTACCTCCACTCAGAAATAATGTACAAAAGGATGTGAACTCTCGCCGGTGGCTCTAAAAACGACCTACATGAAATAGCAGAGCTGAATGTCTCTGGAAAAACCGCCTATACATCTGAAATGTTTAAAAGTGGAGATTGTTTAGATATTCATAAGGCGTAGGTTCATATTCAGACCTCGATTTACTGAATTATGAGAACATCGCCCTTGTAACTAAACGATTTAACTCCATCAAACATCTACCTTCGGTTTAATTACCTTTAGCAATTAAACATTAATCAAAATAAACCTAGTTTGCAGGCATTTCCCGGGTACTGCAGGAGGGTGGCTGTGCCGCTTTCATGTCAAGCTTGATTTTATGCAGTGTTCTTTTACATGAAGAGTGTAGGGATTAGTCCACCCTACATGGCAATGGCCTCCTATGATCTGTCAAAATAAAGCAAAAGCTCACAGCGGATATTCATGGGAAAATTTCAATGGCTCAAAGAAGATGGAAGTGCTCCAGCTCAATATAAATAACACAGCCTGGCATCTTGAAAGAAAATTCTGATGATTGGAAAAAATTTACATTATCTTATTTGATAAGGTGGAGTACAAAAATATCAATAAAACTTTCAATCACTGTAGTTTTTTTCTTCTTCACAAAATAAGAATTAAGATGTTTCAAATCATGTGTATCAGCTTGCACTTAAATATCAAAAGTAAGGCGTAGTAAAGTTTTAATGAGAAAACGTATTCAAAATCATAATTTAACGTGTAAACTGAAACGGAATGCAAAATAATAAAAAAGTTTTTTCACAAAATCTGTAATTTTCTGTCACTGTTTGGATGTTGTAAAACGCCCACAGACGTAGCAGGGAAAATAAATTTCTAGGTCATGTTTGTATTTTCTTCTGACACTAACCTTAAAATCAGGATTAGGCATAAAATAATGTCATGTAAAAATTGGCTGACAATTGAAGAAACAGGACAAGAATTGTTCCCCTCACAAATGGTTGTCGAAAACCAAAATGCTTCAAAATAATTTGTGAAAAAGTGTGACGTGCTAGAGCAAAACATCAGCAGCCCAAAATTAGCAAGAAACAAGTATTGGATTTGATTCAGCAAATATGATGCAGAACGGAGTAACATTTTGAAATACTAGATCCTACAAGATCAGATGGAACAACAAAAAAAGAAATAACAAAAATCAAACATTTCTAGCTGGAGGGACAGAATAATATATTAAGAAGGATACCCACACAGGTTAAAGGTTGCAGACAATAGTTATTGATGCAACATTAAAATACACCAGGGGATCGGTCCGTGGTGCTGAAACGAGACCTTTCAGTCAAGTGGTCAAGCAAAATGAAAAGTGCAATATTTGAAGTTACGTGAATCTTTCTTCATTTTAAGAACTTTCAGACAAGATCTGTTTCTTGCACAAAAGCTTCATATGACTTCATAAAAATAGGAATATAGCATAAAGTACTCTTATGATGCTTTCTCCTGTTTTTTTTTGTGTGTCGTATTTGGACTCTGACAGCCCAGATTTCCATCCACATTTATTGTATGGAAAAGAGCAGCTTGGTCATTCAGCTAGTTTGAAATGGAATGAAGGTTAGTAAATGATAACAGAAATGTAATATTTGATTGAACCCCTTCTTTTAAAACAGTCGTTTGCTTTAATGGAAATTTGTTTTGAGGGGCAGTTGTTTGTACAATGTCATTTTATTTTGAATTTATTTTAAAATATATATATTTTCATTTATTTATTCATTTGGGTGAAGTAAACTGAAGGGTCCTATAGGAATAATTCCTTGTGAGTTTAAAGGGGGGCAGTCAACCATCAAATTAAATCTGCGCTCTTCACTTCCAGCTGTCTATCATGACGGATGGATTTATGAAACCTCTACAGCTCATAAACACATTCTCACCAGTGCTCGCTTTTTTCACCAAGGATATGCTTACCTACAGGGGATGGAGAAAATAATGGAAACAGCAAGCAATATATTAAAATCAAGGAGAGTAGGAATTCAGAAAATCTTCCTTGTCCTTCAATGAAAGGTCCAGTGATGTTTCAAACTGTTGACTGGGAAAACAAGGCCTTTAACTTCATCTGGGAATTCATCCAGCTACTCTTTAATTGGTTTAGCATTGTGTAGGCAGGCATTATCTTCGCAGAATAATTAGGGAACATTAGATGACAGCAATTGCAGCTCTGTAGAGATGCAGTTTGTCAACATTCAAGTCTAAAGCTTCAATTGTCACATAGACATGGTACAAAGGCAGTGTTTTTCTACCAACCTCCCCAAATATGTGCAATGGTATAACAAATACATATAAGAAATAAATTAATAATTAAGTACAAGAATTAGGGCTTACTAAAATAAAAAAAGATTTTGAATTCTTCATTTGAATGACCTTGCTATCGATTGTTTTTACACTATTTCCACTATACACCACTTTTCACCTGGGTTTGCACTCTAAACTGAATGTGATCGTTATAGAATGTATCTGTGAATCTAAGTACTGCAAAATAAAAAAATTAAAAGGTACCTAACACGCAGACATATATGAAAACAAGTCTGATTAAGTCCAAAACAAATTACTAATATAAAACGATTTCATTAAAAAAAAAAATAATACAACAACCAAAGTTTAATACCCTTACAAGAATCGAGCCAGTGATCAAATGTAAAAAAAAACTATATCACTCACTTTCATTATATTGAATCACCATTCATATTCAACAGAAGAATGAAAGTCATAGAAGTCTGGAATGACATGACAAATAAACGAAAATTTATTTTGGGTAAACGACTCGTTAAACATCCTGATGGCCTGAGGAAGGAAACTTCTCATGAGGAAAATTGGCCTGTTCTCCATGATACATAAAACACATTTGCAGTGTTATGATTGATGCATCTGCAATTCAACAACTAACACTATGTACTTTGGAATTTAACAAATGATCAAATTATACCTAACAAATGATGCATAATCTCTCCATCTGTATAAAGAAACCTGCTTTCCATTTCGTGACTGATTCATCTGAGCTACAGTTTAGTAAGACATCCAATCTAGCGTACCTGAGGTTTGCCAAACACACTAATCATTCCAGCAACAACACCACACTCCGCTGAGGTCGATGACCACCCGGTCACATTGGCTTCTGTGCGAAAGACATAAGTAAAGAGGGATTGAAAGAGAGAAGAAGAATTCCTTTAATTAAGTGTTGACTCAGCCAATTAGCTGCACAACACAAAGAGACAACTTGGACAACGATTCATTGTGCTTTTGCAGGGGAGGTGAATTATTTGCCCGCCAAAAGTGAACGCAGTGAACGCAAAAGTGATGCTCGCTTGCCTAAGTTAACCTACTTTCCTACTTCCTGAGGTGATCGCGAAAGGAAGATAAATCGCTCATTTTCGACATTTTAAACATGCAATCAATTCGCTTGTAAAAAAAAAAGAGGTGGTTTATTGTATAGTCACACATAAGCACACAAATGCATGTGATGGACATATGTTACCATTTGTTCCATTGACCGAGTGAGTCAGATGGGTGAGATTTCAGAGCTTTCAGAGCGAGAGAGGTAGAGAGCTGATCAGAGGGAAGAGTGGCGAGAGATGGTGTACTGATAACACTCTGACAGCCTGTAGAGACTGATTTATAGCTCATTAGTCCTGAGGAATTAAACTCACTTCCCTTTGGCAAGCCGCATAAATTACGTTCCCTTTCCAAAACAATGCCCGCTCTGCCTAATTTCACCTCTAATGACAAAAGGTGCCGTTGTGCTTCTTTTATTAAAGACATAAAACTTCCAACTTAGAAACCAGACACACGGTGTGGGCCGCGGGACTGCGGGGGTCTATCGGAGTCTGCAGAGTTTATCAACGGGGGTCATTAGGTGGTTGTATGGTATAGAACTTATCTTAAGAGAACTTTGAAAAGGAAAAGTTTAACTTTTAGACAAACTTAGGCTAAATCACACTGTTAGCTTGTTGAAGCCAGTCACATTTGTTTTTTCCTCTCTCTACTGCGCATACAGATCAACCTGGGTCATTTCTCATCCCCTCTCTAACCCCTACTTTCCTGTCCACTCGCCACTTAGCCATAAAGGCAGAAAACTCCTCAAAAAAAAAGTTGAAACATTACATTTATTACAAAGTATTGGGTCCCAGTTTAGGGTCCCAGTTAGACTCGCTCAAAAGGCAAAAGACTATAAATAAAAGCAAAATAAACTAAACAAATTAAAAAAACTAAATCTATTATTATTATCATTGATTTTATTATAAAAAAATACAAATAAAAGAAAATGTAATGTAATATGATATATGACATAATATAATAGGTCCCATTAACTTTAAACAAATAAATATTTTATAAAACAAAAAAACAAAACAAAAAATAAAACAAACAGTCAAGTTACTGATGTGCATTGTACACTAATTGGTTTAAATGCTTGCAGACTGTTAAAACTCACACTTCCGAGAAAAACATGTTGTTGTAAAGTTTGCATGGATCATGATATGAAAATCTGCAAATACCAGAAGACTTGTGTCTTAAAGTATGCAAATTCCTCTAGCACAGCAGTATTCTTTGTTCTCAGAGTTACGTCTCTGAAATATTCAGTGATTATTACAACTGAATGGAGGGAAACATAGAAACAGATTCTGCTAATATCTGCAGAATGAAATGCGCTGCCATAATTTTACACATCAAACTGCAATGTCTCAAAATGTAGGGCTTTCCAAACTGAAGTGAAGAATTGAAGCTCAGAATGCTCTGTTAGGGACAAAAATGACCATGCATGAAAATGGGATTAGTACTAAAGCACTAAAAATAATTAGAAGTCCATCGTTAACACCATCCATGCAATTAAATAAAACTCCTATTTGTTTGATTACTGTGGCATGCTGGGTAAAGTTGCAGAACACAACTCTCTAGAGGTCAGGAGATCTTACAGTGGATCTATTTTCTGCTCTATTTACAGTCAATAAAATGTTAGTGCACAAGCCAGAGGATCACTTGAGCTATATACCCTGATGAGAGGGTGCGTTTCACATCACATGACTGAACTTCTTCTGAACTCGGCACGGTGCCTGCAGTGCAAATCACTGTCCTTGTAGAGTCTCAATGAATATCTTATGAAGTTAATCGCCGAACCACTTCGTAAAATTAAAAGATGCCGAGGCAATATAATACAGCTATTTGCATAATGTGCCAATTTCTCTTTGTAAATAGTGAGAGCTGATTTGCAATCTCCCATGAGCATCTGTCACAGCCCCTGTTCTCCAGTCAAGAATTCACTCGGGAGGCCAAGAGACACAATTATCTGTCATTTTTTATTTATTCGCTTTCTGTCATCCACTGTCCATTTGGATTTGCTTTTGTTCACTGCATTGATTTTGTGCACACACACACATGCACACACTGCGACACAATCAGGTCACAGGCAATGTGCGAATGTCTCCGACAGGCCATACGAGATTCATTTATGTGCCGATAGAAGGGCCATTTGAAACTTTTATTGTGCCATTAATAATAAGTGAGAGATGGAGAATTCAAGTCGTGGAACTTTGTAATGCAACAGCTCACGGGTAATAAAACAGAAATTCCGCGCACTAAAGGGTCAAACAATAGCTACCTTATCAGCTCCTGCTGTGTAAAGCACAGAAGTATGAGAATTAATCACAGATGTATTTCACAAGCGCCTCTAACGGACGGCGCACCATCTCTCAGCTCAACGCCCTGCTGGAACAAAACACCACATCGCTCTATACAAAGAGAGAGGAGCCATTAAAGAAGAAAAAAGGAATGAGAACATGGAATGAAGGAAATGACAGCCAACTCCACTGAGATGGAAAATCCAGTCTGAAGTAATGACAGCTTGGTTTGTTAAATGACAATTAAGAAGTGTCACAGCAGCATGAGTCATCACAACAGATGAGCTTCCAGTGTTACAGGTGTTTTAATTCACAGATTAACCAGTTAGATGTATGAAGCGCTAATGGTTCTATTTGTTTGTTCTTTTAAATGTTAAGACATAGAAGTATGACATTAATCACAGCAAATATAAATCAAAAACGGTTTGTCCTTCCAGATCTTTTAGTGTTAATAATAATATTTAAAACACAAAATTGTGTTCAGTACTGACTATTACAGTTCAGTCATGACAACTCTCGGAGTGGATAAACTTCTTCAACCAGCATATATTGGCATGGGGCATGAAATATACATAGGCTTGATTTTGGCGGCCGACATCTATTACGCTGCTGCTGCTGAGCAAATACAATAATTTGATCAGCTTTAGTCAAAAATAACAAACAAAGTTAAGCCTGCTGCAAAAAATGGTAGAACCCCCGTAGCAGATCTCTCCAGGTGGAGCTGGGGAGGAGGAGGAGGAGGAGGGATAACAGAAGCTTTCACATCGCGCAGCGTGCCAATCAGGGTACGATATTTACGGTTATGTGGATTTGGAAGTACTTCTGATTGCCTGATGCCGTGGCGTTGAAAGAACCAATCAGCGTTTGGTTAGAGTTTCATGCCTGAACTATGTATTTGTGGGAAAAGAAATGTAAACCCTTTGAATTTGAATTTAGTTGAACTGCTGCATATACTGGTAAAAGAAAGGGTTCCTCAAACTAATAATTAGTTAAAAAATAAAAAAATGTATATTATATAAAAATATTAAAGCATATACTGTATTCAAGTAGAAATATGTTTATATTGTGGATTTTTTTTATAGTAATTTAATTAATAAAATAATAACAGTAAATTAAAATATTAAAATAGTTACCATTATATGTTTCCATGTATAAAGACTCCATGTACATAACATTATTGTGTTTTTATGTTTTTATTTTTTTATGGTGGCAAAAGGGAATCATCATGTTTAGATGAATTTAAAATGTCTCATAGACAAAACGATAGGCAAACACATTCTGCTTAAATAATACATTTTCATTTTCATCAGTTTGTACAAATAAATTGTGGCTGTAACTGTTGTCAACTGAGGGTCGACCTGTGCAGAAATTCATACAAATCCACTTCTCTTTTTTTTCTGCAACTATATGTGTGACATACTCGTGGTGTTCTGGATCTGTCATGGATGAGATCCCCTCAGTTTAGCTGCTTATTACTCCTTGTGATTTGGCTTACAGCAATGGAAAGCTTAGACTTCCTCTCTTCCTCTGTTGTCCAGGAAACAGCAACTGACATGCAATCAGTGCAGAGTTATTCAAGACACTCATGATAAATAAATCAGATAGCACTGCCAGATCCAGTTCAATACGTTAACAGCATTACACCATTACAAAAAAGAACTAGCTGAAAATCAAAATCAATTTGATTTGAAATGAAATCTTCCACAATCGAGAGATTCACATAGCCTATTTAGTGTCAATTGCGCATCATAGACGTTAAAAATGTTTATGTTTATGATGACAAAAGGTTATGCATAGTTAACCCTTTGGCTCGGGATGGATTCAAAAAGATTAGCGGCTGCAGACTGGCAGATGTACTGCTGCGATATGCATATTAAACATGACAGAATCACATGTATGCTAGGGCTGTTGGAACGAATTCCGAAATTCGAATATAATTCGAATATTTAAAAAATCAATACTATTCGAATGCTGAAGTTACTATTCGAATATGTTTTTTTTATTTTTTTTTATTTTTATTTTATTATATGATATCTTGCCTTTCTCGCCAACTTGGCTTACACAGGCATGTGAAAATGAAATGCTTTTGTTTCGTCTGATAAACAATTAAAAAATTGAATCGTAACACAATTGTGCGCGTTATCCACGCTGCATCGTCATAACAATACTGTCAATAATGGCGGCGAGCAATGTCTCCATGGAAACGGAGATCACCACTCCTGACAATTTGAGAAGCGATGTGTGGAAGGTGTTTGGATTTCAAATCATAAATGGGAAAATTAAATCACAAATAAAGTCTGAATGAAATATCACTCCTCAACTTGCAACCTTACTGTGCGTTCACACCGGACACGAATAGCGCGTCAAATTCGCGCCTGCCGCGTCTAGTTATACACTTGACCACTTTTGTGTCCTTTCGCGCCTGACGCGCTATTCGCGTCCGGTGTGAACGCACCATTAGGGCACATCTGACAACGCTACACCATGACAAGCTATAGGCGATCTGTCCAAGGAACCGCTGCTAAAACAGGCAAGAATGACTTATTTTCTTCTCTTCATCACGGGGCTTACCAGCTGTCTGCTGTCCTAGCTGCGAAACAATCACTGACAGAGTTGTGAAAATCTGACACAACATCAGACAACTGATCAGTGGAAAAATGTCCATTCAAGTTGCCAAATTAAAGTCATTCATTTTGTTCCGCTGTTTTATTGTTAATAAAAAAACGCGATCACCCGTTTCTAAATGTTTATTGTAATGTTAGCTGTCCCTCTTAGTTGGCAGAACGTGTATCAACAACCAAATGCTATAGTGGCATTGACTATCCATAAGCCGGTGTAATGTCGCAAATATTAATAATAGGATGAATTTGAGCATTTAATATTCGAATATTATTCGAATATTAAATAAAATAAGGAATGGAATTCGAATAGTATTATAGAGGAAGATTGACAGCCCTAATGTATGCTAAGCTAAGTTTGTCTCCTCTCCGACTGGGTAGATTACAGCGGGACTGAACCACTGCCAACTCTGCCAGGTGACCGCTGACCACACACTGACACAGCGAGAGAATAAAAAAGTGAGTTTATTACTCTGCCTTATTTCGATTCTCTGTGACCATCTGCGAGACTGGAGTCTAGGTGGCCCATACGCCCCCCTTTCCAAAAACTCATTTACCCTAATGCTCCTAAATCCAGCATGGATATGCTCGCTGGTCCCTGTGCATACACCGCATGTCATTCATGGCTGTGCCACAGCATGAAGTAAATTCAATAACAGGGGGCCCTTTCAACGTATTGATTAGCCTTTTCATCTGATTCCATTATGAATAATTAGTCTACCTACGTTTGATTCAATACCTGGCCCGAGGTTTATTCAAAGAGCCGTTTAGTCTAACATTTTTCAAAGGACGTTTATAGGTAAGATTGCTTTTAGGGGTGTGAATAGTTCTCCCTCCAGAAAGATTTAATCTAATTATATGTGTTATTTTCATTTACATGTAAGAATGGCACTGTGTCTGTGCGATTGAAAGTATAGGAATGGGTTTTCCACTCGTTTTGCTATCGATTTGTATTTTAAGCCGTATTGAAAGAAATGACTAAGCCTGAGAGGAGGCTTTTGGCATCACTTGAAATTTCATTAGGGCTGTTTGTCGGGTGGCTGTGTGGTTGGGAATCATTTGTGTATGCGTTGAGGTGTGTATGTAATAGCATTAGAGCTCTACTGGCAGCACCGCTGGGCTCCCGTAACTGACAGAGAGAAATGGCACAAGAAATAAAAGCTCTCTGTGACGGAGAAGTGCAACATTGACCTTTCTGCCCTTTCAGTAAAACTAGCAGCACAACTTCTGCTTCTGTCTTGTTCATGCTTACAACAACTCTAACATGTGGCCATTAAAAAACGCTCAATTTTGTAGCTATTTGATCGTTTCTGCTTCTGATTGTCATGTCTAAAAAAGTTTATTTAATCTTTGAAAAAAAATTATATATATATACATAATAAAATATAAAAATACATTTAATACATGGTATTGCTCAAAGGTTCTGGGTCAGCAAGATTTTTTTTTTTTTTTGTGACAATAATGCTTTTCAGCAAGAAAGCATAAGATTGATCAAAAGCGACAAAAAGTATTTTACATTGTTACATACAATTTCTATTTCAAATAAATAATGTTCTTTTGAACATTTATCCAAAAATCCTGTATCATAGTTTCTATAAAAATATTAAGCACCACAACTGTTCAACATTAATAAAAAATAAAAAAAAATCTTAGACACCTAACTTGTATATTCTTTTTAAATTGATAAAAAAATGAGTTTCAGAATTTTAAATCATGCTAAATAAAACTGCACCAATGAAAAAAAAAAACCTTGTGTATTAAGACTGCCACTGGTTCCGCCTAAAAATAGGAGCACCATGCTTCTCCTTTGTCTTCTCCTATTTGTGTGTAAGTGCATGTGTATAATCTTTAATGTGTATTGTCTGTGTGCCTAAAATATAAAAAATATAACACACCTTGAAGGCAAGTAATCACCTTTTACATGGCTGCAAAAGGTAACAGTTCTCTATGCATGACAAAAATGTCGTCTTGTAGTCTATATCTCTCACATTTATGCATGAATACACATATTCAGCTCAGATTTATGTTCAGCGATGCTTGAAGCACAAAGACATCTCTCTTCTATACAAGCTGAAAGGTACATCACCAACAATCTTGTTCCATGCGCTGTGCATAAAAAAAACACACACACAAGCTTCCCTCTGAAACTACCTGCTTTTCACATCTGTATATTGGTAAAAGTACACAAGACAAATTAAGTACTATAGAGTGACTCTGGGAAACAAATCTGTGATTACAGGATACTCGGCTGAACCAATGAGCTCTTCTGAGGAAGAGATAATCATTGGATTTGCCAAAGTTTGCTAGGTTCATGTCATTGATATTAGACCAGTTTCTCAATTTCTTCCTCTATTGATCCTTGTTCATGAATAAAAACAAAAGTAACAAAAGTAAAAGTGGGAGAAATTTATCTTCATCATCAGGGATCAATAATGCTAGCACTTCTCCAAACAATGATACCATGCCTATCAAATTCTAGTAAAGTACTTGAGAGACCTGAAAACCTGGACATTTTGGAGATTTAAAATGGAATTTAGTTCACTTGTATGTAATTTATTTTACAGACACATTATATTTTATATTAATAAAATGCTTTTTAAAAAATTGATGAATGCACCAATAACTACACTGCGGGATAAATACTTTCATTTCAATTGTTCCATCATCCCTTCACGTAAAATTGTTCCTTACTATATTTATGAGCGTGTCAGGCTCCAAGGCACTTTCTCGCTAGCAAAATGAAAAATAAAGAAAGTGAGGAATACCAATGTCATGCTAAATTACTTTGTGACTGAGATGCCATTCCACTGTACTCACATGAAAGTGAAAATGTTCAGTGTTCATCATGAATGGCTCCTGCAACTGTTTTCTCTCTAAGTCAGTGATAGGAGTACACCGGTTACCAAATCACTGAACTCATTCAAATGTGCAGCTATTCCAAACACCAGCGGCAGACAATGGTAGAGTTATGTGAACGCCTTCCTGTAGAAATTTCTATAACAATGTTATGCACAGCAAAATAAAAATGAAAGGATACACAATATAATGGTACTATATGAGGCAATTATAGAGATTTTATTTTTTAATAATTGCTCCTCGGGTGCAATTCTTGCTTTCGGTGTGAGAGTTCCTGGGTTCAAATCCCGGACGAGCCCCCAATATTTTTACATTTTGATTACCGTTACCATCATCTAATGCTCACTTAAAGTTAATCATAAAACACTAAAAAGTTTGTTATTAGTACTGTTAAATGTAATATTTAGCAAGCCTCCAAATGAATATACATTTTTCATACAGTATTATAGTGTTGTGAAACCTGAATTCACCTGTAACATTTAAAATGTTTCCTTTTAGTGTTATTTTGAATTTATTTAGACACAATAGCAAATAATTTTAATATTGTCCATTTACCGGCCAGAATTTTAATATCTGGGAATTTTTTCTCGTTGAATGTTCCTGTTTTAATTGGAAATATGTTATTTTAGAAGTAGCAATGGTGGCGAACAGCATTGCCCATTGGTTTTAGGATACCACTTACATTTAGTAAACACCTAGATGTAAAAAGGCAAACTAATGACACTTAAATCCTCTGAAATTCCACAAAATGAGACATCTCTTAAAGCGATTGTAATGAGATCGCATTTCATAAAAGGCCAGATATTTAACAAAGATGTAAGGGACCAATTTGTGAAGAGAGCCAAATGTTATCTTGAAAATCAGCCAGCGAGCTCATTACAAAAGCTAATGCAATCTACTGACATCACTGGACTCATCGAACTGTCAAAGCCATTGCTCTCAAAACCCTTTAAAAAAATGTAACAATAAAAGCAACCAAACTAGAGCAAAACCTCAGGCAGTGTTATGATTTATCAGGAGAATAAGGAAAGAGGTGAAACCTAATAACATAACTAATTGTGTGATTTAGAACATCCAATCAAATAATCTGAGTGTCTCTAATTTGATGACTAGGAGGCAATAAAAAACTTCAGGTCGCCTTGAAAACACCAAAATTTTATCTCAAGAGGTTTCCGTAAGCATCCGCAGGGGAAGCACTTGACTCATACTACCATAATGCACTCAAAAATGAAAATTCTGTCATCATTTACTCGCCCTCAAGTTGTTCCAATCCTGTATGAATTTATTTCTTCTGCTGAACACAAAAGAAGACACTTTGAAGATTAGGGGTAATGAAACAGTTGATGGGCCTCATTGACTTCCATTGTATGGAAAACAAATAGTATGGAAGTCAATGGGGCCATCAACGGTTTGGTTACTGACATTCTTCAAAATATCTTCTTTTGTGTTCAGCAGAAGAAAGAAATTCATACTGGATTGGAACGACTTGTGGGTGAGTAAATGATGACATAATTTTCAGTTTTGGGTGAACTATCCCTTTAATAGGACAGATACAATTTCCTTTAACTGTCTCTCACCCTCAGCCAGTGGATGAATGGGGACTGATGTAAGCAGCCTGTCAAGAAGATATGCAGATGTGGCAACCAGTAATACATGTCACTGTTGTGTCTGGGTGTGAAAAAGAAGAGTCAATGTGGACTTATTATCCTGGGCAATGGGCGCTGAGAGCCAGACACTGACTGACAGTGGAAACTGGAAAGGCAATACTTCAGCGTCTGATCATAACTCAAACACATGAAACCAAACAAACACCTCACCGCAGTTCAGCGAGAGGACAACCGCAGCAACAGTGCAGGCAATAAAAATAGTGAGTCCAGGAATACAAATAGCACAGAGAGGATACACACACTGATACTGCCAGACCGTATTGTGTCTGTTTCACAAACATGCAGCCAACAAAGAAAAGTTAAATAAAGTCAAATCAATTTAATAATTAAAAATAAAAAATATTTTTTTTATTACACTACGGTTTACAGTACGATTTTAATGTTTTTGAAGGAAGTCTCCAAGTCCAATGCTCACCAAGGTTGTATTTATTTAAACAAAATAAATACAGTAAAACAGGATTATTGTCTATTATTATTACAATTGAAAATTAACTGTTCATTTAAAAATTTTTAACAAACTATTTTCAATTGTAATGTTTGAAAGTGTAATTTACTATTACAGTAATGATCTATTCAGCATCATTACTCCAGTCTTCAGTGTCACATGATCCTTCAGAAATCATTCTAATAGGCAGAGCCCGATGCTTTAATAAATATTATCCATGTTGAAAACAGTGTGAATTGTTTGATGTCTAGAACATTTAAAAGAACAGTATGTATTTGAAATCATCTTTTGTGACATTATAAATGTTTTTACAGTCAATTGTGATCAATTGAATGCTTTCTTGCAGTGCATGGTTTTACTTTTAGCCAGAGCGCTTAAACTAAATACACTAAATTTGCCCTTCTGTCAGTGAACTCAAGCCCAGAGATAAAAAACAGATCTGATCTGTCATGCCCTGAGGGTCGGGTTTACTGTCTCACCCTCAAGAAGCTCGAAGTCGGAAGGAAGTCGGAAGGAAGTCGGAAGGAAGGAAGGAAGGAAGGAAGGAAGTCGGAAGGAAGGAAGGAAGGAAGGAAGGTAGGTAGGTACTGGGGAAAAGGTTATTTAGTTATACTGTACATTGTGCCAAAGCACAAAAAAATACCATGGCATTCGGAAAGGGGCATTAGTTGAGAAACTTGCAACACCATCCTGAGTTAACTTGGCCTTTGAACACTGAAAATTATGTTCAATATAAAAAAACATTAAAATAAAGAACCAAAACAATTTAATATGTGTGATACCACATATTACATTGCATTATTTTCCCCTTATGTACACCCACACACAGAACACTTTAAAATAAAATAGAAATGTTACAACAGCAAGGACAGATTTTTCACTATTAGTCTGGAGCTAAAACTAAAAAGTTCCCTGAAACCTTTAGTGCACTTTTATCTGTATGTTGTTTAATAATAATAAAAAATAATAAACAGAGCAATTCCAAGCAGGTCCTTCACACCATCGGTGCTTCTGCCCTAAAAATGTGGTTGGATTAAAAATAATTTAATAAAAATATCTAATAAAAATATTTTAGGAAAAGCTACAGTCATCTTGTCAGAATAAAAAAGAATTCTAATTCTAATTTAAAATAGTAGGCCTATATGCCCTTTGTGAGGCGTCCCTATGTATTGCATAACTGCTTTTTGTGCCTCTGCATATAAAACAGCAGACATTATTTGTTAGATACTTATGTAATAAGCAATACTCTAGTCTTAAAATGCAGATAAAAGTGATTTTAAATTTAAGAGATGCTCTGGCTCGCCGGCCACAGGTGTTTAGGCTGCTGGCAAGTGGATCCAAAATCTATTCCAAAGTCCTGTGATTCAAATCTACTCTTGAAAAAGTGAAATTCGTTCCACTTGGGAATGTTCACCAAATTTAATGCTTAAAGGGGCTCAACATCAGACAAGGGTTAGGACTTCAAAACTGCAGATGAAAACACCTAAGGTATGAAAGTATGCAACAACAAAAAAATGGCATACCACATTTTGGTGGCAAAAAAACATTAGTTAGAATGATTTTAAAAAAACAGATGGCTAAGAAAGTGACGTGTCCCAATTGCACAAACAATTCTTCACATAATAATCTCTGATCACAGTCTACCCAAGCATATTTATATGTGTTGGGAAAGTAAAACAGCACTGTACGTCTCTCAACACTGCTGCTCTTACAATCTAGGCTAATCACATAAACATTGGATTTAATGGAGAGTGCATTTACATTGAGTCTTACAAATGAAAATTCAATTAACTTTGTGTATGTTAACAGGTATGGATGGATATGGATTGTGTGGGTCATTTCTGGCGTTTTTTGCTTTTACTTTCCCATTTACATGATCTGAAGGTCAAAACTAACCCAAAAATAAAACAAGATGATGGATGTCTGTAACCACAGCTTAATAAAGAGTGCATCATACAGGATGTGATGCATGGAAACAAATTAGTGCAGCATAAAAGCACAAGCCTTTGCTGGACTTACTCCCTGTGTCCATTTTATCAAAGAACACAATTCTTACAAAAAGTTCAATGGTGCTGTTTATAAGCACATTTGCGACCCACAAGCCAGGGAACAGTAATGGAACAGGGAAGCCTTTCAGACCTTTTAGATCAGAAGATAAAATTGCGGTCTGCCATTCGGTTTCTGTCTATTTTGTTTGTGCATTATGTTTGCTGGGTTTTGCTGCAAGCGCACAGGTGGACATTCAATCATTTTCATTCATAAAAGGCTAGAGTTCAGCAGTCAAACACAGTTAGACTGTTGTAATTTACATGCACCCTCTTGAGAGCCCTTTTAGCATGGTCCACAGACTCTGAAAATTATATTAAATCCTCTTTAAATATCAAATAGCACAAATACGTTTTTGGTCCATGTGCACAAACTCACATTTAATGAAAATATCACAGGTTAAGGCTGAAAAAAAAGGTCAAATATTTGCTCTAATTAGCATTTAACTCTGCTTCTGCGGAACATAGCCTGGCCTTTACCTTCATTGGAGCATCAGCTGAGCGGAGTTCATGCATAGGAAGGGAATCTATAGTTCACTCACACACAGCCACTTTCTGTTCTAAGCCCAGGTCAATTTATTTAACAGACATTTCTTCATATAGCCTATAGTTAAATGAACAGTTCACCAAAAAAGAACAATCTCAACAAGATTTACTCAACAATCCTCAAGTTGTTGCGAACCTGTATGACTTTCTTTTTTCTGCATAGCACGATACAATATTGTTCAAACGTCTGGGGTCGGTAAGATTTTTCAAATGTTTTTGAAAGAAAAAACATCTCTTATAATCACCAACGATACATTTATTTGAAAAATACAGTAAATCAGTAATATTGTGAATTATTTCAATTCCAGGTTTTCTATTTTATTATTTTATTTTAATTTATTTTATAATGTAATTTATTCTTTTTATGACAAAGCTGAATTTTCAGCAGCCAATAGTTCAGTCTTCGGTGTCTCATGATACTTTAGAAATGTGAAATGCTTAATTTTGTGTGGAAAGAGTGAATAAGATAAGTAATTTGCAACAATATAAATATATTTACGGTCACTTTTAATCAATTAATTTATTTTAACAAAATCTTACGTCCCCAAACTTTTAAACTGTAGCGCACAGCATAAAAAAGCAATTTAATTACCGTAATATAAAACGTCAGTTTGTTTCAGTTTTTCCACTCTGTTTGGCCTAAAACGTGTTCATTGTCATCCAATTTGAAATGTTGAGAAACAAAGAGATTTTTCAGATTTTCCGTTGCACAAGCTCTCTGTATTTATGATTCTTTGCAGCCTTTAAGCCTAAGATCCTTCACTGGAAACCGAAAGTAACTCACTCCTGCTAAACGTTTAGGTACTCTTTGAATTATTGCATCCTGGAACAATACAAGTAGACACCAGTAGGACTAAAAGTTTCTTAACTAATTCCTACTAAAGCAAGGCAGTATTTAACTGCAGTATTTAAATTGCCATGGATGGCAACATGCCCAGTGCATTATGGGAGTTGAAGATTTCCTACCTGTTTGACAAAAGGAAAGACAAAAGCCTTTTTTCTCTGTTTTCTCTAGTCATGTAGCAATGCTTTTTTTTTTCTTCACCTTTCTACTGTATAGGCAGCCAAGTTTTATTAAAATCCCATTTTGCCAGCAGAGAAGTACCCCTTTAAGTATACAGTATAAATATTAAAACAAATATTTCCAAGTGGAAATTTTAGGCTTAAAATTAAAGAACAGTACTATTCAAACAAAATGTATTTCTGCACTTTTTTGTTATCAAATGTTAGGGGAACATGTTTATGCATGTTTACACCTGTGTAAACAGTTTGAAGAGGAAATAACTTCAAACATTCACTAAAGATCAACTTGACACAAGTTGTTGAAAGTCAAACAAAGCAAGATAAAGCGGCTTTGTTTGTTATTTTACTTCTATTCACTTTTTAGGGCCACTGCATTACAAAGTACTGGAACTGTAGGGCCAAAAATGTGCATCACTGGAGGGATGGGGAGAATGAAGCTTGCCAGGCAGGCTTTGGAAAGGCTAGCAGGAGCCCTGCAAGAGGAAAAACAGTAGCAGCGATAAATCCTGCTAAAGGTTCATTATTTATTTCACACATGCAAGACAAGCGTCAGAAACAAAGAGTTTCGCTAAGCACTTGGCCAGGTGGTCCTGAAATAAATGAAAGTGATTATGTTTGGTGTTTACACTTGAACAAGATTTTTAGGAGAAATTATTTGCCTATTATAATAGGAAAAACACATGCTAGGATAGATAACGGAGATAGTGGAAATACAATTCCTTCAAATTTGCCAGTAAAAATAATAGATTGAGAAAAGCAGGACTCATTTAAGCAGCCTTTGCCAGTGACTATCAGCATTTCGACACAGACCACAAATACACCCCACAACAGGCCGTAACCCCCAACATTAAAATCAATTTGTAATTATAGTCTCACTTCATTTAACTAGCATCTCTATCAGCCTTCATTAGAGTCTTAGTAAGCGTGTTTCAGTTTGATCGGACATATTGCCAAGCCAAAATGCTTATACCCAAGGAGGACTACAAACCTGGAGAAAGCAATCCATTAGCATTCATATCAATGGCACTGTGAGCTCTAGAAACATCCGTATTCTGCTTGCTTCCAATTCCACAAACGCATGGACACACACACTCACAAAAACCTTCGAACCTTCCATAAAATAATCTTCTATAAAGTTTGAAAAGGTTGAATCACTCAAAAAAAAAAAAATGCAGGGTTGTCTCAACCCATGTTTGGGTCAAATATGGGCAAACCTAACCGTTGTTTTAATAATTTAACTTAATTTAAATCAACAGTTGGGTTTGTCCATTTTTGACCCAAACATGGGTTAAGACAACCCCCACATAGAGTGATGTACAAGGGCAATCATTGGCTTCGTTGCACAGGATATGTGTGAGAAGCACACACTTTGTAAGATGTTACGCTTACAATGTGTGGTCTCACCCTCTAATTTTGTATCGTTTTCCCCTCAAAATGCTCTACGAAGTCTTCATTTATCCAGTTTGGAATGCAGTAGTTCTATATATTCAATACACGAAACTCACTTACTAAGAGACGACTGCTTTCAAATGGTCAAATGAAGAGCGTTCGGGGGTGTGCGATCCTCTGTAAGCGGTTAAATGCACATCTCAAAATGTTTTTTTATGACGCAAAATTAATGTAAACACAGTCAGTTATGTCTTAAGTGATTTAAAACAAACAGGACAATCATCTGTTATGTCAAAATAGAGCTGCATGATGTCATCAGTGAACAGCAATCTTTTTGGAATCGAATCGTGACTTCCAGAATTGGAATCGGATTGTGTGGTGCCTAAAGATTCTCACTTTTATTTAAATTCATGTGCCCTCGTAATCTTTAATCAAAATAACATCTCTTCTCTTTGATGACGCGTTTACTGGCGCGAAAACAATCTGTCACTCACATGAGATCACACCGATAGCAAACATCCAACCATTCAATCAATTCCAGATGGACAAAATCAAGTCCTGCCCTTGATTTTTATCTTGTTCAAGAAGCTGTTTCACTCAGATATAGGCCTACAGTACATCACAATATTTAAGCAATAATAAAAGCATGGAAATTATCTAATCGTAAGATGTAACAATAGGGAAGAAAAGACTATGACAACTTTTCTTTTTTAAATGTAATGTACATTTATAACATTACTGTATACTTTGTGTTTTATTACCTTATTACCGGATTAACGCTGCTGCGTGAGTTAACGACTGAAGGAGTGACAGCAAATTTGACATTCGATATGTTTTCCTCTTTTTGGAAAGTCACAGAATTTCATAGGCTATATTTCAAAGGATTTTTTATTTTGCCATTGGAGCAAATAGGAACACAAAAATTATACATTAGTTGTAGTTCTCATTAACCACTCACCAAGTTTACTTAACTATGACGACTTCCGCTTCTAAAAAAAACAAAAATGTAAAGAGGGTCCATCACCCAGGAGCCACAGGAAATTACATCATGCAAAATGCCATTTAGTTCTCATTCAGTGGTCTTTAATAACGTGTTGTCCCAAAGTAAACATTATTAACTTGAGTAGTGACTCGAGAAGAGATGAGTTTGATTTGATTGGAAGTAGATGAGAACCTCCAGGCATCTTTGCAGGAGAAATAAATCACTTGATGATTTGGAAGTGAGGTCAGAGGCGCAGTGACACCCACCAACAGGCTGAACCGGGTGACCTCAGAGAACAGCAGAAGGGCTCACTCATCTCCATACTCATGAATCATTCATCTTTCAGCGCTGCCCTCCAGACTCTCTATCACTCACATACATCTCTCTCTCTGCAGAGCTTGCATACCCTCAGACTTTATAACTTTTGTATCTAATCTAGTTTAGCCTTGGATTAAAAAGTGGATTAAAAGGATATAGAGAGAAACCTTGAATCGTCACAGACGGAGACATTTTTAAATGAATTGAACAGACTTTCAGATCTACATTGGTCTAACAAGTTTCAAAGCCGCGTAGGTTGTGTGCACGAAATGGTGTCAAAAAGTTTGAAGTTCATTAAGGGTTTAAAGCTGATTGAACACGGATGAGAATCTTGCTTCAGAATAAATTATATTTACAACACACAAAAATACGGACAAGCAACTTTTTTTACTCGGACAAGTAAATTACCGATTTACTTGTCCGAAGGGCAAGCACATGAAAAGGCTTAATGTCGAGCCCTGCAGTATGTATAGGGGTACTTGTAGCTGTGGGTTGGGGTTATTCATTCATTGTGTTGTAATATTGAGGATTATGAAACCTATACAATTTGGTTCAATTTATAACAATTTGATGTAGTGAGTGTGACAGGCAGCCCTAATTTACTATTTGGTGATAGGTATCACGGCCACGGGTAGGCTAAATGATAGCATCACTATGCATATATGATGGACACCGAAATTTTCACCTTCCGGCTATTGCAAACACCTGACTTTTTTCTTGTGTGGAACACAATGGAGAAATTTTGAAAAATAATTTATGATTAAACTTAAACCATAAAACGGACCATATGACAAGTGCACTATATTTAGAAAGAATGAAGTTATGAAATGCACACCTACATACGGTGATAAATTAAAAACAATACAGGGTCTGCAGTGAGTGACATCCCTGACTTTAAACTGATTATTGATTCAATGGTTTCCTTTTCTTCTTATCTCAACAATCATACTACATATGGCACACAATGTAGTGCAAACCAAAAAAGAAAATGATTTATAGCATTATCAGTGGCACAGTGTGCTCATTTTACTTTAATTACCCTATGTTTGGCCCCGCAATAAAGAAGAGAGGGGTCTCGTCCCTCTGAGCCCATCATTCACATCAACTATTACTGTCACACTTTAGATGTTGCAACAGCTGTCCACTACACTTAAGCTCAAACTCTGCACATCGGTTTGCTCCTGCAAGCGATACATTTATACGGAGACCAAGATCAGAGCCTTCGGTTTATCATACTGGATGTAAATGCAGTGGTTCATCCAGTATCACAGCCAGGGGGGGTCTTTAGCATCAGGGATCGGTGTTACATGGATAAGCCAGACTTAATAATTGGGCTGGATGTTAACCCAGTTACAGTGTAGCTGGAATCTGGGCTAGAACCTGGATGTTATCAGCCAAAACCAGCTAGTAAAACAGAAGCTTTAAGGCTGCGTGCTTAACCAAGACATCTGAGCGTAAAGACTGGATGCATTTCTTTATTTGCATCCGCTCACACTGGATCTCAGTAAACACGCAAGGCTGTAACATTTATCCCTGCAGACAGGAAAATTCCATGACATTAAGACTAAAAGACTTTAGAACTAAACTACTGTCAACACAAGTCAGCATTTAGAGATGGTGCTCTGACTAAAGCTCTATTTTAAAGCGTAGTGAGCTGACTCGCTGCCTACATAGGCAGCTGCCTTTTAAGGCAACATCCTAATGGACCTTCATAAGTGACTGATTTGGATTGTTCAAATCAATAGTTTGATGTATTGCATACTCGTCTAAATGTATATCTAATCAGATATCTATTATACCCTATTACAGTCCTATTATACCCTTTTACGAAGAGTTTTTGGAGTGTACTAGAATATGCTTTCATGCTTGGTTGTTGCAAGGTGGTTTTAGGAAATGCAACCCTGTAAAAAAAATCCAAAAGAATAAGACAAAAATCATCAGGCTCAAAAGTCTTTTCAAATTCATTACGGTTGCAGTTCCATCCTGTAATCTGTTTAGAAGGGGTGAAACTGGTGACATTTTGTATAAAACTACATCCCGCCCTATTCTCTCGCAGCATAACAATAGAAAATTGATGTCCTGCACTCCAGGAACCCAGCTTTCTTCTAAGTCTATATATTAGGTACTGTAGTTCAAAAGACGGGCTGAGTTTGCAATCACTTTCATCATGTCACTTCCTGCTCCTCATTGTTCAGTTTTTGTAAGTGCAGCATTTTCACTTTGTGGTACATGACATGCCTGCCCAACTTGAGGCGTGAACAGAGAGGCGTCACACTGATTATTCTAGGAAAGTTTGGGTAAAGGCCTCGGGGCCGACCTGGAGGCACCCAGCAATCCAATTAGACTGTCTGCATGTGACGTGATTCTTTCGTGTGGTGTGTTAACGCGAGTTCAAAAGAGGTACAGCTGGGTTTCTGCTAAATCTCTGAGAGTGCTGTCATAGTCTTAATGACTAGCATCAATAGCTGAGAGAGATGAGAGAGCAACAAGCTGCGATTGTGTTTTGATAAGACAAAATGGCAGGCTTCCCGGTGTACGGATAGAACATTCCTTTGCATTTGTTTTGTTCTGCAGACAAAAGGTGTAGGAGGAAATCTTTGTGAAAGAGCATAATAAAAGCATAACCTAACAAAAAAACCTGTTAACACAGACTCAGGCAGTGTACGGAAGATGAAGCAAATGGCCTGACATGTCTGTGATCTAAACATAGGCTTGCCAGAAGGTGTAAAAACATGCTTTTTTCCCCTCCCTTCTGCAAACATATCTCTCAAAATGAAGAAAAAAATATTGCTTTTTTTGCCACTTGAGTACTTGGGAGTTTCTCAAACACTACTTGGGCTCAGTACCAGTGTCAGGTGTATTGACCTGTCTTGTGGTCACTTCCTTGGATTCTTCTTTGGATTGTAAAGAGAAAGTAAGAAATTAATCAATTGTTTTTAAAACAGTTTTTCCGGTGGCTTTTTAAACTACGTTTTATACTGAGCAGCGTTATAAAATGACAAAACGTTGCATAATAGTATATAAATGTATATAATAGTGTTGTGAAAAAAGGAATTGATAATATAATCAATATATTTGTAATAAATATATATATTCTTTATTATAATATACAATACCATTCAAAAGGTTTCGAGTTGGTAATATACAGTAGCCTATATTCTTACAATTTAAATATATATATACAGTGTTTCCGCTACATTCATTCAGCCGTGGTGGGCCGCCACACCAAAAATCCTCCCGCCACGGCTGCAGCTTCTCAGTGAGGTCCGATAATTGTGCATACTATTGTGTTATTGTTAAGCCCCACTAAAAGTATAAAAAACATTGTAAAGCTCCAAAAAGTTTTCCTGCACTATATTCCAACACTTCGATAGCATAATGTGAGGTACAAATGAATATTTAAGTCGTTAAGTTAAAGTTAATGAAAACGCATCTCTCCTCAGTCATTCTCCATTCACAATTCAAACAGCTCGTCGCGTTCGGTAACAAGTAACACGATGGCACTCTCCAAGATCAATGTTCACATTATTATACTTTATTTGTAGATAAAGGTCTACTATGGTTTGCATAAAATTACTTTATCTGGCTGGAGTTTATTGCGTTAGTTCTGTTAGATTACAGCACTGGAGTAGAGAGCACTATGAATTGTTCTTCATGCGCACTGTAACTGAAATTTTAAACTGTTAAAAGAAAAGGCTCAATAAACTGTTGCATAGATATAATACAGTAAGCATCAAATATCTCTTCGCTTTGTGCTTTTTCCTTTTCAATGCGAAGCGCTGGCTGCGCTGCACGCGGTGACTTAGAGTTGCTTCAAGTACATAATTCGGCGCACGGGATGCGCATAATCGCTTTGCCGCTGTAAATTGGAACCTTTCATATTGTAACTAGAAAAACTATTTTTCGATTAATCGTTTTTTGAAATGTAGTCAATTCAACATCGATTCTCAAAGGCTATGAATCGATTTTTTCCCCATATTTATTTATATATCACCCAAAAGCCAGTATTAGTTTTCCTACACTAAAACTTCATAGGCTTGCAGCCTCCATGTTACTCTAATGCAGTGATATTTTATGTTTGTTTTATCTTAAACATAAAATAACCTGATCCGGTTTGATCAAGGCATGAGACTGTTCTGACTTTTTCAAGAATCGATTTTTCATCTTGCATCAAAATCCCGTCTATTCATTGTATGTTTTTGATATATATGGTTGGGTTCTGTTTTAATGTACCCAAGTGTACCTAAAATAATAAGAGTTTAATATACTGTTTTGTGGCTCTGAATTTCTTTTTATTAATTAACCACTCGTAAACTTATGTTCACTGTTCTTTTTTATAAATATAGGTTTTGTGTTAAATCTATATTCATTGAGTCGAATCAAGAATTGAGAGCTTGCGAACTGAAATCGAATTGGAACATCTGAATCGATACCCATCCCTAATTATAATACTTAGGGGAGGTTTAAACACCTGGGGCAAGGGGGCTTGGCCCATGGGAATATCACTCATGGGTGGCGCCCCCTCCCCCTGGGGAAATGGGGCTGCCACCACAGCTGGAAAAAATCCTAGAGGAAACACTGATATATATATCTGTTTTAATATATTTTAAAATGTAATTTATTCCTGTGAGGGTAAAGCTGAATTTTCAGCATCATTACTTCAGTCTTCTTGATTTTGTCCATCGGGAATCGATTGGATAGTGATCGTTGTGTTTTTCTATTAGACTTTCTGTGAGTGACAGGTTGTTCCGTCCTCAAACCGAAAAACACGTCATCAGAAAAGAGATGTTGCTGCAAGATGGAGGTGAATTTTTTATTTTATTTTTTAAGATTACAACTACAAGGGTGATTGAATTTTTTTTTTATTATAATAAATACCGCAATATTCCAAAAAAATAAGAATAATCAATTTTGATTTCATGGTGACGTCGACACATCAGTAGGACAGGCATTAGTACAGTCGAACAGATGGTAAAGAGCTTTAAAATCACAGGTCCAATCAGAAGGTACACGACACACCCACATCATGGCTTCCGGCAGCTCAGCAACACCTCATATGATAGGACTGCTAATTTAGTACCTGAACCCATGTGCTCTCATCCCACCTCAAGCTATTTTAATTGGTGCTCAGATGCAGGAAGTCATCAGCATACTGAGACTTTCAGCTGGACGTGTCGTGCATTTGCCATGAGATTCAGCTAGACTGGGCTTGATTTACGATCAATTTTTAATTAAACAAATCCATCCTTCATTTCTAATCAGGAAGTGATGTAAGAAAACACGAACACAGCAATCATTCATTGTTGATTTGCTCAAAAACACTAAGAGGAACAAAAGTAATTTCCTGCACTCTTATGATCACATACTCAGCTCAGAAAGAGAATCTAATAGTTATGGAAACAAACAGGCAAATATGAGTTCAGAGATGAACAGATGTGAATCAAAGGCTGCTGAGTCAGTTCCTGTTCTTGTTGTAAAAAGGGAAAATGCCCCCAGAGTCATATAGGGTCAATACCGGATCCATAAACGCCTTGTGCACTTTAGACACAGGCCATTTGTGAAAACAATCGTCGAGGACCAATCTTCTCATGCTCCACAACGTTTCTTATTCCAACAGTAATTACTTCATTGTCTTGTCCGATAAGGTTTGTTAACAAAACATTAGATTTTAACAGCTGTGATGATTAATGAATGGCTAAACCAACTGAGAACGCAAGTTCTGTTTAAAACTATTTGACATACAGTACTGCTTAATGTTACAATGCACTTTGAAAGTTACCATGTTACCAGGAATGTGAAGTAATGAAATACAAATACTCACGTTACTGTAATTAAGTAGTTTTTATCAGAAATTGTATACTAATATTTTTCGTATTTTAGTGTACTTTTACTTGAGAACGTTTTAAGTGATGTGTCTGTACTTTTACTCCAATATTTTCCCTCCATTTGTGGTCGTTATATGCGTGTATTAAAATAATATTTTTTTATCCATCAACGTGATTGGATAGGAAGAGAGTAATCGGTCTTGTGACTCTCGTCAAATCAAAGTGTGCAGAGAAAACTTTATCCGCCAACTGTAGTTAATCATGTCTGCTGTGGAAGCGCATTCTTCAAGCATCAATTCAATCTAGATATCAGCATCTTCCTCTAATATGTTAAGGAATAGGCCTATTTGGGATTTCTGCTTATTGAATGATCTGTATATAAGCTAGCCTATCTACAGGTCCTGAAATTTGGTGCAACGTTGCAGGTGCAATCATGTTAATAACTCCCGCAAGTGCCACGTTCATAATGCGGGGAATTCCCCCAACCATTTACTTCATAGAGAGAGACACAATCTGCACTGCTGCGTATTTCCCTCACATGCGTCCTGCAACAGTCGGCAGCTCGGTGACTCTTCATGAGTTTAGTATGAGCACGCGATTCACGCTGTGAAAATTGTGTTGGATACGTTCTAAAATGCTTAATGTGGAAAAATAGCTTACCGTGGCTTAATGTACTGATATGGAATGGAATTACAATGTAGTTCGCGTTAGCTTACTATCTCTGCCTTTTTCAGTGCATTAGAGGAAGTAAACTGTTTGATGATATTAGTGTTTCTCATTTCTTTATCACAAACTGGCACCGTTTTGGAGAGAAATTGCCTCTTTTTAATCTCTCTCTATTTAACCCATCTCTGGTATGTGATGCTGAACTCTCGTACGAATTTCTAAAGGTTTTTGTATTCTACGCACAGATCTGAACATTGATATTTTTTGTGCAACAATAGCATGCTCTGGCTCAGTGGCCTTACTACTGATTTTAAATCTATTTTTTTTATACATAATGATTTAATATTTTTAAAAAGTTGCCAGTCAAAAGTAAAACTGTTGGATGATATTCTTCATTCTTTCTGGCAAACAACAAAAGATAGTGTGAGTTACAGTACAGTATTTTCTTTTATTTAAAATCCACAGCTCAGTTCTCACTACTCACGAGTACTTTTGAACAAACTACTCTTTTACTCTTACTCAAGTAGTTTTTGGACAATTACTTTTTAACTTTACTCACACTACATTTTTTTGAAAGTAATGGTACTTTTAGTTGAGTAAATTTTTTCAGTACTCTTTCCGTCCCTGCACGTTACAATCAAACCCTAGTAAGTAACAGCTGCTTGTTTCCAGTCGTAATATGAGTACAATTGCTGCATGTATCATAATCAGTTGTTCATCAGTAGCATCTAATGCAAAAAACATGCTCTCAACTCAGACTAATTGGCCAGCCGGGAATATACTTGTGGTATATACACTCAGGATCCATAATCCAAAGCTTCTTTTCAAAAAGAGGTCACAAAGAAGTGGGTGTTATATTCTTAAAACTTTAAACCTAAAATTTCCTTTCTCAAAAAACTTTTCTTTTTTAACTATTGCTCAAATTAGGCCACTGAAATGGCCATCAATGTGTCTGTCTGGATGGATGGATGGATGGATGGATGGATGGATGGATGGATGGATGGATGGATGGATGGATGGATGGATGGATGGATGGATGGATGGATGGATGGATGGATGGATGGATGGATGGATGGATGGATGGATGGATGGATGGATGGATGGATGGATGGATGGATGGATGGATGGATGGATGGATGGATGGATGGATGGATGGATGGATGGATGGATGGATGGATGGATGGATGGATGGATGGATGGATGGATGGATGGATGGATGGATGGATGGATGGATGGATGGATGGATGGATGGATGGATGGATGGATGGATGGATGGATGGATGGATGGATGGATGGATGGATGGATGGATGGATGGATGGATGTTGTGTATGGTAAGAAAAATAAAAATTTGAAAAACAGACCTGGTCCATTTTTGGCCCTTCCATGCACAAAAGTACAATTCCGCCTATGATCTGTGTCCTAGCCGAAGTTACTTGCAGAATGCTGAACAATCCCAATGGAGAAACCTGGGGTTAAGTGTCTGGTTCAAGGGCACACTGATGATCGTGCCTCCCAGTAACTCACCAGTTTATGAATCATCCTTTCTTCGGCTTGAACCTTCACCCTTTAGGTCAAAATCCCAAATCTGCAACCACTATGCTGCAACCACTTCAACCATCAACAAGATAAAGCATCGTGTATGGATGATTTATGGCACCGAGCTCAGCGGGTGAAAGTTAAACCACCCCGCAATTCAACAGAGGATTACGAAACTTCATAGATGAAACTGTACTAAAACTGCCTCAGAGGTCAAGGGTAATGCCCTGGAGGGATCTTTAATTTTAGAGAAGGAGCTGGTCTTCATGCTGCCCTCTGCACTTTCTTTAGAACTTCTGCCACCAATGTTCCAGTTTCATCTGATCACAACATCAAATCACGACCAACACTGGATCAGAGAGATCTGTCATGCTAAAAAAATGATCTCTTCTCTTCTGCTGCTCACCTTGGAGGATACATTTCTCTCCATCAAAACCAAGCAAAGTGAATCTACACTTTTACTGGGTTTGTGTGTTTCTGTGTCAGATATGGCTAAGCTGCAATGAAAGTAGAGAGGGAGAGAGGGGGGGGAATAAAAGACAGAGGATTCAGACTCTTTTATGTGACCCAGTAAGTAGAGGGATTATAGTTCTCTCGATTAGACCGAGCTTAATCTGCCACTGCATGTATACCATTCATCAGCGAAGATAGAGTAAAACTAAAGAGCACAGCAGGGGGTGAGGGGGCGCAGTCAGGGTCTGACATCTGGCTGTAGTAACAGAGGAAAATAATCAGAAGAGAACATACATGAGTGTGTGCATTGGGGGAAATGAAGGATCAGGTGTAACGGGGAAAATGTTCATGGAGCTTATGCTATAGAGATCAAGCAAAAGTGCATGATTTTTGCATGTTTTGCAGCATTATTTCCAGCAACTTCTTAGAAGATATTGATGGCAGTAGTTTATTATAAGTATGTTGCTGTAGTTTATAACACCAATGATTTTGACTACATTTAACATATCTCATCTTGCAAGATGCTTGAAACTAAAACTACAAAACATTAAAATGACCATGAAAAATGAGTGAAAAGGCATAACTTTTTACAGTTTTTGCATGCTTCCTCAGAAATCAAGGGGAATAATTAAAATAAATAATAATAATTAATAAAAATAATAAAAAAGTGACAGCAAGACCCATTTATACATTGAGAGTACTCTTCCCTAGAAATCATAATAATAAAAATAATAAAAAAGATCTTATACAGAATAAATAAATAATAAAAATTACTAAAATAATAAATAAATAATAAGAAGAAATAAATAATTTTTTTTTTTTATTATATATATATATATATATATATATATATATATATATATATATATATATATATATATATATATATATATATGTGTGTGTGTGTGTGTGTGTGTGTGTGTGTGTGTGTGTGTGTGTGTGTGTGTGTGTGTGTGTGTGTGTGTGTGTGTAAATAATTAAATAAATACATTAAATCAAGAAACAAATGAAAATACAAATACAAAATTAATTAATTAAATACAATTAAATTAAATTAAATTTGTGTTAAATTAAATACTGACTGGAGCTGACATCTACATGTTTCAGAGTGCAGAATAAAGGAACATGTTTTCTTTCTCCCTGGCCATCGTGACTATAACAAAAGGAATGTAACTGAACACGTCCTGCATGTTGAGTTGGACTGACATGCAGGGTGTGTGTGTGTGGGGGGGGGGGGGGGGATACCTCTAGGAGGACCTGGGGTAAACGGCCAATAGCGAAGTGCGGTACGCAGCTGTTTAGGTGAGGCACGAGCACGACACAGTGGAGTGATTATCCGTCTGCTGCTGGTGGTACATGATTATCTTTTTTTTCCTTTTTTTTTGTCATTCTACTCCAGTGAGTGCAGGATTAATGGGGCTGATTGCTTTCTGTAGCCCCCCTCTATTTCTCTTCTCTGCTGGTACTTTCTAGCAACCCTGTGGCACAGATTCTACCTCTAAGCCCCCCCCACTCACTCGAATGCAACAGGGGCGCCAACCTCCTTCTATCATGTGGAAACTAATGCCTCCAAATCTGAACAGATAAAATCTAGACGCCGCTAAACTGGAGTTTCAGAGCCGTGTGCGTGATTGTAAATGTTTCAGTTCCAGCAGAGCTTGGCTTAAACACCTTCATGATGTTCCTGCCAGAGACCGATGCTGCCCTTTTCTGTTACCCATGCCCTCGGTCTGATCTTGTCCCGAAGAGTGAACACGCTAAGCTAAATGTGTTTACAACACGAGTCCATTTAGCGATGTGCATCTATGGCTATTGCTGATGCACCAGGGGGTGAAGCTCTTCAGACCGGCTGTACTGGGTCATTTCATTTGTGTCCCAACATCTTTCCTCCAGCCTAAACTTACACAACTGTGATGGAGTGAGAGCTCCGGAGTGTTAAAGGACTCTTAAGTGCTTGTACACTCTAGTGGCGATCAGGAAGTGAATGTGCCCTTCACAATCTCACAAGCAACACCACAAACATCTTTGTGGCATTCTAACCTCATTTCGGCATGATGCTTAAAGGAATAGTTTGCCCAAAAATGTTAATTCTATCAATGTTGTCTTATCAAGACTTTGAAGTCACACACTTACTCAACATATGGTGCTTTTTGATTTGGGATTTCCATTTGATTTGATTGTATTTCAAAAAATATAAATGTGAAACTGCTACTTTTAAAGTAAATATTTATGCCAATGTATCTGCCTGATAAATTTTACTATATATTTATTACAGCATGCACAGCAATTCAAAACTGTCAGTAAAAATCTCACCATATTGTGTTCAAGACAAGTATTCTTCAAACTCGTGATAGTAAAGGCTTACTGAATCCTCTTAAATGAGGTCAAAACAACCAGACAACCAGATGTTTAAGTGGTGCATGGATAAATGTGGCAATAGCATTGTGGAAAAAGTATTTTATGCTCACCAAAGACTGCATTTGACCAAAAATACAGTAAAAACTGTATGTGAAAATAATATTGCCATTTAAAATATCAGTTTTTCTATTTTAATATAAAAAAATGTCCTTAATTCCTGTAATTCCAAAGCTGAATTTTCAGCATCATTGCTCCAGTCTTCAGTGTCCCTCAGAAATAATTATAATATGCTGATTTGCTGCTCAAGAAACATTTCTTATTATTATCGATGCTGAAAAAAGTTGTTCAGCTTGATATTTTTTCTGGAAACCGTAAAAAATTTTGCTGTACAAAATAAAAGCATTTTTATGTTAAATAGAAGTATTTTGTAAAATTATAAATATATTTCCTCCTGTCACTTTAACCACAGTAATGCACCCTTTTTGAAAAAAAACTTTTTTTTCCCTATTGACTCCAAACTTTTGACCAAAAGTGTATTTGTCCTTTTTTAATCCATATGCCGTATTCCCATATTATTTAGTGATCTCATTGTGATTGTGTTTGATATGAGTCTCAGTTTACATGCAGACAGCGTGGACACTCATCCTATAAATAATAAAATCATAACTTGTTTAAACAGATCAATGCACAAATGAAGGTCTCACGGCTGTTTATAATATATTATTGAAATCACAATTCCATTTGGTAACTAATAATTGTTACGAAGCATGGCCTGAGAAAAGTAATTTAGCTCAAATTACCAGATTTTCCAGCCACATACAGCTAATAACAATAGCATCCTGACACATAGGCGGCAAAGCACACAAAAATAATCCAGTGGGCTCTCGATTGCTCTGCATGTTTAAACACCCCCACCCCTTTACTCAGCCAAAGGCTGGACAATTATCCATAAACATAGAACTGAAACGCAAGAAATAAGATGTTTAACAAGTATGACATTAAAAAGCAATCTATCAAACAGCCTTTGCAAAGCTGTTCAGTGATATTTCAGTGAATTAGATGAAGCATTGAAAATAATGCCACATGCCACCACAGTGGCAGCCTTAACAAGCCTCATTAACATAAAATACCTCTGGAGCTCTACAGCTCCACCGAACGATAGATGGCTTTATTATTTGGGCTGTATGAAAAAGGAGAGCGTGTAGAAAACGACTGGTGAATATAGCACACGGCTGCTAAGCAACAAATAGGGGCGGGGTACTTTTGGTGCCTGTTATCCATCAAAGTAAGCCTGCCGAATCCCAGCTTCACCTGACTGCTGTACCTCGCAGCGATCTGGTTTCAAGCTATTTACCCCTCATAGAAGACTAAAACGATAACGATAGTCCACCCAAAAAAGACATTTCATTTATTAACCCTTATGCCGTCTCAGGGATGTCTATGACTTTCTTTCTTCTGATGAACACAAACCACATTTTCAAGAAAAATAATCCATCTCATTGAGCCTTTATAATGCTAGTGTACAGGACCTCCAAAGATGATGTTCAAAAATCATGCAAAATGAACAGGATGGTAATCAATACAACCCTAGTTGATGAATCAATGTCTTCTGAAGCAAAATGATAGGCGTGTGAAAAATACTAATATTTTATTTTGTTAACTGTAAACAATCACTTCAGGACAACTGTCATACCGGTAAGTCAGAGTATTGTAAAACTTGCACAAGAAGTGAAGTTCTTTCACTTTATGAACTTTGTGTGTGTTACGATGAGGCAAGGACGAAGCGGAGAGAGAATCCACATGCACGCACGCACTACTTTAATGACACAAACAACGGAACAGCTACAGCAAACAACGACCGACAACCAACAACTAAAGCACAGAGGTATAAATACACAGGCAAACAAGCTAAACAAGATAACAAGGGGGCGTGGTTAATCAGAAACACCTGGGGAGACTCATAAACAAGAAAAACTACAAAAGGACTACTAACATGGGACAAGACAGGGGAACACAGACGTGAATCATGACAGTGTGGCACAAGTTTCATCACACACAACATACTGACGTTTATGTCAAGCGTGAACTCATAAACCCTTATTTGACCAATGGCTGGAAGCGATGGTTTATAGTTATAAAAAAAATCTCCCACAGAGAAACTGTCTATTTTTTTGTGAATTGTGTCCTCCAACCTAAATTTTCATAATTGTTCTTTTTTTCCTATTCTATATGGTGGATAAAAAACCTTCACAATCGCATGTTTGCAGACACACGATTCTGATGACGCGTGAAATTCAAATGGAGGGCAAGAAGTGAAAAGCTGAATGAACGACATGAAGGGAAGTCCATACTGGTTTAGAAAGGTACAAACAGAAAATCACAACATATGTTGGACGTGATCCTTATGTTATGAAGAGGAGCGATTTTTCTACTGAATTGAAATACTTGTCTGCCATCGAGGCGGTAGATTTAGAGAATGTAAAGCTGCTGTCATGCCGTCTTGAGTTCTAGTCTGTTTTGTTTATATCGCGCTGCCTGTCTGCTAGTGAGTTTAGGGCAGTATTTTGATTTTCTGTCATGATTGTGAATAATGTTGCCATTGTAGGTCATTCATGCTGAATCGAGAATTGCCATAGGAACTCATTATTCAGGGAGAAAACTGGACTATGTAATATGCTTTTCCGCCTTTTCTACGTGTAAAAACACTAAAGGAAGCAGTTTGAGGAGGTGACGGGGAGAGGCCGGATAGCAAATCTAGTAATAATGTCCCTGATTAAACCCTATCACTCAATAAAATAATCAGTGTCTGTCCGCTGAAAGTGACCCTATCGGATACTCCTGTGTTGTGAAAGTGAATATTTACAATGACAACAATAAACCTTCAGTTATATTTCACATTTTCAACAAAGAAATGGATCGACTTGTCAGCTTGTTGAACTTTTTTTTTCATGGTAACTAGCATTATCAACATTGTGAACGGAATTCTACAAAACTTCAGTGAAAACATCAAATGATCATGTAATGCGATAAAATAGCTTCTCTTCACTGCAAACGATACCATGAAGAATGTGAATATTCAACCAATTCAAAAACAAAACAAAAAGTAATTATTTAATTATCCGTATTAATTTCAGTTTCAGCAGACACAAAATTACACTTTAATACATTCAGACAATAAAGAGTCCACTATATAATAAAGTTAAACTATGTTCACTAGACTAGGAAATTTTCCTAACGGTCAAAGTTGTCGCGTTATAAATTTATAAAATGTATAATTAGGCTATTTGTTGGGCAAAATAATGGTTTGATCCTTTTGTGTGTTATCTTTTTACATTTTAAATAATTTCAACCAATTTACAATTTACACTAGCCTGGGAAAATCCTGACGAACTTCCGGCAAATTTGAGATTTGCTCTGAAAGTCCGTCTAGCCAAGAGCCCATTTCCAATTTTTTCAAATCGAGGCACCAATCACAAACGCTGAGGTGGGCTTTACACGATGACGATCGCTCTGATTGGTTTTAGGTCTATCCAATTTCACCCAGAGGCATTTGAGCGACGTCCGTTGGTGACGCCCCTTTGGAAATGGGCTGTAAATGAACCTTCCCCAGACCCACTCTCAGTTACAACTGAGAAGGGTCTGGTGTCAACCAAGCTAAATTTACACCATACAGCACAAAAACATCAACGTGTTTTATATACAATTTTTACGTTTTTTTTCTGAGCTACAGAATATCGCTGAAAAAGCTCTATCATTTTTTTGTAGACACAACTTTAAAGTCTCAATGTAACAGAAGTAGCGACACATTTATTTCATATTGTGACTATCCAAGTGAAATTAATTATTAAAAAAAAAAAAGGGCAGGGACTTGGTTCTTTACATCGGTTGTTGACAGGATGGAGGCGGATCTGAATGTGAGCTTGCAGTTGATAGTAAGCAAGGGGTTTAAGCGGACTACATGAACAGAGAAGTCACATGTCACCAGAGAGAACGTTAAACAAAGTTTTTAAAAAATCAAATTAAACAAATGCATGGATGAGTCATTCACAATAAGATCAATACCATGTGTTTAGATAATACATAGGGAGAATTTTAATATAAGGCCAAAGTGTGTATAGTACAGAAACTGAATCTCAAAAAAATAATGCTACCTTGAGAAGCATCTACTTGAGTAGTGTGACAACCAGGCCTGCCTTCCGGTTTAATAGTGTGCCGTTTAATTGATGTGGTCTGTTCTGTAGCTACACTAACCCTTGAGGTTGTTTTCATTTCTTGTGTCTGTTTGCTCTGAAGGAGAGGTGAGGGGTTTTTAATGACTTGCACCTCTTCAATACATCATACCTGAAAATATTTGTGCTCGGGTCTTGTTCGAGCGACTGCCATAGCAACTGTTCACAAAGGTGCTCTACGGGACTGTGAGTGATGCAGCCGAGCACATCACAGTGAGCCGTGCGCCTTTGAAGAGCTGGAGAGGCAAAGTCAGGACACTACCAGCACTTCAGTGATTCACAAACACACACCTCTATTATTTACAAGGAGCCACGAGGTTATTTACTGCCTGGTAATTCTCAGTAATGAGGTATTTACTCTGGTAACATGATTTCCCAACATAGGGGAGCTGTGTGAATCTCAATAGCTTACAACATGTCTGAAATTCTGATGATTTACCTGGTGCTTTAACTGAAAATCTTGCCCTCCACTATAGCACAAAGCATGTCATGTCTTATTTTTATGGACAAGTGCAAGATTTTTTTGTGACTAATGATAATCATTGCAAACAAACCATGCTGACTTGTTTTTTTTTAATCATTTTATTGTGCTTTTTTGACTTGTAGCGTTGTGTTGAAAAAAGTAGCACAAAGGGTTTTGTTAAAATCATGAAAATCTGACTAATTCCGTGTTTAGGCTAATTGTGTGCATCTACCAACCCTGAAAACGTGAAAAGTGACAACTGACAACCCAGTAACTTTGTTTTGTTAAGCTTTTCTCTGCAAGCCGATCTGATATCGCTCCCCTTCTGACGTAGGAAGTGGATCTTATTATAATATTACGCCCCTTAATCTGCACATTTCCACCCACGGCACCGCCATTTGGTTTACGTAAGCGACAACAGTGTAACCAGTTCTAACGCAATGGCAAAAGTTCGAGCAAAGCATGCAAACTGTTCTGTCGTTGGCTGCACTGAACACTACTTGACCAAAAAATGTCACAGATGTCTTATAAAGGCTTCAGGGAACTGTGTCAACTTGTGTAAAAGTTAAACATGACAGTACATGCAAGTCGATGAGATTAATCAATGTAACTCCACAACAACTATCCATGTATCCAGTAACCATTCAGAAACATCCAGGTGCAGTCTAAAAGTTGTAACCTCTTCCTGAGTCTCTCCATAAGGCTTCACTCTGCTACTGGTTATTTTTGAGATTTTGGATGAGTGAAAATCGATTTGACAAGCTATAATAAATGATCGGGGGGTATTTTGAGCTGAAATTTCAGACACATTCTGGGGACACCATAGATTTATAATACATCTTGTGAAAAGGGGAATAATATGTCACCTTTAATTCCACCATCACCTTTTGTTTTTGATGGGGAAAAAAAATTATTCCTTTTAGAAGGCTTACAACAGTGCAAACAACCAAGCTAACACATCTACATATTGCATAAGTAAACATGCAATGGCCAAAATATTGTTTTAAACTCCCTCACTGAATTACAATGATTTTAGTAAACATCTAGCCAGACATACACCTCACCTACACAAATAATACAATACAACGCAGAAGAATTGCTGTTGGCCCACACCTCGAGAGAGAGAAACAAACATTTAAAAAATACCATCATCTGTAAATATTCATAGTTTGATGTTTGCTCAGAGCAAGTGGAAGGCAGTCATAAGCTGACCTAGTTGTTGAAGTTAAAATTCTGTAACTTGCTGATTTGTCTGAGGTACAATACACAAGGGTACCGCTTAGTGGGAAAAGAAAAACAAAGAAATGCTTATGAACAATGTGAGTCTTTTGGGATTGTGTTGATTCACATGTACACACGGGCACGTAGAATATAATCATACAGCAGTCATTTTTCATAACATGAAGAATACCCAAATGGGAAATAGAAAATTGTATTCTCATAGTCGTTTCTAGATGCATTATACATTACATAGCTATACTAGTAGGGATCACTTTAAAATAAAATGATTCTACATTCAGACTTACATACTCTAAAATCAATTAGACTAGTAGGCTATGAGGCCTCATACTACTCATTCTGTTCTACTAACCAGTTACAACTGGGCAATAATCAAGACAGTTTCATATCCACCCAGATCAGATGCACTTTGTGTATGTGTAAGTGGTTAAAAACTAAAACATATCAAAACCAGGCTGCCTAGCCTATTCTCTTGAATGAGGCAACATGTCAAAATTTCAGTGTCATATGCCAGTCTAACTGCATCAAATGGAAAGATACATCTGTTGAGACTTCCTGATGAATAATGGATAGGACTGAAGAGAAGCTTTAGGCCTGATCCACACGAGTCCCTCATGTGTAGGAGGCTGGCCAAGGACACCTAACGTTAGCTCACCTCACTCAGCTTCCCGCTCAAAACACAGACAAACCAGGCTAACAAAATCAACTTAGCGAGCAACATAACAAATCGCGTCTCTAACGATTGTATTACCATCCGTACAATTTTCTCGCATTCATTACTGGGAAAAATCCGCTATAAAACGATTTTAGATGGTATTAATGTACTGTACATATTTAAAACACATGGTACTATTGTCAAGTTTTAACGCGCGCTGTTTTGAAACTCCTTGTAAAAAATAGTGTAGCCTACCTAACGCTGCTATAGTGTAGGACTTCATGAAGACCATCTTCATCGCTGGCAAACGACAGGATACAGGATTTGGATGGATGGTAGGTATATTCCACTTTTCCAAATATTCCACAATTCACATAGACTAATGCCTTTTTTGCTTTCTGTTAAAAAGTACCGGTAGTCAACGATTCAATAATTGAGTGAACTATCAGAATGAATCTATTGAATCTATTTATATGGCCGTTGTGTCTTGTGTTAACCGGTTTGATTCAAAAGAGTGATTCAGTCCCGAATCGGGCATCGCTAGTTTTGATTCCCAACAAACGAAAGAAATACGGAACGCATGATTGCTGAGGGGAAATGTTTCTCGTGTCGGTATAGCTAAAATGCCTCGTTGTACCAGAGCGGTTTCCTATTTTCTTAAAGGAGGAGATTGCAACTTGGGCGTCTGATTCTTTGGAAAACGCGTAACTGTCTGTCACATGTGCAGTGTGAGCCAATCATACATTGACCCCGACGTCAGTGAATCAGTTTTACTATGGTCAATCCGGGTAAATCGGTCACATTTCGACATTTGCAGATTCCGTTTAAATTAATGGAATTGGAATTGGAATTGGAAATTATTTATTTGAAACAGGGACAATGCACAAATGAACATTAAACTTGTCAAGCAAGAAAATATGTCTTGGGCCAGGTTATAGCAGCAATTGCTAATTTCCACCTGTAGTCCCTGGGCAGGTACAACGAATTAAAAATACAAATAAAATAAAGATACTGATTTTAAAATAGAAATTTCACGAGTAATGAATAAAAATGGTGTCCATTATAATTACAAACTGGCAGGTTTGAAACAGAAACAGGGAGGCCATCAACCATCAGGCAGTTCAGCAGCATCTCCAGCACATCATGGTACAATCCAACTCTAAACACTCAATCATACACACACACATACACACATACAGTACATATACAGTACACAACAAAACACATTTTATTACAGATGTGTGCAAGCTTGCTTGCTTAACAACCAGCTTTTTATTAGGCATGAGAAGGTGCGAGAATCTGCACATAGGATATGCTCAGTGGGAAGGGTATTCCACTGCCTCATGGCCACACATGAGAAGGAGGAACTCCCAAATTTAGTTTTACGTTGTGGGAAGCTACATTCCCCCCTTGTGACACTTCTAGTTGTTCGTACTGTTTTTTCCGAGCAGAGTGTTACAAACTTTTTCAGAGGGGGAGCAGTAGCACTATATATGATTTTATGTAGCAAAGACAAATTTGAGTGTTTTATTAAATTATCAAAACTAAGTAGATCATATTTGACCAGTATATGACAATGATGATAATTACGTGTTTTTTTATCATGGATTTTAAGGCAATTTTTATATATAGATTCTAAAGGTTTTATAACTGTTATATATGGGTAGTGCTGTAATATGAATTACACCTGTCGTAAATGTAAATTAGGTTATTATAATATCAATACTTTCTTAATAATGAATTAGTAGTTAGTAATCTGTTTTAGCCTACTTTTATGAGTAAGAAGCATTTTATGTCCCAGCAATTAAAAAGCAAAGTGGCATGTTAACATTTCACATTCAAGATGTACACACTCTTAACCAATGGTTTTTGTCTCATAAATAATTGCATATGCGCATGTGCAATTATTTATGCCCCTTTATTCACAATAGGCTAGAACACTAGCAATGTCGGGTAGGCTAGGTAATGTTAAAAGACAGGAAAAGACTGTAAAAAATTACTAAAACTATGTATCCAGTTGTACAATGATGTGATTTAAAAAAAAAAAAACATCTAATCCAAAGGTCTGGTAATTATGCATATTAAATTTGAATGAATTTGAAAATTGAATTTCTCTGAACATCTTTTTAGTCTTCCAAGATGACAACCTTTGACTGCTATATATATGCACTTCTGGCAGCTCATATTACAGTATTTTTTTTTTCAGATTTACCTGTAGGTACTATAACCAAACATAATTAAGGGGGGAAGCCCCAAGGCATGAAGTTGATTGAAACGTCAGAGCTTTGTATAATTGGATAAGGGGCTTGATTAATTTTCTCCCACAACATTAATAGTTACAAAATCCATATTTCAAAGCAGGCATTTTAATTGTATTACCTACTTCCATTTTGAGTTATTTATTAATTACAGAGTTGACCTCACTGTTTATTCTTAACCTGCTGCAATATCAGTCCAGTGCAAACAAGCATCTCTCTTTAGACATGAGCTTCAACTGACAGTAAATGTACTGTGTGTGCTGTAATCCCTGAAATACAATCAAGAGCTATTAAAACTCAAAACCAAACAAAACATATTACCTTGAGTTCCAGACAGCTTTAAATCTGTGCATGATATTGTATAATAACCAGGGTGTAAGTTTGTACAACATTTCAGTAACCACAAAAGTTAGATTTAGAAGTTAACACATTTCACATGGTGCCAAGTATAACAACAGATGGTATGTGAGTACTTCCTGATATCAGTTTTGGGTGGTATATTTAAAAAAAAATACACTATAGCCTATAGCTTGTAGTTATAGTTAGGCTATATGCAGATACAGTAGGTCTACTTTGGCAGGTACTCCCAGCAGACACACATTTTCAATTAATGTGGCTTTGATACCAATATTTTTTTACATTTTTAGGCTTTCTTCCCTACTGGCAAAAAGGAGCAGAAATTGAAAGGTGTTTTTAATCTTCTCCCTGTCCTCTTTAATAGTATAAAACAGCACAATCTCAGAATACTGAAATGTATGAAAGTCTCATATATTGAGGACTGGAATAAGCAGTACATCTTGACATTCATATATCAAATGTGTTTACATATTCAGAAGAATCGTGTTTCTCCACCACGAAAAGGAACAACGATACATAACTCCTAACAAGGCACATTTGAGACAGATTCACGCAGGGGGGTCCAAATATGTACCAGAGTT
This sequence comes from Phoxinus phoxinus, assembly GCF_949152265.1. NCBI lineage: Eukaryota > Metazoa > Chordata > Actinopteri > Cypriniformes > Leuciscidae > Phoxinus > Phoxinus phoxinus. Next base: position 12,421,464 of record NC_136899.1, on the reverse strand, counting down.
AAGTGTGTTAATTTATGGCTGTTTGCTAGAGAGGGGGCAGAGATTCCCCTGAGACTCCTGCTACAGCAGGTAGTGATATATTTGAATAATAATGCAGAACTACTTAAACTTGGTCCCGTGTGTGGTTAAACCTGGATGTGCGATTAGCATAGAGACTTGGCACAGGTTTGAGGAGGATCTAAAAAGACTGAATGAGAGCTGTAGGACACATCAACCCTTGCAACATTTTTAGCAACCCAGGCCCAATGAAAAAAAAAAAATGCCTGTGGTGACATTTCTGCAAAGTGATATTACATTGCTGCTTCTTGTTACGTTTCATGACACTTTGAGTGAGTGGCGCTTTAAAACACATTATCAGTTTTATCCAAAACTGATTAACATGAATCTGGCAACATTTTATTACCTGGGTTGTTGTACGAATTGCAGCAGTTCGTAAATGAAATGTGGCTCTTAAAGTGCGATCAGTTTTATCTGAAATAGATGAATGTGAATCTGCCAATGGTATTTTTGAGTCGGTTGTTGTGCAGTACAGTACGTATCGCGTATTCCGAAATGTAATATGTGAGTAGATAATGCTCTATCGTACACTAATCCCTACTCTAAACCTAACCAATAGTGTTAAAACAAAAACAAACATAAGATAAAAACTTCTTTTTTTTGTAGCAACCATTCCTTTTTGTCTGTCTACACTTTTTGAGCACTGACAACATGTGTTTTATGGGACTTGTAAGAGCAATGCTGTACTACGTCAGAAAAGCCATACATATATCAGCATCAAAATGTATTACTTTATAAATCATGCAGTACTGTAGAATTGTTTTGAGGTAATAACATAGTATTGTGCAAGAAACCTTGCAAAAATAAGCTTTGATTATCAATAATATGCCCCTGCCTGTAATCATAATTTGTGTGAACAGGAATAAAGGTTGTTGGTTTTCTATACTTCTAATGTTAATTTCAGCTGGAAACTGCAGTTAATTATATGCATAGGTAGGCCAAATTTTTTGAGATTTGGAAAAATCTGCATTGATCCTGAACAGCAAGCTGTTAGACCAGCACATCACCACTCTTAAGCATAATATGCTAATAATCATCAAAGCGCGCAGCGGACACTAAACAGCTTGCTTAATGCAAATTACGCATCTTTATTCTAATCTTAAGTTGTGGTGTTAATTATCTAGGTCTGACAGGGCCTGCACTTGTAAACAGTATGCTTGTGTGCTTTCATCGACCGCTCGCTAAGTGCCACTGGTCATCTGGACAGGTTAGAAGGTGCTACTGTCTGTTATTGCATGAGATAGTGGTGCACAGTTGAGTACATCCCCCCTACACACACATACATGCTCTCTCTGTGAGGCTACGTGTAACACATGGCCCTTTAGTAGTGTACTAAGAGCCTCTCCATCTCCCATTATGGCTCTGGCTGGCACATGCTATCCGCCAACTAGCGCTTCTCTAAAAATACCCCGCACTGACCAAGCAGGGCACTCGCTTGGGATACATCGACAAGTATAAACAAGTCAAGAAGCCTTTTTTAAATGTTGCCCCCCATGAGAGAGATAAGCAAGGCAGCACTGTTTACTTAGCAAATTAGTTTGCAAGCTAATGGGCAGCTACCCCTCTAGCCACCCTAGTAAATGATATAAAGCCATAAGTGGCTCTCAGAGCTTTCGAGTGAGGGATAGTAGAGCCCTTCGAAATCCTCCACATGTCTGTCTGTTTATGTAGCCATCAAAAAAGGTACATGATGACTGGTAAAGCTAATGGAAAGAGCTCGAAAGCATGATTTGAATAAGTAGTTTGAAAGCTAGTTTGTTTTGCAAAGTCCACACAATTGTTTAATTGGATGCAGAGCTACAGTACGCTCACAGCTATATTACTTTAGAATAGTGAATTGCAGGTCTGTTCGACAGGGAAATAACAACACTAAACACAACTGATCAAATGTAAACAATCATATATAGTTTGATAGCAAAATGAATGGGTATATCAATTTTTAAAAGTAAGAATAAAATGTATATTTTTGTTGTTGGCTTCTAAAGCTGTGCATCCAGTAAAACATTGTTTTTGGTGCAAACTATTCTGTCACTTAGTAGCAGCTAGATTATGCATATGCCAATATGGACAGGTTGTAATATGACACCCTCAAACCATGAACAAAACTACACAAGGTACATTAAAATATGACCCAGAGTACATTATATTAATGGTTTATGTCCACCACAATGCACATTTTGTGCAGTGAATTCACCAAAATAGCAGCTGGGTTTCCATTGAGATATTTGTATGCACCTTTTGAGATTATACTTACAAATTTATGAATGGAAACACCAAGATTTTAGTACAATTTCCAAATAGTGTATAAAAATTATATGTATATTATATTATTATATGTATATTATATTTTACTCTATTATGAAAAGAGTGAAACAGTGAATTGTGAAATATTATTATTATTTAGTGATTTCAAGAAACAATGGAAGCTTGTTTCCGCCACGGAATATCTTTGAACAATTTAAAAGATAATTGTGACTTTTTATCTCACAATTAATTTTTTTCCTCGCAATTATGACTTTTTTTCTCGCAATTATGACTTTTTATCTCGCAGTTCTGACTTTTTATCTCGCAATTCTGACTTCAGTTCTGAGGGGGAAAAAAGTCACAATTACCTTTTTATTTTTTATTCAGTGGCGAAAACAAGCTTCCATAAGAAACAGTTATTATTATTATCAATGTCAACAGCTGTGCTGCTTATACCATGATATATATTTTTTAAGATTCTTTTTTTAAAAATCCAAAAGAACAGCGTTTATTTGAAATAGATTTTTTGTAACAATGTAAAAGTCTTTACTGTCACTTTTGACCAATTTAATGCATCCTTGCTGAATAAAAAGTATTTTATTGTTGTGTGTGAGTGTGGTTTGCCTTTTTATTGAGATACAGTTCAACAGTACAGAGAATTGATAGGAAGAAAAGTGGAAGAGAGAGGGGGACACAAGCCAGGACTCGAACTCGGGTCACCCGCAGCACAACTGCGCAATATGTCAAAGCGCTGCCCTTGAGGTTATTGGCTCCGACATAAAAAAATATTAATTTCTTACCAAAAAAAAAAAAGTGACCTAAAACCTTTGAATGATAGAGTATGATTTTTGTACTGTGTTGGGTCGCCACTTGTTTCCCAGTGTAAAATCTGTGAGCTGAAGTGAAAAGCAAAAAAACACACCCCTTACAATTTTAGTATAAAAAACCAAGCAACATTTAAAGATCACAACAGTCTTGTTGTTTCTCTTCAAGCAAGGACCATTTGCAGCTGACATCTATAGGAGGGAGATAATTTCCTGCTTTACCTCCGAGGCGGCCACAGCTCAGGCCCATTGACATTCAGCGTGCAGGAGGGAAGAGTGCAGAGACTGACATTAGAGACAAGGAAGAAAAGAGAAATAGGAGAACTCTTAGGCAAAAACCCTCTCCTCTGCATGAAGATGCAATCTGCATCAGGAGCATATGGGGCGAATTCTCCCCACGACCGCCTGAGCCAGTCCACTGCACTTCAGGTTTATTATAGGGACCACAATGAAGAGAATGAGGGGGGTACTGTCATTGCCAATCACAGGAAATGACAGTACTGCCTCGAAACATACAGGCAGCACTTTTGTTTTATTATGCACGGCTCGCTTTGATTTGTGCAGGGCGCGGACTTGGAAGAGCCGCTCTATATCCCAGCACTGGCATTACACCAAAGAATCGCATGGGTCGCAGCACTCCGCACGGCATAGTGCATTAGTAATTGTCCCATAGATTAATTCATGAGCCTGAGGATAAATCACCAAGTAGTAGACTGAGAGATGAACTTTGGTGCCATTCGTCAGATGTTTGACATGTATTACTGAGCAAAATGAAGAGCAGATGCAGAGCATGAAAGCGCACGTGAAGATCAGAGAGGAAGAACAGAGGGACTCAAATTTACAGGATTATGAGCACTTCTGCAGGGCAATCAATAAGAATTCATTCCGATAAAATATTTAGAAGAGCAAAAATGACTAAATATCTGTCATTGGACTGGGTATTTGATACATCCAGGCTGCATTTTTAAAATGACATGCTGATGGGTTGTGCCCCTGAAGAATAAGCAGAGTATGCCTTTGATGAAAAATTCAATTATAAATAAGATGTGATAAGAAGAAGAAATTTGATTTCATTTTGATCCAATTAGATCTCTCGTCTTGCTCTCTAAGAGCACAGTTAAGCATTCTGTAAAACTTCAAATGTAAAAGTTTGAAAGTTTGTCACCCACGCATGACCGTGTTCGATACAGAACTGCACATCTTCTTAACAAATGCCAAGCATACTAGCACCACTAAGCATCGCAGCTTTCCTAATATCCCCCTCTTCTCTCTGACTGAGTTATTTAGGGGATTAGCAGACCATTATTTGTATTTATTTATTTATTTATTTATTCATTTATTCATAGTGCACTTTGTCAAAGCTTAGCAGAGAAATTTTTCTGGCTGCGATTAGATGTGCCTTTAAAATATGCAAAATATAAAAGTGGGTCTATGTAGACAAGAAGTTAAGCCTTCTCAAATTTTACTCATTAAGTGTTCAACTGGCGACATGAAAAAAAATATATATATATATGTGTGTGTGTGTACTGTGTATCTATATATAGTATGTACACACAGTATATATATATATATATATATATATATACACCCCAAACTTTTGAACGGTAGCCTATATACATGAAATCTAAATTACTACCTTCTTATTGTGAACAATGCATTGGTGCGATTGGAACAGCACTTCATTACTTCACTTTTACGTTGTTTGTTTATTAACCACCATGGGTATAATCATATGTTGCAAATAATGTGTAATGATATGCTTATGATGAGAACAACCAGAGTAAGATTGTTTAATTTAAGCTTTAGGTGTCGTTATCTTGACGTGATTTTATATTTTGTGGATTTCAACGCTATACAGGTTTTGGCTGGATACTCTGGCACAATGATATGGATAATCTCCCCTTGAACACTCCGATTATTATTGCGGAAATGAGGCTGCATATTTCCCAAAGGTATAGGAGTGTGTTTGTTTAGTGAACGCAGCTACAGCATGACAAATTCCCTTCTACAGAGGCTACAGTTTCTAAATCTCTAAGCTTGCTTACTTTTCCTAAACGCATACACACATATGGACATTTGCCCATCCCTCTTTCACCCTGAGATTTGCTCCAATTTCCATCATCAACATTTCTGGCCATAGTAATCCAAGGTCATTATTAGAGAGCAGACCGTTAAACCCTGGTAGTGACATGTATTGTGAACGGCTCATTTCTACATTATGTGCTGGATTTCATTATACCCGCATCCAGTGGCGGGATAAGTGTCCTGCCTATGTGCCAGTATAGTGACAGCTGTCTTTTTAAAAATCTTAGCATAGAGCCTTCTAATGTGGCAGTCAAAATTATAATTTTTTCATTCACAGCTGTGATATACAGTTTAATTATAAATGTACTTCACTGATGTCTTTAGAGCACTGAATATTTGGTCATATTTGTCTTCTAACATAAGCTAATAAGCCGTCGAAATCTCAGAGCATCCCCAAAACATTATCTCCACATCTCAATTAGATCATATTTGGCTTTCATAAGAATCAGCTTGTTTGGTTGTAGCCTCAGGGCACCCAAATACTGTTTCTTTAACATCTATTATGACTCAGTTGTTTTCATTTGTAACTTCCCCTTGTGTATCGTGGGTATAGCGCCCTATATTCAGTTTTTAAAAAGTCTCTGACAAGTCCATTGAATCTTGAATAGAATACATAGACAAAACTTTGTATATTTGTATCTATCTATCTATCTATCTATCTATCTATCTATCTATCTATCTATCTATCTATCTATCTATCTATCTATCTATCTATCTATCTATCTATCTATCTATCTATCTCTCTATCTATCTATCTATCCAGCCCGGTCTCACCCCAAAACGTCATATACTGACGGGTCTTGACCATACGTCAACATACGACGAAAAGGGTACCCCTATAACGTCAATATGAGACGCAGACATAAGCGCACCAGCAGCGCCTCCTAGCGGTACCCTACGCATACCTAAACCCAACCATACCCGAATCGTCACACATGGACGTTAAAGGGTACCCTTTTCGTCGTATGTTGCCGTATGGTCAAGACCCGTCAGTATGTGACGTTTTGGGGTGAGACTGTGTTATCTATCTATCTATCTATCTATCTATCTATCTATCTATCTATCTATCTATCTATCTATCTATCTATCTATCTATCTATCTATCATATACACACATACACACATATATATTTGCGTGTGTGTGTGTGTGTGTGTGTGTGTGTGTGTGTGTGTGTGTGTGTGTGTGTGTGTGTGTGTAAGGTATACAGATACACTTCAGGAAGAAGGTAATATTATTATTAAATCATGCAGAACACGATCTAATTGCATCTTTTTGAACATCATTTTGCACAGCTTCTAAATATTGTTGGGCGAGACCACAGAGGTTTAGTTTAGTCAGAATACATGAATACATACACTAGAATAGAATATTATAATAGAGAAAGACTATTTTTTTGCCTCCCAGAATGTTGAGGTTACATCTCCTACCAGCAGGGGGCAACTGCCCACACTAACCAGTCAAACCTTGACCCCTGCAGTGAAACTTGATTGTTTAATTAAACATGTAAAATGAATAAGATCAATACATCAGGGTGTGTTCAAAACAAGTTCATGGGAAATCAGTGTAGTCATGGCACTTAAAATAATAGCACTATAAATAATAGCACTATATTTTTACTAACACACAAACATTGATGCAGGATTAATAATGTATTTGCTTCAAAGATGTTGACTATATGAGACTGTTTTTAATTTTGACACTGAATGTACACTGTTATCACAGCGGCATGCCTATGAGTTGGGAGCGCTTTCACTTTATTACTTGCCTGCTTTTTAAGAGACCAGAGCAAATGCACTCGGAGTAGCAACCACTGTGCTATTAGATGAAAAGCTCACTCCTGTGTCTAGAGCCTATAGTCATAACAGCATCTCCACCGCCTGGAGAAAAGGGAGAGAAATCGTGTGTGTGCGCGATTGAATACTTCTATATGTGTGCGTTATAGAAGTGTGTGGGTGAGATAGTGAGGAATAGCATATGTGTGTGTATATAAGAGAGAGAGTCAGACAGCGAGCAAGAGGGGAAGAGAGAATAACAAGATATTGGTGTGTGTTTGTCTGTGTCATTTGAGGTAACATATGGAGGAAAGCCGATCAGACACAGCTCAGGTCTGGCAAAGGAAATATTTTTGATCTCTCAAATGCTTATCAAAAAATATTTGGGGGTCTATATGGTTTCACTGATGTGAAGGAAGCCCTTTTTAACCTTTAAAGCTACACTGTGTAATTTAAGTTGATTTTTAGCACACACAAAAAACACTTTGTTCTTTCAATTGATATGTGCTCATTAATGTATAATTACTTCTACCAACTAATCAAGTATTCTCATAAACGTAGAATCTGCCATTTATAATACATACGAGCGAGTTGCTCGAATGGCGGAGGCCATGTTGCGCCTCCATCTTGAAAATACATTAGCCAAAGAGGGACATACCTAGAAATTCAAGCTTCACCTTTCGCGTTTTTACACTCAGTGGCACCGTGACGAATGCGAGGGGGAGATTATTCGCGACTGCCAGCAGATTTGAAATATTATGGCCACCGTAGGAGTTAAAATGAAAGCTTGTATCCACTTCATATGTAAAAAAGGAAAAAGGTAATTGTGACTATATTTCACCATTACATCGTAAAAAAAAAAAACTTTAATTCTCATAATTGTGATGTACTGTATATCTTGTGATTCCAACTTTATTTCTAGTAGTTAACTTTAAATCTCACAATTGTGACTTTACAGCTAACAACTTTTCTCATAATTGAAACTTTATCACAAATTCAACTTTGTATATCAGAATTGTGACTACTTTTCTCAAAGTTGAAACTTTATATCTCACATTTGTGACTTTATTTCCTGTAAATGCAACTATGTATCTCACAACTGCAATTTATACCTCACAATTGCAATGCTTTTTCCTCATAATTTCAACTTCATATCTCATCCTTCCGACCAACTTTTCTTTTTTACTGTGATATTGTTATTTTGATTGCAACTTTAAATCATTGCAACTTTATTTCGCACAATTTCGACTTTGTATCTCAGAAGTGTGACTTTAATTGTGACTGTTGCTAGTAATTGTGACTTTATATCTCACATTTTCAACTTTATTTCTCATAATTGCAACTATTTCTCACTATTGTGTTTTTATCTCACAGTTGCGACTCTCTCAAAATTGATATTTCATAGCTGGAACTTTATTTCTCACAATTGCAACTCTGTATCTCAGGATTGTGACTATTTGTCTCATTATTATGACTTCGCCTTTAATTGTGACTTTATCTCTCACATTTGCAACTTTATTTCTCATAATTGAAACTTTATTTCTCACAATTGCAACTTTGTATTTCAAATGCGACTAATTTTCTTTTATTTGTGATGTTATCAAAAAAAGCACTTTGCCCCATTGCTTATTATTCCAGTTAACCGGCACTACATCCTTATTTTCATACTGAGGATTTTTTTGGTTCTTATTGCTTGTTTATTCTTATTCATACTGCATGTGTGTATTGTCTCTTACTGTATTGTGCATTATTGCTTTTGTGTATTGTTCATTCTTACTGGTTTGTCCTTTATTGTGTATTCTTTATTTATTTTCTTTGTAATTGATTGTTCCTTTATGGTTTCTTTTTTTCCAAGACTCTCTTTGTCCTTTTTCTTTCTTTTTTCCTTTTTCTTTATTTATTGTCCTTCCTCCCATGTCCTTCTGAGGAATGGACAAAATAAGTATTTCATTGTACTAAAGTACATATGATAATAAAGATCTTGAATCTTGTTATATCTTGTGAATAACTTTATTTCTCAAAACCATGACTTATTTCTTGTTTTTTTTGCAACTTTAAATCACACAGTTGTGGTTTTCTATCGCACATTTGCACTTTTGTTCTCACAATTGCAACTTTATTTCTACAATTGTGACTTTTTTTGCCTGTAATTCTCCCTATATATCTTATAACTTTTTTTACATTTTCTTCTAACTGCGACTCGTGACAACTGCATCTTTCTACATTGACAACCATTAAATGTATACCTCACAGTTTCAACTTCATTTCTCAGTTGCAATTTCATATCTCAAATTGTGATTTACACATGTTTCTACAGTAAATGTGTACAGTCCCTATAAACAAGGTCACACTGCTGCATTTACATATACATATACACTAGAATCATGCAAAAAGTAGTGGATAATCAATAACATACATTAGGGGTTTTATCTAAACTGTCTCGACCTACATCCTCATATCTTCTCTGATTATTCTCTTGTAACATGATTGCTATACTGACTAATATAGAAAGGTCTTGATCACCACCACACAAACTGCATTTGCTTAATGTCAAAACGAAAACAAACTGAATTTTAAAAGGTCAATTTGACTTTCTGGCCTTGTGTACAAACTTATCTTGATTAATACAAGACAAACCGCTTTGCTAGAGAGCGTTTCCGCTTCAAATCAATTTCATATCAGTCATACAAAACTAGAAAGGCAGCTCATTAGGAGGATTGTAGAAACCGCGCACCTCCGCCAAAGACAAATGTTGTTATTTCAGCTTGGCACTGCGTTCAAGTTGTTGTTTAAGGTCCCTTAATACCCAATTTACTAACAGAAATAAGTGAATTAATCTTTCAGGGACTGCCTGCACAGATGCCTGCCATTTGCTTTTAAGTGGGAAAAGTGTAAATGAGACATCATAACAATTATAAAGACAAAGAAATAAACATCTTTGGCATTAAATTCACCTTACCAAGTAGCCTTAAACACAGCTGCATCAACCTTGTTTTGTAAGGACAAGCAAATTGGCTTGAAGACAACACAAGCGTTGCAACCTGAGGCAGCAAGTCTTGTTTTCCCACAGGGTGTGCAACTGAAGAACTGAACCAGACGAGTGGGTTTCATTTCAGTGTTTTCCTAGCATTGTATTGTCTAGGTCTTAATTGCTATGCTTTTTGCAAGTCCTTTGTTTTTCTATCTGTCAAATAAACCCATTTAGTTTATTATGGGTTCTAAGCAATTGCTGCATCTAACAGACAGAAGTACGGCGTTATTGGGGTGACATCATATAGCCAAAGAAGATATTAATAAATAACATTTTGTTGAGTAACACAATTTTAATTAGCGTCTCGAGACGAATCTCAGTCAGAGGAGTCTCGCTCGCTGAGCAACATCCACAGTGACATGTTCACATTCCACTAAGATAACTTTGCTCCCGATCAGGTCATCGAGCTGCCACTTTGACTCGGTGTGGCTGTTACAGAGAGAACCAAATCTGACAGCGAGCCGAGCCGGTCGTGTACATGACGTGATTAAGGAAATCACACTAATCACGCCATCCATCGCCTGGACTAATTATAAATGAGTCTGCCTTTTTTTGCTGCGGTGAAACTGAAGGGAACAAGAAAAAGCTCCATCTAACTTTCATTCTCAGCAGCAGTCCCTCACATAAGCCAGATCAATCCAGTTACCTCTTCTTTTTAATCAGACCTGCGAGAGCTCGTAGGGAGATGGATGTGTATATCAAATGCTCCGGTGGTCTTGGCTAACAAAGAGAGAAAGAGATTTCAAAAACCTCTGCAGCTCAATTAACATTTGCGAAATTTATCTCAAACCTCCATCCATCTGTCAGAGGGAGAATCAACTACTAGTTTCTCTCCCACATGTAGCCACAGAGCTGGAAAGATTCATTTAAAAAAAAGAAGAAAAAAAAAGAACGATCTTGTTGATTAATCATTGTTTTGGCACCTTTTATTCAAGTGAGTCTTGGCTGCTTCTAATTTTGGTCTATTAAATGAGTGACTATTCCAGGCTGTTAATCTTATTATTCCTGGCTACCTGAAGTCAGTCCGGGGCGATAAACCTTTTCGCTTACTTGCATGTCTGTATAGCGAGTGTGTGCAATAAATCAGTATCGGTGAAATCAGTCATTCATAATTCTCACGGTCGAAAAATGGTTGACTATGAACTGCTTTAGGTGTTGCTGCAGAACAAACATGGATTTTATATTATAAGACCTACCATCCAATTATTTCTAAGAACCAATTTCTCCTTGACTCTATTGATTTTGCAGTGCTAACTCTCTGCGAGGCAATTAGCCAAGTAATTAAATTATGTAGTAATATTAAAGTGGTGGGCGCTTCAGGCTATATTAAAATCCATGCCTAATGCCCAACATTGTGTGTGTTGCAAAAACTTTTTTCTTTCTTTCTTTTAAAAATGTGTTCCAAATATATTATTATTTCTCTAACAGCCTCATTTTCATACCCCCCCCCCCCTCCACAAAAAAAAGACATAAAAAAAAAAAATACGGTAAAAGCCTTTATGTTTAATACATTATAGAAGTATTTATAGTGCATGAATTATGCCTTGTAATGCACATTATGATGCATTGTATGATTATTGTAACCACTGTTAAAATACATTTATCCATTGCTACACCTTTAGAAAGTATGTTTATGTGCATTAAAACACACGACAAACAACCAGTTTCAGATGTAACAAGGAATCTGCAGATATAATGCATATTAACTTTGGTTGCAACTTTATTAACTTTATTCACCAATAAATATCACAATGAAGTATTTCAAAAAGATTACACTTTCACTGCAACAAGAACAAGATGACAACACTTTGGATTTGTTCATCCAATAGTCAACTTTAAGAGTTGAACAGACGCTGTGTTGACAGTCAAGGTAAAGCGTCATTGTTAAGGGCGGCTCAGCAGGGAATCCAGCAGTTCTTTCAGTCTGTCTTAACACATGATTCATAAAGCTACATTCTGAAAATAAACTGCCGGTGTGTTCAGATGTGGCATGTGATGCATTTGAACATCAGAAGTCCTATTGTAATGGGAAAAGCTGGGAGTGTTCTATTGCAACATCGTCCGTTTTCAATGAGCACCACCAGGGGGGAAAATGTTAAGAAAGTAAAATTACACATCTGGTTTATTATGATTTGATTTGTGATCATGTTAATGGATGGTATAGAATTGGTATCATCCGAGTCAGCAGGCTCTCTTGTTTAGTTTGATATATAAAATCCACACAAGATTTGTATCTACATGTGACAATAGCAATATCATGCCTGACAGAGAAGGATGTAACACTTTTCAATCTACAGTATCCCCCTATGGTACATTTCACATTCATTTGGTTAACACAAAAATAATTGTGAATAACACACTTTTGTTTTTAGAGTTGTTTGCCTGTGTTTTATGTATGTTTTTTTTTTATTGCAGATTATCCCAATGTTTACAATTTTAAAAATGTATTCAAATGTATTTACAATAAAATTGCAATATTTTTTTTTTGATTAATTAAATACATTTATTTAAAAATGTATGCATGTTTGATTACCACACCATTCATAAATGTAATGTTTTCTGTTTGTGTTGGTAGTGGGTTGGTTGTAACCTCAGCACAAAGTTTAAAGATAAGCAGTACATTTATTATAAACAACTTTAATCTGAAGCAAATGTGGAATATTACATTAAAGTTTTAGTTACAGACGTGTTGGAACAGTCCCCGGTTTCCTATGAATTTCACCGGTCTGGTTAGACAAAACTGAAACGCTGTCGTACTTTTTTGCACCGAAAAGCTTATAATGGTCTTGTCTTTTAGGTTAAATGTCATCTGCACTGAAGCACCACCTAAATATATATCACAGACTCGAATGAGTGTTAGTCCTTGCCGACCGTGATAAACTGCAATGTAATATAATGACCACAAGACCAACATGTAAAGCAAATAATGCAAGTTCTTCAGAAGAATTCATAACTACTACACCGGTTACATCTGTGGAGTAAATGCCACCGGACTTCCCTAACGCACGCCAGCGTGCCAGATGCTTCCCGCTGCCCACTGCAAAAGAGCTAAGAAATCATCTTTAACTTACGGGATGATGAAGAAGCTGCTTCACAGATGCTGAGGTGGCTTAAAATCCACAGCAAGAGCTTCAGTCCGGTCCCGGTGGGTGTCTGCATCTTCGAGTACAGTGAGGTCAGTTTTCCTTCTCGCGCGCGCTGTCCGGAAGAGCAGCTCCACAGAGCGAAGCCTCTAAATGAGCGAGACCCGCACTAACCGACGCTTCTCGGCTCTGATACTCAGTGTGGATATATTTATGCGCAACAGTCCGGCTTTTTAACAACAAAAGACTACAGTGAAGCACTTTAACGCGGTATTTCAAGCCATGTCGAAGCGCGTGGCGCCGTGCGCTTCAGTATGTGACGCCTGTCTCGCGGAGGTCGCTGTCCAGGTGCTGAAGTTACTACACGCAGCTCGCGCTCGTCCATATAAACACGGAACCCCTCTCTCCTCCGAGTTGGTACATTCCACGAAACAGTGGAGCAGCCCTCGCGGGACAGGGGCCATTGCTTTGAGCGCCTTCTCATGGGCAGCAGAGAATAGATTACATTTGAATGAGAGTCGCTTTTATGTTTATAACTAAGGCTCTTTCTGGAGGACTGCTGATAATGGGCAAGATCTTGGCCGTAGAGTTCACTCAAATTACAAGGGCGGTCATACGATAAGTAATTATAATGAAATGCTACTGCAGAACTATACATACAGCTCCTGTACAAACGGGTCCGCTAGAGGGCCAGTGGAATATCTACAGCGTGAGAAAAATAATTAGTTTTTAGGGCTGTCAAAGTTAAGATATCAACTTGAGATACTGTAATCTCAGTGTAAACAAATCCCAATCTTGTTTCATTCTTTTTTAAGATGGTTGGAAATCCATGATTATTTTATTCTTTTGACTCATTTGACTTTCTTTAGATTATTTCAAATCTGCATAATTTTATGAGAAAAAAATGTGTATTTCTAAGTGTTCATGTCTTGTTCTTCTGTGGCTCTGAAACAGTATTAATTGAAAAATGTTCTTTATGTTACAAATCAATTTATGTCTTTTGTCACCTTTTTCTATGTGCTGGAGTTTATAAATCCTTTTGCAGGGCAATTCATTTAACATTTTTAAATATATATATATATATATTAGAGGATTTTTTTATCATACGTATCTAAAGGAAAGGTATGTGAGGGTTTTACTTGAATTAAAATGGAAAACAAAATTGAAAACATTTAATCTTTAATACATTTTTTAAATTTATCATAAAGTCGGTAATGGAAGGACATTCATCTAAAAAAAATGAAACACATTTTAGGAATGTTTTATTTTTACTTTCTTTTAATTCCACTCAATACAAAATTTGTCTAGGTTTTTAACTAATGAATTCGATGATATTCACAGATTCACTCTCTCTCTCTCTCTCTCTCTCTCTCTCTCTCTCTCTCTCTCTCTCTCTCTCTCTCTCTCTCTCTCTCTCTCTCTCTCTCTCTCTCTCTCTCTCTCTCTCTCTCTTTTTTTTTTCTTTTTTTTTTTGCACATGCACCGTATAAAAAAAATGGATTCACAGCCTTCTGAGAATGTTATTCCATCACTGGCTTTTTTCTTCCCTATCTGGAACAAAAGTGGCCTGCAATCCTCACCTGTGTATGCTTGGATTTTTGTGTGATATTTACCCACCTGTTTGAAAAAAGGCAAACTCTCAGCAGAGTGTGAAAGAAACACCATCTGTGCGAAAGCAGAGACAGACAGCAGATACTTTCACTTTTTTCCAAGTTCTCGTCCATCAAAAGCATTGCTTCTGAAAAAGCAACACGTCTCATCCTGTGATTTTTTCCCCTCTATGGCTGAGCAGGTGTTTTGCGTAATAACTTCTGGATGGAGATAAACATTTGCTTTGCACCGCATCAACAAGCACAGTGGGTAAAATAAAAACAAACTTAAAGGAACAATTCACCCAAAAATGAGAATACTGTCATTGTTTACTCACCTGTTGTTCCAAACCCATAGCTTTCTTTCTCGTGTGGAACACAAAAGGAGATGTTTAGGAGAATGTCTGAGCTGCTCTCTTCCATACAATGACAGTGGACAGGGACCAATGGCTTTCAAGCTCTTAAAAGGACAATAAAGCACCATAAAGCATCGTAATAGTCCATAATAGATTCGGCCATCCCGTGTCGCAAAAGTACGTCAGACCATGATTAATTTGCATTACAAACAAAATGAACCCATCTTGAAAGTAAATCATATAAAAGGTGTGTTAATGGAAATCAATGTTGCATCTGTTGGGTAAGACTTGGAAACTCACATCAAACAGCATGACAAAACATCCCAGTTAATACAGTACATCTTAAATCAAGGAATACAATGAGCTCTTTGAAACATAAGACTCATTCCATATTGATAGTAATATCATTAAGAAATAATGTTCTAATGATGAAACATTCTCTAATAAAAAACAATTTTAAAATTAGCACATTTAGAGCACAAATAAGTAATAGTCTTGATTCCTTTTGATCCTCACGTATAACTCTTTCTTGTATTCCACTAGACAAATTAACAAAATCTATCATCCTTACATTTTAATAATACAATTCTAGCATTATTTCTCTTGTATTCATAATGGATTTCTCCATCTTTAGAGGTCAACAGTTCATTATATTGAAATGAGAGGCCTCTCATGTAAATCAGTGGAACTGAGAATGAAATCAGATTTGGAGGGTGGAAACGCTAATGTCATGGAATTATAAATCCTGAAAAGACTGACTCTTAGTGACCTATGAGCTGTGCAGATGTCTCAAAAAGAAAAAATGGAACTACCTGAATTGCTGTGGTGAGCATATTCATTTAGCTATTTGAAATAATAATTGGTTCCTGAAATATTGCATAGAAATAATTAACCAAGGAATCCAGGTGAAAGAAGACCTAACAAAAAAATGTCAGATGATAGGCATCCTAATATCTAATCTCAGAGCTCAATAGTCTCTTAATGAACGAGTTGTGTATTCCAGACTGTAAGAACTGCAGAACAGACTTTACATTATAAAATCAACTTTGAGCTCTGGTGCTCACATGATACAGAGGTATTGATAGCCTTACAGTATTTGATTGAAAAATACAGTAACTTGACAGATGGTAAAAGAGACTTGCAAGCCTTGATGTTGAACATGATGTTGAAGTATGCGATTTCGGATGCAGCCTAAAATTAAGTGAACTAAAATTTTCCGCGGCTGCGCACAACTTGTTTTTAGTTTTATTTCCACACATGCTGAATAATTGGTTTTAGTTGGAAGGATTTTATTTTAAAAAATCTAGAATAAAACGCAAGTTGGTAAAAAATGTAATGCAGTACAACTTGCCTTTGAAACACATTTCAAAATACCGGAAATTTAAATGAGGCACAAAATAAGTGTATAATACAAAATAATCATGACCCCACACCTAATCCTAAACCTGAATACAATATTCTAGGAACTCAGGGGGGTAATAATCTGGCGGGGGTCAGAATTCGGCACAGCGCTGGTTTATTTGGGGCTATAGCTCAACCACAGCCAGTACCTATCATGCCCCTGACATTGTTCTATGTTCCAGTGAGCTTCAGACAACAATGAACATACTGTACGTTCTTCTTTCAGACTTCAAAAGGTTTGAATGACACTGGGATCTTGTGAGGTTATGGACATTCCTCTCTTTGATATCAGGTCTGCTGTTCATCTAGTCTTAGAAACATGGAAAGGCCAACAGGGCTGACATGAAAGATCTTCTTTTTCAAGTCTTGACTCCTTAAACATTTTTTTTTTCTCCTTCAGAGACTTTAGTAGTCAAGTCAAACTAAAACTTTCTGAGAGTTCTCTCTGAAGTGCGTTGCATTTTCCACACCTGAAAAACTTCTGTGTGTTGATAAATTTTTGCCAGATGACGGAAGTCATTTGTTTTCATTGAGGTATAGCGCTATAGGGCAAAAAACAAACAAAACAAAGACTATTCTTTAAATCCTCAATAACCTTTCAAAATTTAGTTTATTTTTCAAATGTCCTATACACAAAGCTTTGGATTACATGCTGTGCTTTTTGTTAATTTTTATCATTATTAAGTTGGACTATTCTAAAACATGTCAAATGAGCTGTTGTAATCCAGGTAATCCCATATTTTACTTTTACTTTACAATTTGTTTTAACTTTTGTTTAACTTATTTTGGATCACTCCAGTTATCTCATAGCTTATATTTATGCTCCACCAACAGAAATAATTCCAAAATAATCCCCTCATTTGAGCAACATGCAGTTTCTGAATGAATCAGTGTGGCGAACGAATCAGTTGAGTGAACTGAGTTGATTCATAAACGCGGTCTTGTATAGTTCCTGAATGAATCAGTGTTTTTGAACAAATCGACTCAGTACTTATTTCTTTTATAGTTCAACATGTTTTCTCTTAATTATGAATACATTCATTTGAATCATAACTGAATGCAGCATCATCAGTCAACTCAAATTAAATGATATACTTTTGTAGGTAATGGAATCCCTTTCCCCTCATAATTTTGTTAAAGGTGTTTTGTGATTGCCATGGGATAAGGTGTCATATCTCTCGTCTCCGGCAATCTCTCCCAGAATAGCCATGTTGTATCTGCTGAGCTACTCTTGTTTCAGTTGTTTACATCTTATTACACTGGGTTCAGATGAGAGGGCAAGCATATTTGTCTTTGAAATGAGAGGTTTCAAAAGGCATTTGAGTGGAACGGCATTTTCCCCAAAAAAGCAGAAGTCTGATTGGAGAATTGTGCGTGCAAGCTTCATTCCTGGCCTTTAAATACCACTCGGGGTAGTGCCACGCTTGTTATTTTCCCGCTTCTGATGCTTCCAAGCTTTTCATGGTTGTTCTACTGGTGCCTTGTTACACACGACAAAGCACACAGATCCAGCTCATTAGACCGCCCTCTTAGTTTGTCCTTTCTTTCTTTGGAAACCTTTTCAGGGTCAAGGAGAAAATACTGTGTCCATTCATTCCCAATCATTCATTTCCCATTCCTTTTGTGCCATTGTTTGGAGTCATACATATCATTTGCATGCTTAAAGTACTGGAAATGCATCGTGCTATATATTTGTTAAAGTAGATCTAACAGGGAACGTTCTCAGAACTTTGGCGAACATTCTGGCAGGGTTCTCTCACATACATTCTTCCAGTAATGGAATGTGCATTTAAAGTTATCTAGTCTTTAATAACATTATCAAAACATACAAATATTGAGAAATAACTCTTTCATAACTTATTGGAAAAGGTAGCAGGACACATTTTTGCTAGCTGGGGACCTACTGCTCAGAATAAATAAAAAAAATAAAAATTTGTATATTGGCTATAACCAAAGGATTACCATTTTATGCTGTTTTATACTGCAATAGGTGCATTTACAAAGATTGTTTAATGCTGCACATTATGTTATTAAATAAATGTTGAAAATATTACAGATGCATTAGAATGAATCAATGAAATTAACCATTGCGCTCCTCAATGAATCAGTGTTTTTGCTTCAATGTGAATGATTCAATGACTCACTCATACACAAGCTCCCTTGTTTACTTCCTGAATTAGTCGTTGAACAAATCTGTTGAGTCGATGAATGATAAAAAGACTCAAAAAGAGTTTGTTCCTCATTTGTTCCAATCTACTGACGTGTTGATATAACCTGTTAGAAATGATAAAATATATACTTTGTTATTCAATGTTATTGCATTGAAAAAGTTTATTGTCTTTACTTACAGTATGTCATTAGTTCTGTATTAAAGAAGCATTTAGCTGTTCGTTAATTTTCTTCAAAGATTTAAAAGGCAAAGAAAGTATATTTAATCATTTTAAAGATATTGCTTTTCATCGTCTTCTGCTGCCCAAAGCATCAGGCGATGTAAGAGCAAATTGCAATTCAGAACACATGAATATGGGCCAAACACCCAACCATGTTCTCTATGGAGCAAAGCTTAACAGTTTCCTATTGTCCTCCAAGCTTTATGGTTCTTTTTGCTGTCAGAGCACTTTTGCTGTTTACTAAGAGCTTTTGTCATTAATCTGGATTTATAGAGGGAAATGTGCTCGCATTCAATAATTCTGTGCGCGTGTGTTTGTGGGTTTATCTGTCTGTAAGCCATAGTACGGTATTTACTAGAATTTACCTCTCACTTGAAGCCTGCGATTCATTTTGAGCCAAAAGGGCTGATTCTTGGTCTGTGTTCAATAATTTAAATCCCTCCTCAAGCATCTGGTTTGGTCCATTTAATACTAAAACTGATACTAATATTTGATCTCTCGCCATTAAGAAAACATCTTACGGCTCAGACCTGTTTTTAGAAACTGACAAACAAACCTGGAATGAATCTATACAGCTGAAAATGCAGTTCATAACTGCTGCAGGAAGACATTAGTGTGTCAGTGATAACCCTATTGAAAGTGGTGAGCAAACATGCCTCATCCATCATTTTCTGGTGTGACACAATTACAAAAGATCCAGAGTTTCAATGGTGCATCTTCACTGCCCTTCACTGTCAGCTAAACGGCTAGACACCCACAAATATATTCATCACTCTTGCAATTAAAGGAACAAAGTTGATTTACTGTACATTCAAAACCAATATGAGTTGGCCCTGACTGCTGTTGTGCTTATTTGTGGCCATATATTGATTTGTTGCTTTATTGTTCTTGAAAAGGGATTTAAATTGGTGATATCTCATAGCTTACATTGCTTTAATATCGACCGTATATCAAGCACTGCATTGTTCACAAATTCATTCCACCTCAGCTGGTCTTGAAAATGGCACCAACTTGAAACATAATTTTAGCAGTTTCAGTTGACTGAGAACCATAATGCACTGTCTCTCAACACAAGTGCTATTTGTTTCCGGTGACAAAATCTCAGATTGATGTTGAGTTTTGTGGCACTCGACTATAAACAATAACAGAGAAATGTAATGGAAGACATATATTGAAAAAAAAAAAAAGAACTTTGAGTGGAGAATGAAAAACTTGAGCATACTCTAGTCTGTTTTCGCTCAGTATGGGAGGGAAATTCTCATCTGCCAGCACTTTAGCAAAAAATTAAGTTTTATCTGATTTGTAAACATGAACTGCTCATCATAGTTTCTCTAAATCTCTGATCATAAATACAGTCATAATGAAGAGCATGATTCTTCTTCACGCACACGCATTTTTCGCCTGTCTGAACAGTGGACAGATGGACCAGCGACAGATGTTTCCAATGTTATTATCAATGAATAAACTTGGCAACCGAGACAATAGAAATATGAGATATGAGAATCATATCCATATTGTCACAGTTCCTCTAAGAGTTTAAACTCCTCAATACAAGAACAGAAAAATGTAAATGGCCACCAATCAATAAACCTAAACCCTCAAAATGCTCAAAATAATAAATTGTTTTGAGTAAGGTAAACTAAATTTAAAACACAGTTCAATCAACTTTTATGAGTTAACAACTTTCTTTTTCTTGAGTTAGGACAACTTTTAAGTAATCTGAATTGTTTCAGTTTTTTGAGTTTTGTTAACTTGTTTCCTTTAATTTAGACAAACTTAAATTTAACTGACACTGGTCTGGGATTTCTATTTTCCAACATGTATAGAGTAAATGCTCAAAAAAAAATGTTTTTGTGTGTGCAAGATTAATGTTAAGTAATGTTAGGTAGCCAAGTTCACAGTGTAGGGTAACGGTACTGATCCACTTGTCCGACACGAATGTCGTGTGGTGTCGCAACGCCTCCCCACATGTGAACGTTGATGGGCGTTCTTCTAGTTTACCGCTATGGGCGTGGTTTTGAGCCAGCGGCCAGTCAAAAACAAAGGACCCGCGAGAGACTTCCCTCCGTCTCCATGTGCGTGCTTCTATTGGATAGACGCCTCGCGTTCAACGGAATTCATTTGCATAAAGATGGGCATCGGCCAGCTTTTTGACGCGCGGCATTTTTTCAAATGAAGCGCCGCCTTCCCGGAATGCTTTGCGAGCGCGTCAAAGTCGCTTGACGTCGCCCATAGGAATATAGTGGAGTGCAGCGCGACAGAAGTGTCGCACGGACAAGTGGATCACCGCCGTAAGCCATATTTAATATTTAAGAAGTTCCAGTTCTGACTTTGATTAAACATTACCCGGTTTTAACATTAAAAAAGAGAAAAGAAACAAATGTACTTTATGATCTCTATGTCTTTCATGATGGGCCATGGATAATGGTGCGTTCACACCGGACGCGAATAGCGCGTCAGGCGCGAGTCATTTCAATGGGTCAATGCAAAGACGCGTTACGCGCGTAAAACGCGTGCAACGCGTCTTTGCATTTTGAAATCACTCGCGCCTGACGCGCTATTCGCGTCCGGTGTGTGGGTGCAGTAAGACAAGCATTTCTGTTTATCAGTCTAATCATTCTGTTGTTTTTAGGAATAAATACTTCCATCCAGTTATAGTGGGCAGTAGTCAAACCAGTATCATCATCACCATCTGCTCTTAATGCACATGATTTCTTGTGGGATTTACTGTCAACCGATCCCTCTGATTATAATATAAACAACATTTGACCCTATTTGATCCTGTTTAAACAAATTCAAATGCATTGTTACAGGCATGGATGATGGTAGGATATCCCCAATAATTGTGTCTGACAGCTCGGTGCATGCGGATTCCCTCAATTTGTTGAGCACAAATCTTTCACTAGGAAATCCAACACCCAGAGGAGATCTGACACCGCAGACTAGAAGCGGCTCTCTGAAGTAGTTGCTAACTCACAGTTCTGTGGATCTTTATGTATATTTTTGTTCTTTTTCTGATATGGGTTGTACAGACTTACACATACATCACATCAAAACGCTACCAGCCCACACATCTCAATATCCCAAATGGGACAGAAAGGGGATTGTACTATATGTATGCAACACACATTGTCAAGTTCTTTAACAGAAAAGCAGAAAAGACAAAATCCACTGCACTGAGGAATTGAATAGTTCCCATGATGCTCTAAAATATATCTATTTGGAAGTTTTTACCCATATCTATTTGGAAGTTTTAACATTGTCTTCTAGAAAATATTTCCATTGTTTCAAATGTCTCTGATTTTTTTCAAAACATGTTGAATATTAGACTACAAGTGGGTAATTATTTTCACAGCCAGACTAATTCAGTATACTTCAAGTGTGTTAATGATCAGTTAACTCGAAGTGTGCTATTTTGGAACAACTCATTTTGTACTAAGTATATTTTAGTTGTAATTAAATTGTAGAAAAGCATAACTTTAAGTGTATTTAGAGTACTTTTGTGAGCTAAATTGGAATAACTTAAAGTATACTTATACTTTAAGTATATGTGTAGGGACTAATTACATGCTTGATTCGTGATATTAAAGTGTACTTTATTTGTGTTACAAGTACATTACAAATTCATTACGAGTGTCTTAAACACAAGCAATAAACCATAGTGTATTATATTTGAGTAAAAAGTATGCTCAGTAATACCTTTGGCTTATTCCAAATACTACAGATTGCACACTTTGTCTACAATAACATTTACTTAGCTATACTTTGTACAATTTTATACTATATAATGTATTTTGAATGTATACTTTCATTGTTACAATGATAATTTTCAGCACACAGTAAAAAAAAATATATATATAATATATATATATTTTTTTAGTAAAGTGCATATAAATACACTTCATTTTCATATTTTCACTTCAAGTATATTTTTCTATCCTTTATTTTAAGTTCAATTATTTTAAAGTGTGTTAAAAGTTGTATTGTGAAAATAGGTAAAAACATGATGCTAATATACTTTTAATATATTTAATGATAGTAAAAAAATTTTTTTGTATATTTACAATGTATACTATTAAGGGAATACAGTATATTTCAAATACAAAAAAATATACTTCTTTTAGGATTTCCATACAGACTGTGGACTCTTTTTGCATGTTATATCATTACACCAGTAGGTGGCATAAAGTGATGAGTGAAACATGTAATAATTCAGTCAACCAAATTAATTCAAAACACTGATTCATTCAAGAACAAAACTGACTGCGTCCAAAATCATATAGGGTTCGTCATACGTTTCCTCCTCCACAACTCCGAGTTGTTGAAACGAGTTGTTTCCACAACTTGAAAATACTATTAAAATTATAATTTAAAAACTGTATTTTTAACAACAAAACTGAATAAAACATAGCACCTTTATCTCCACAATCCTTTTTTTTGTCATGCATCAAGTAGTGAAATTGGATAAGATCAGTGCCGCTTTTCTGCTAATTCTTTATGTGAATTTGAATGTGTGCAGAGGATTGTGGGTGATTGGAAAAGCAAAGGATAAACTTGATGCATCCTTCAAAACAGGCTGATTTAAGGAAGGCTGTCTTCAATGAATCCTTTAAATGAAGACAGAGGATGATGACATGGCAGCCGAGATATACAGCCTTAGGACGCAGCCTTCCAACTGAGAAGCACCCATTGTAGTAAGTAAGAGTACTATCCAAATTCATCAGTTTAGGAACTAAACAAGTGACTGACTTTATGGGTTGAAATATTTACTCACTTCACTGATTCATTCTGTTGTAGCTTTGTTTGCATATGGTGAAGCAAAAATAGACTAAGTAATGACCAATATTCTGTTTAAAATGTAATTTACATTATTACGTCTTGAATTTGTATTAAACTGTTAAATAAAAGCAATATCACGCACTTGCCTAAATGTTTTTTTCTCTTCAATCACAGTGCAGTTGTAACAACGCTTCTGTGATTTATAGAGACAGCAGGATCTGCAGATGAAATGTGAAAGCATTTAGCAATGTATTGCATAGCATGACACTATGAGTTTCACCTCAGCTTGTACGCTTGGGATTTTGCCTCACAGCTCAATAACTATTGCACTATAAAAATAAATCAAGACCAAGATGTCCAAATTTATTTCAATTAGAAATCAACAGTGGCTGGATTTAGTGAACACCTGCTGAGATAATAAGAAACCTTTTAAATCTTGACCAAACAATTGAGTCGCCATTAAGGACCTGATCCAAACTCTAATAAGGAGAGCCAGAGACAACATCATCCAGCACTTAAACATTAACTGAGCTTGTGGGAGCAATTAAGTCCTATTAAATATACTTCAATGAGTACGGAGCCCAGCATGCTCCAATCATCCTTTACCACAAGAGAGATTTATTTGAGCAGTCGAGACGCCACCGCTGCGTCATGTGACCCCATTGCCCCCACGCGTGCAGCAGATCCCCAGCTTACCCCCCGTTGTGAGCTTTTATTCCGGCACATTTTGATGTAGTTTTAAAAACACAGAATTTGTGTTTTTTTTAGAGCATTGACTTTTCACTTTGATGACGAATATCAATAAGTTTACTCAATGCAACGCTTTGAGACGTGATGGGCGTTGAATAGGAATGTGTGTTGAGATTTGGAATGTAGTGCACAACATCATATCATGGTGTGTTTTCTTGTGTTTCTAGAGTTTCACAGTATTAACTGGAATGGAAATCACCTGCTGGACGATTCTTTAAAATATCGAATTTTGTCCTCCATGGACAAAGTTAGGGTTGAAATGGAATGAGGGTGAATAAATGAAATGATGTCAAAAATTGATTTTTTTTGGTGAACTATCCCTTTAACGACAAAGTCAGTATTTATATCAGTTGATTAAAGATTGACAACGAAAGAGAGAGGCAGAGGAGGAGAGGCAGGTAAAACGGGAGGGCTGAGGAATCCATTTTTAATCGCTCCATGGTAACAAGGCGAGCTGGCCATCACCCAGAGGTCCTCATTAAAGGCATCAGTGAGCCAGGTATTTAATAACTGTCTACTTTGACAGAGCTTCACAATCACATGGAAGTTGAGGTAAATGGAAATTGGCAGGCTATAAGACTGCTTAGCATACCTGCCAGAGAAACTCTTCCTTTTATTGTTGTTTGTTTCTTTATTTCTTTCATAGCTAAAGTAATCACTATGTCCTAATTAGAGAACTAGGTAATAGGTTTAAGAGACCTTAGGTTTGAATATTTGGAAAAATATGTGTAATGTAGATATAGAAAGCTGATAAGGGTTGGTTTATACAAAAAAAACTATCTATCTATCTATCTATCTATATCTATCTCTATCTATCTATCTATCTATCTATCTATCTATCTATCTATCTATCTATCTATCTATCTATCTATCTATCTATCTATCTATCTATCTATCTATCTATCTATCTATCTATCTATCTATCTATCTATCTATCTATATATCTATCTATCTATCTGTCTGTCTGTCCGTCCGTCCGTCCGTCCATCCATCCATCCATCCATCCATCCATCCATCCATCCATCCATCCATCCATCCATCCATCCATCCAACTTTCATTTGCAGCTAGGTAATTTAATAAATATAGATTTCTGTGTTTGGTGAGGTTTCATGGCATTCCAAATAAAATTTAAAATAATATAGTCAAAACGAAGACAACTTCTACAGAAATCCACTTCAGGAAGCAGCGAAGAGTATACGTCTGGTTTCAGAACGCAGTTGCTGAATGTGTGGTGAGGTCTACGATGGCCAATCTAGTCCAAACCCGTACTTGCTATTGCCCTTGCAAAGAGTTCTGAGAGAGTGGAGGGAGAAAGATCAACGGTGCAGAAACTCTGACACTGAGGAATTACATTGGAATGATCTTATACTATAGGGTCTAAAAGGGCACAACACCACAAATCTGATAACAGCAGCCATACGGGAGGCTCTTTTTCCCCTGCGGCCGATGGGACATAGCTCTGTGGGGATGGGTAGACAGTTAAATCTGCTGAACTAACGCGGTTCAAAGGCCACATCCAGTAATCTCCACACGACAGGGCCCGCAGCACTCTCACTCTGTCCTGGATCTCAGGGAAGAGCAGCTGGCGTGGGAACGGTGCAGAGTCACATTACACTGGCACTTTTCCAGTTTGTTTGGAAAAGAGGACAGGGTTGAAATGCCTGCAGTATAAAGTTGCTCACAAAAAAAATGTAAAGCAGAACACAGAGAGTGACAGGAACAACGGTGAGCCAGTTCTGCTGTGCTGTAAACCAGGTGTGATCTTGGTAAAAATCAATAAAAACACCGCATTCTGACTTCAGCAGATTCCGCGGAATGCATCGCATTAAACATAAAACTGTGTCAAAATAAAAAGTTCCGTTTGAATTTTAAGGGCTGCCCAATATGCATAAACTTTAAAAAGCTTTATAAGAAAAGAAAAGCACTTTGGAAGCTTTTTGCTTAAACACAATAACCTGAAAATTGGACGCATTTGTTTGAATCCAGAGAACAGCGGCGTTTCAACACACTGTCTGATTTGCTTCTGAATTTACATAACTTTCATAAGCCTGCTTTATTGATTTATTTATTTTCGCTATTTCAACAATTTCTAAGACTAACCCTTCAGCTCACAGAATGCATCTTTTGTGGTGCCATGAAAGTCAAGAGCTTTATTAACCATATAACTGGGAAAGAAAGGAAAGGGGGGGCAGAGAGAGAGAGAGAGAGAGAGAGAGAGAGAGAGAGAGAGAATATTTATCTTTCTCCTCTAACCCCAAATAGTGTGATAATTGGATTACGAGTTTCCACAAAACACCTAAAAGTGGATGCTAAAGCAAACTTCAATATTCCAGTTATGATAAATATGTAGGCAGAGGTTCTTCATCAGAGGATTGCTGGCTTTTGAGCCTATTTAATTTAACCCTGAATGCCGGCCTGCTGCAGGATGCTGCACGCCGCTGGAGAGATAAGTTGAGCCGGATCAAAGAGACGACTCTGTTTATGCAGAGGGAATGAGGTATGTTACTGTCCCAAGGTCTTCTGAACAGAACAGAACTGAGTAGTACCTCAGGATTTCTGTTTTGCTTGCTTGTATCTTGTGCTGTTTTTTCTTCTATCTCCAAATTGTATTATGACCAAACATACTGTACATAAACACATTTTCTATAACATATTCCACAGTTACTGGCACCCCTTCATTTAATATTTTGTGCAGTCCCATTTCCGTCATAAGATTGATGAACATAAGGCAAGAGATCTGAAACCATTCCTCCATACAGAATCTCTCCAGATCCTTCAGACTCAGAGGTCCATGCTTGTGGACTCTTTTCTTCAGCACATCCCACAGGTTTTTTATGAGGTTTGGGTCAGGGGACTGCTATGCCCATGGCAGAACCTTCCTTCTGTGGTCAGTGAACTATTGTGTTGTTTATTTTGAGGTGTGCTTTGGATCATTGTCCCAGATTAAGCTTCCTGACACGGTTAATCAGGTGTTGATTTGCAGTTTTTCCTCAATTGCTTCGGTTCAATTCTTGAATGCATTTTTTTCTCTCTCAAAACAATAGGTGCAGATATCTGAACAGTTGGTTTCTTGTTCACATCAGAATTTAATTTCTTATTGATTTAAGGCAATTGCAATGTGTGCAAGAGTAATAACAATTGTCTACAATTTGCACAATAACTAAATTCACATGGCTTGTTGATCAAAACTGATGAGTTGATTCTCAGTAGCCTCGTTTCCATTACCCTTCAAATTGCACAAATTGAAAATACGCCCTATGGAAACACGTCAATTTTGCAAAAACTCCCATTTACTTGCATGAGGTGGTTTTTCAGGCGATTCGAAAAATAAATATTTAGCAAAACTGCAATGGAAACAGTTTTTGCGCATTTACAAGTCACCTGATGTAGATGACGCGGTGTGTTTGGACAGAATACGAGACCGAGTTCTTTATTAAATATATATAAAAAGACAAACGAATTACAGGAATACTGGATTCTAAACCTCAAAGAAATGCCACAATCAAGAGCTCGATGCAGAACTGAGGGAGAAACACCCAGCAACTCCTGATATAATGTCTCTTTCGCGATAAGTCATTTTCGAGTCTTTCCTCGCCATTAATGATTGGATATCACACGTCTTCTTCCATTTATAATAATGGCCAGTGCGGCGGCTGGGAAATACATAAACTTACCAACATCCGTCGCCATGATTCTGGAATGACTTATCGCGAGAGGAAAAAAAAATTATTTTAGTTGCATAACATCGGTTAATGGAAACGCCGTCATTTCGCAATCGTTTTTTGTCGACATTTAGAAAAAAATTGCAAAAGTTTTGCGCAAATCTTTAATGGAAACGTGCCTTGTGACATTGACAAACTCTTCACAACTTCTAAACATTCTTTCATCGGTGAGCCATCACATGGAATCTGTTGGACATGCATGTATATACCATAAATACATGACATGGAATGTTTGTAATGTCTGCTAAATTGGCAAATGGCCTGCCATTGTAATGAAATAAGAATCACAATCTTGCCAATCAACCAATCAAGTTTGGAAGCATACAGTAAAGGCTATTTGGAGTTTGCCCAGCACAATCACTACCATTTTTGATCCATACTTCACAGTGGAGATGAGGTACTTTTCTGATTGGCTATTCTGACCATGCCAAACCAAACTCTGGATTTTTCCCAAAAACCTTTTAATTTGGTCTCATAAATCCCACTCCCACTGAAAATTCCAGTAACGACTGGCAAACTGTGCATGAGATTGCTGATTGATGTCACCAAAGTATTTTGTGTATGCAACCTTCCCAAACAAGTTGTGGTTATATAAGTGAGGTCGGATTATAGTGTTTGTGACTTTCTAACTCCAAGTCAACTAGCATCTGCAGTTCTCCATCTTTGATCCGCAGTTTGTTTGGTGACTCAAACCATCCTCCACACTGTGTGTGGGGTCAATATAGACACACGTCCTTTTCCAGGTGAATTGTGATTTGTGCAGCTGAACAAACTTTTGTCACACATCATTACTGTATTCTCAGGTATTTTATAGTGATGGATGACAACAGGAATTTTGCCTGTGACTTTATATTTAGAGCCCAGTGAAACAGAAAGTCATGATTTATCACTTAAGTGTTCATGATCACTAGTGTGAACCTAAAAACATACCATATGAATGGGAATATACTTCAGTTAGATTTTTTTCTCATTAGAATTGGTAAGGGTGCCTATTTTGGAGAAAACCATATTTAATTAATTTATTCCACACTTATATTTTGTGTAAATGAAATTAAATATACAAATATATATATATACATATATATCAAAAGCATATATATGTATATACTCCGATGATATATACATCATCGGAGCTTATATTGAATTTCATAGCACGAAATCACAGAAATAGCAGCAAGGCAAAGCACTTCTTTTATTCCCCAAAAGAAAGTTCATTATCAATTAGACATTGTGCTTCTTCACTGATGTTAGTCTCCCCAAAGACAGCCTGGTAACCATGGATACCAGATTCTAAATTTCATTCCCATCCATATGAATAAGGATGCATGCAGCTACATTGAGGAATGGTGAATTGATGACCATGTCAAGCTCTAGGCTGTATGATCCAAGCATGTATCATTTTCAATGACTGAACATTTGAAAGAGCAGAACACGAGAGTTCTTTCAGCCATTTGTCCATGTCCTGATATATTTGTACACTTCTGGGTAAAGAAATCCCACGTTGAACAAGTTTATATGACATACATTTATTTTTTATTATCACAGATATTATAATATTTTCCATAACGTGTTATTCTACCACGGTCTGTAAGTTAAGTAATATATATAAAACATTTTTTTTATTTAATTATACATTAAATACAAATAAAAGTGGCATACATGGCTATTCAAATTGATTATGGACTAATCTGATTAATATTGTCAAATGCCTCATATGTGAGTAATTCATACTGAATTTAAGGTATTATTACATTTGACAGCCATTATTTGAACTTCATTCCATTTGAAGTTCAAATTAAAATTTTCACCTTGTTTGCCACCTCAATTCAAACATAAACTGAATTGCGGTTTAAAAGGTTTTTCAATCTGAATGCCGCACAATTCTGTCCATAATATAATATTTTATATCTGCTATTGCCCAAAATGTGGATTGGGGAAGTATATCTCTTAAATTTTAAATAAGTTATGATTTTTGCCAATAGAAGATCAAAGTAAAAATCTGTTCATATCTTCTCAATATGAGCATTTGTAAGATTTCTACAGGATGTGCCTTGCTTTCAAATTTAAAGATGTGGCTGCTCAAATACATGGTTTTAGTCAGCAAAAACTAAATTAACCAAACCCTGGATTCATATTTTGGGATGGATGTTGCTTTACTTACAGTCTATTGCCATTTCACATGTGCATTTCAGCACAATTAAAGTGCAAACTTGACAGGAAACAGCTCACGAGACAGGACCACTAAACAGCTCTAGACCACTTACTATTTCCTTTTTTAAAATAATATGTCGTATTTACCACACTATCTGTCCACTGAACATATGAGCCTTTTGAATATTAATCACACAACGCTGTGTTTTTAATATTCATGAGTCAGGCTGACAAGTTTTACAATTGTGTCATCCTTTCATATTTCAGATCGCTCCTATTAGAGATGGTTTTTTTTTTCAACAAGGTTATTTTTTCCCACTTGACAGGTTAAGTGTGTTAAAAAAATGAAAACCAATACTTTCAAAAATCCAACCTCCCAGTTAACAAATATATGTTCTAAGAACATTTTGCTAATGTTCCCATTAAAGTGCCCATATTATGCTATTTCAAAGGTTCCTTATTTTTCTCCTACAACAGCTTTACATGCATCAATGGTAAAAAAAAAAAAAAAAAAAAAAAAACGTGCATTTCTCATAATATAAATTGCACATCAACACATTTCTCAAAGACTCTAAACCAACTCACTGAATTTATTCACCCAAATATTCAGTCAAACTAAATCCCTCCTTAAAGCCTACTCTGCCCTGATTGGTAAGATGGCTCAGTCTGTTGTGATTGGTCTACCGCTTACAGCAGGTGTCAGAATCGACATACACATAACCATGTCTAAATTTCAGCTCCGGAGGCTTCATAAAGCTCAGTAATTGTACACACTGTAAAGACAGCAAGGATGTCGTAGATTTGACCATATTAATTACAGCGCAAGTCTGATGATGAAACATTTGAAGAATTAGTTATTCAACCCAAACCTCCATCGCAAGGACGACTTGAGCAGGACGTTTCTAAGTGATAAGTGTTCACTCAGTTTAACATTTGAGTGAAATAACATTTTTGCTTAACACTTTAAAATACTGTTCCTTCATTAATGAATAACTACACAGGAACAAACGAGTAACGCACTATTAACATTCTAGTAACTACTATTAACTAACAAGAAACTGACAAATTAATAAGTTATATCGCTCAGCCGAATGTGTTCACTATTAGCTAATTAGTAACTACAATTTTTTTCATATATAATGCATAATTCATAATAAAAGGTAACGGTAACCCACTAGTAATGACTCAAGTGTTACTACATCCAGCTTCTAATTATTTGGATCAGTATTCTAAAGTGAAAAACATGATAACTACCAAATATTGACTGAATTCTTTGTAAGCTTTTGATATTTTTGTGAGATTTTGAATACTAATTCCTTCAGATGGATTTGGTAACACTTTAGTCATTACAAGTGTTCCCATGATCTTCCAAATAATTCGTAGTTCCTTTAGAAAGTAGTATTATCACTTGAGTCATTACTATCCAAAACCTTACAAAAATCTCAAAAGCTTACAATGATTTCAGTCAATATTAGTTCCTTTAGAAGGATGTGGTAACACCTGATTCATTACTAATGGGTTACCATTACCTTATATTATGCATTATTAATATTAATTTATCCTGTATATATATTTATCCTGTCTTCAGTGAGGTATGAAAAATAGTAGTTACTGATTTAGCTAATAGTGAACTACGACTGAGCGCTATTACTTACTAATTCGTTAATCAGAGTTTCTTGTAAATAGTTACTAGAATGTTAATAGTGCGTTACTCATTTGTTCCTGTTATTCATTAATGAAGGAACAGTATTCTAAAGTGTTACCCATTTTTGTACTAACATTTTGAGAACTACCAGATAACTCTGTCTAAACGTTCTACTGTATTAACGTTACTGAAAGAATGTTTGCTCATAACTTTAGCTTGGCTCCTTGACAATGTACATTTTGCCTAAGTGGCTCATATTGAAAAGCAGGTGAATGAGGGCGTTTGTATTTACAGCACTGTCCTGTCCTGTCCTGTTCTGTTCACTGCAACAGTCAGTGCCCTTGAGGATGAGCCAAGTGACAGAGGTGCATGATAAACTCTTGACTGTGCACTGTTGAGTGATGTTTCAGAGATCTGCCTGGAATAGTCCAATTTTACAACAAGCATGCAATGAGCAAATGTGCAAAATTTAGTTAAAAAACACTTCAACGGTCAAAAAAAGGCAAAAAAAAAAGCAGCAATGGTCTAACAGTTAAGGGATGCTCGCTTGTGGGTGCTTTTTAGCATTCAACATAATTGAAACCTTAGTTGAAATTGTTAATCTTATAATCACTGTAAAAAGCGTTGCTGCAAATTGTTAAGTACAATCAACTTGGATGTTTAAGTAATTTAAACTTAAATGACATCAAACTGACTTATGAGTTGAATCTTGCATAACTTATAATAATTTTTTTAATGGCTTAACTTATTTTGATGAGTTACAGTAATGTAAAAACATATGTTATCATAACTGATCATATTATTTTTACAGTGATGTTTTAGAATAAATGATAAATAAACCGTATTCATTGTTTTTCTTTCAGTTATATTGGAGATTTTTTGTCATAATTCTATCTTTGTGGTTAGCTTCACTCTTTTTAAAAAAGGTTCCAAAAGAGGGTTTTCGTAGTGATTTTTTCCTCTAAGTGTAAAGAATATTTTATTAATCTGAACGTTTTAAAGAACATTTTGTGCAATGTCTTGATGGAACCACCATTAGTACCATTACAGTTTTTTTTTTTAGGTCACTTTTTCAAAACTCTTCACAGTGAGCACAACAGCAGTCAACTGTATCTAAACTGTGAATCATTTATCATTGCTTTGGCACAAATTCATTCAAATTACATGACACAACCACCGCCAAAACGCTATACCCACAGGTCAATTTGCACGTAAACAAACTCTTTTCAAAATGGTTAAACTTAAGTTCAAAACCTAGCATAATACAAAATCGAATTAGACATGCTACATTTCTACATTTCTACAGTAATACCTATTACAAAGTGACTTTGTTGGTTTGAAAACATTTGCTAGCGTTATGGACGAATCAGTTGTTTTGACACCTGAATTAAGTGCTTTGGTAGTTTTAGTGCATTTTGAATGTGAAATTAACTGAAAGTTGAGAGTTGGTAAGGAGAACTGTGTGAAGAGTTTTGAAAAAGTCACCTAAGTATTGAGAAATATGTCCTGCATGGGGATTGTAAAAAAACGGTAAAGAAGTGTTTTTGGCATGGATATTTTTCAATTGAAGTTTAAATTCTGTGGACAGGAAGGATTTATCTGTCTGGCTGTGCAGGTGTCCTGGTTTCCCCTTTGTTTTAACTCAGTGGTGTCTCATTTTTTGATTTATGTTCAGAGCTATCCAGTGTCGATCTTCTCAGCAGATAGAGAGGGGTGAGCTGTCTGAACTTATATCAATGACGTGACGATCAATAATAACCCCCCCAAAAAAGCTTGTACCAAACCAACGTTAAGTCTCAAATTTTGAACAAACCCGATTTTTTTAACACGGATGTTTGAGAAAATAAATTAAAAATTAATCACAAAGTCGAATGACTGTAAACATTAGGCTCTTGAAGTTCTTATGCTTTTATTTATTTATTTTATATTTGATTTTCCCTTGCACTTTTCTTTATTTCTTTATGCTTTTTTATTTTGCTCAGTTGGAGCACAGCCAGCCTTGATTTGAAGATAACTATTGTAAAAGTGGGAATTGTGAAAGGATAAAAGATGTTGAGAAGAATAGCTTTGAAGGTAAAGGGCTACATGGCCATGTCAATTGTTAAAAACGTGTTCACCACAACTGTATATCAGTCTCTTTGCATCACAATGAAGAAGTGTGTGTGTGTGTGTGTGTGTGTGTGTGTGTGTGTGTGTGTGTGTGTGTGTGTGTGTGTGTGTGTGTGTGTGTGTGTGTGTGTGTGTGTGTGTGTGTGTGTCTGTGTCTTTGTCTGTCTGTGTGTCTGTGTCTTTAAATAGGCACTGTTATTAGGTAAAAAAAAGTGTATAACAGGTAAGATCAGTGTCATGTTGATCTTTGCAGCACTAAGAAGAACTCTAAGCTAAATCAATTTTATTTAAATCTGCAAAAATATTATTTTGAAATAGTGGAAGCTGGTTAATTTTAGTTCAAAGTCTGGCACATAATGTCTCTGATTATTCTGAAGTGTGTTGGTTCAGTGGTGTTATTGATTATTCATTTCCTATCCTTCAAAACAGCTCAAATGAAAAGCACTGTTCAATATTTGAGATGAAACAAAACATTTCCATAACTCTGTAGAGCTATTTTGGGTACTTTCTTCAGCGAGCTGTCGATTGCACAGCATTATTGGAAGTGTCATAAAATGGTTTATTTATAAACGATCGCTCAGCACGGTCAAGGGCTCTGATAACCTTGGATAATCCCACAGATGGTCCTTTGTTCCATTGCACAATTTGCGCTAAAATGAAAGGCATTATTCTTCAGTCAATATCTAATTTTCTTGTTTCACCAGGTAGAACAGAAGAGATCTACTCGGCTTCCTGCATGCAATTTTTATTGACGCTTGCTGGCACCATTTGTCCTATGCAAATGTGTGATTTATTCGTGAGCTTTAACAGTGTATTGCAATGACAGTGAGGCACCATGAATTCTGGATTAAAATTGACAGCAGTTCATTAATTTTGATGTACCTCAGCATGTGTGTTAGCTTCTCTCTTATGCTGTTGTTGCATTAGTCATGGAGTACTGTACACCAAAATCTAAAATGTAAGCATATCACAAGGGCAACCAAAGGAGCCTAAGACGAATATGAAAGAACATTGTTTCAAAAATAAGTGTGATTAATATCACTGACCTTCAAATATATTTTTACCAGCATACATTTAAGTAAAATGTTTGTTGTATATTGTACAGGAGATATATTCACCCAATATAGGGATATTTCACCCAAAAATGCAAATTCTATTTACTCACCTTCATGACTATCTTTCTTCATTGAACACCAAAGTTTAGCAGAATGCCCAAGCTGCTCTTTTCCATGCGATAAAAATAGATGGTGGCAGGGGCTTTCAAATTCTAAAAAGGACAAAAAATAAATGCCATATAAGCATAATAAACATGGCCCATGTGATGTGTTATCAGGCCGGATCTGGGAATTGGCTGAGCCCACCCAAATGTCATCCTTGTCCCTCCACAGGACTCTTCTAACATTTGAAGAACACTTAAAGGTAGCGATTATACTTTTCTTTTTTGAAGAGATTCCAATCATATTTCAAGCTATTCAAAACCATCATGGCAAACAGTGCGCATCTGAATTGTCTCAGCTGAAGGAAATAATACATTATTTATCAGCTTTAAAGGTACACAGTGTAGTTTAAGTATTTTATTAGTTAAAATCAACGTCTTTATTCATAAATATGTCCTCATTGGTGTATAATTACCTCGCCAATGATCTTACTTATCCTCGTAAGCGAAGAATTTCTTGTCTTTATTTACATTGGACGGGTAAGTCCATGGAGGCTTCCATGTCGTTCCGCCATTTTGAA
The DNA here is from genome assembly GCF_949152265.1 of Phoxinus phoxinus. Classification (NCBI taxonomy): domain Eukaryota; kingdom Metazoa; phylum Chordata; class Actinopteri; order Cypriniformes; family Leuciscidae; genus Phoxinus; species Phoxinus phoxinus. The sequence goes on along the minus strand of NC_136899.1, from coordinate 12,385,737 downwards.
AAACTATAATAGCAGAGAGGGACAAAAAGCACTAGCCTATCTCAACGCGTTTTCACAATGCGTTTTCGTTCAGAGCCAGCGTCAGGTGACTGAAACCAGCTGAAACGGACAAGGAGATCAGTGAGAGAGAGGGGCTTGTCACTGTCCCGGCAAATTTGAAAGGCTGCACTGCAAGATACTTCATAATATTGTGTGTCAAGTTACAGTTTTACAAATCAATGAAGTGCTATTAGAAGACATGTTGTCATAGCTTCTTGGTACACAATGGCTAGTTGCAACATGCATTTGAAAAAGCAAGGTGCTAGAGAGCACTATTCGTTTGAATGCCAAATACATTTTCACCGCTATGGGAAAAATTCCTACACCGTGTACCTTTAAAATATCGGACAAATTTTCATATCGGGCCAAGCGCAACAGACAAACACATAATTCTAGTGCATGTTAACATTGAAAAACAAAAGTAGCAGCAGTGCAGTGGAATGGAAAAACGAATGTTAGGCTAAATGAGACCTTATTGTATTGTAAAGTGTTACCAAATAAACTTTCGTTATTCACTGAAAATCGTACACGACAGCTGTGGTCACCATTAACTTTCAGTGTATGGAAAAAAGCAGCATGGACATTCAGCTAGAAAAAAAAAGTCATACGGGTGAGTAAATAATGAAAAAAATGTTTTGAGTCAAACATCCCTTTTATCATTAAACTCCTACTTCCTGAATCCACAATGAACTAAGTATATACAAATATATAAATTATATTGGTTATGTATATGATTATTAGTAAATTATAGGGGAAAATGTTAAAGATTATGAAAATAATTTAGTAGCCTATTCAATGTTTCCAACTCTCCCAGATTGGCAATGGAGGGATCCAGACAGGATCAAGACATGCACGCCAGCCCCATTCATAAAAGCAGAGTGTCTGTATATACAGGAATTTGACAAGCATCCACCAGTCTTACTCCCCCTGAGGAGGTAAGAGAGGCCAGGCTAAGAAAAGGACTCTAGCTTTTATAGGGGGAAAGGAGAGGTTTCCTCTGTTTCTTGCTCAGTTCATCTTATGAATTATTGAGAAAGAGAAATATATGTTGGGTGGATGGAATGGGAGATGTGTAGCATTAGTAGTTTGCCCTATTTTCCCTCTAGCTTGTTAAAAGCAATTGTCCAACCAATTTGTCATTCTGCCCAAAACGTCTCCTCCAGCAAATGCTGACGAGAAATAGAGGGAGGTGGCATGAAGATGAATGTCCTCCCCAACTACCTGCCCAAACCTCACATTTCCGTTTAACAAATGATAAACAAAAGCAAAACAAACTTGACTCTATATTGAGCTCCAGTCCAGGTGCTGGAATCTCATGTGCTGATGAGAAGAGACCACACACCTTCAGGACCTTTTCATTAGCAGCTTGTCTGCATATTCTGACACCCGCACCTTAGACAACATCTATTTCAGTTCATAATGAACTGCTGTTAACATCTGTTGTGCATTGTTATAAAAAGTCACCAATAACAGCCTTCAACAACTATATGAGTGTGAATTACACCCAACACAAGCTAATCTATTGAGCTTGTAGCTTATGATGTTGAAAACTTGTCATAGTAACTTTTATCAGCAGATGCACCTATTGTCTAACAAACGATAGATCACACATTTCAAAATGCCAAAACATATCTTGTGATCTGATTTAAGAGTGACTTATGCACACGATACCAGATAAAGGGCTGCATCTGAAAACTTAGGCAGTTGACTTGGTTGCCTCGCTTATCAGGCAATGACGGCAGAGAGCGTTCGCGCACGAATGTACCTAACTAAACTGATTTCGGACAGACATTTGAGGTAGTGTAACAGTTTAATGATCTACAGCGATATAGAGTTACTAAACAAATATATATTGGGGTGGTTGATTAGGATTTCACTTTTCTAACTTTAGTGTGTAATGTTGCTGTTTGAGCATAAACAACATCTGCAAAGTTACAACGCTCAAAGTTCAAAGCTAAGGAAGATATTTGCTTTTAAATAAATTGTTTTTTAAAGGACTACAACAAACGGCTGGTAGGGACTACACGACATTCCTCCCGGGTTAGTGACGTGACCAACCCGAAAATTGACATAAACCCCTCCCCCCCGGGAACACGCAAACAGTGTTGAGAAGAGGAAGAGGAGTTGTAGTAAAGCACATTTGTGAGTCTGCTCAAGCTGTCGCATCTGTCTTTTCACATGCAATACAGTACGTAACACAAATGCAATAGCATGTCACTCTAGGCATCTTACAACAGTTCCCACACAAGCGATTTATAGATCGCAACTATCAGCAAATAAAAAGTTATCCAAATCAGCAACATAAATTCATTAACTAACCATTCAGAAATGTCCCGTTTCATTCTACATGTTGTCACTTCTTCTTGAGTCTCTCCATCATTGTAGTTTAAACATAAAAGGCAGAACAGTTTCTGATATTTTAGTGCTGTGAGTTAATCAGAGACTGTGCCGGGAGCAGCAGTTAATTTGCATTTAAAGTGACACACACGAAACAACGTTTTTTACTGACCCTCTGTCACATGCCTGTCCTGTCTTGTGCTGCACATGGGTGTTTTGTTATTTTGGGCCATGTGCTCGTGTCATTGTCTGATCCCTCCCTTAGGTTCAGGTTCTGGTTCTGGTTCTGGTTCTGGTTCTGGTTCTGGTTCTGTATTTATTAGTCATGTTTTCCCCGTCGTGGGTTTTGTTTTGTGTTTGTTTTCTTTTGTAATAAGACATCATTCTCCTGCACTTGAGTCCTCGCACCTTTTTGCATTGCACCAGTCGTGACACCCTCAAAAAGGGACAACTTTTACATGCTGTACAAAATTATCTGTTGGGTATTTTTGTGCTAAAACTTTACATACACACTCTGGGGACAACATACTTATTTTACATATTGTAAAAAGGGGCATTATACCATCCCTTTAATTACTACAGTAGTAATGATATCAGAAGTGGAAAATGTTGGTCAAAAATGTACATTTACACACAAACCGTTCAACCGCCATCTTTCTTTCTTTTTTTAGCTCAACTCTTCAATAGCAATCTGGCTTTTAAAGGGAATGGGAGATGAGACTCTAAATGTTTGTTTGCATGTTATGCCCAAAATACACCCATTACTCATTAAGAGAACAGGGACAAGCCTTTTAGACCATGCGCCGTGCACGCCGACCATTTTTCCCGTCGTTTAACTAGCAAGTTAATTACGACACGCCCTAAGTGCGCTTGCACTTTACGCCATGCGCTTATAGGGCCCCATATGTTCTAAAACATTTTGCTAACATTCCCATTAAGTTATAAAAAGTTTATATGTGAATGTTGTCTGAATGTTCAAAACGTCCAGTTTTGAAAACATTTGTTGGTTCTATAAACCTTAAGGGAATATTCCATTTTATAATTTTGCAAACATTATGGGCACATTACTTTTGAATGTTCTCTAAACATTTTAAAACTACCGTTAAACGTTTCAGAAAAAAAAGTTCCATGAACGATGTAGATAATGTTTTTGTGATAACATTGAGAACATTAAGAGGTAACGCTGAATGAACGTTCTATTAACGTTACTGGAATAATGTTTTTAAAACTTTGAGAGAACCTTCAGCAAAAGTTCTGAGAATGTTCCCTGTTAGCTAGCAGCATTTATCTTCACAGCCATGTAAAACTATCTGTGCATTCTATTGAAATAAACATTGGTTTGTAAGCAACATTAAACTTTTATATATTTTATATCTTAAGTCAATCAGCATTGCCATGACAAAAACTTTAAGAAAAGGAGCAATGCATTTGTCCCTTCACTGGAGAGCCTTCTTTATTATTCCACTGAAGACGCCCTGTGTCCATTTGAAAGTAAAGAAAGAGCTTCGTAATGAGATTTTTTTTCGAGCTTCAGGCCATGAGCTATTGGCTGAACAGTGGCAATCAGCAAAAGCTGATGCATTACTGTAATTTCCTTTGATTTGCAGCGAATTTGATCACAAGCACTATAAATCTATGGGAAGAAGCAGAGGAGCAGCCTGGGTTGTAATCATGCCTTTTTGATGACCTTCTATTGTATAAGAAGTAGGAAGAGAAATGGAGATGAATGGCCACAGTGTGGTATTTATATATATGACTGTGTTATTTACAGAGCTCTGGGGGAGAAGGTATCCAATAACGTAAGGAAAGTTTAACTTAATGTATTCCAGATGAAATCACACTCTGGCATCATAGGAATATTTCCTTTGGGAACAGAATTGATTGTGGAGATCATCCCAGGAAAACCTATAATAATGTACATCTGACTGCTTTAAAGGGAAAGTTTACACAAAAATTAGGCTACTCATTAGGCTACCCAAACTTATATGACTTTATTTCTTCTGTGGAACACAAAAGATTCATTTTCTAAGAATATTCTGGTCACTCTTTCATAAAATGAAAAAAATATCTGAGTGGCCAAGATATAAGAGTACTTGATAAGAGTATCTGAGTGGCCAAGAGTATTTTTTGTGTTCAAAATAATGTAGAAAATCAAATGGTTTTGGAACGACATGGGTGAGTATGAGTAAATTGTAAAAAAATATATATTTTTGGGTGACTATACTAATGGAACATATTGAAATTGGATAAAGTCTAATGTGGTGATTCACTCTCATGATTTTGAATCAAAATGTGATCACATTAATCCCAGAGGTGAGGATCTCATTAAGCAGAAGAGCTAAATTGAAATATCCATGTTAAAACAAGTTTTGTCCAACCCGATCTCACGGCAATTCATACGGATTTTACGAGGTGGCTAATTCGTACGAATTCATACGAGTTTTGCAAAATCATACACATTTTACGAGTTGCCCAATTCGTATGAATTTGTACGAATTACCTACCCCTGACCCCGCCCCTAAACCTACCCATCACTGGGGTTTAGACAAATCTTACGAATTCGTACAAATTGGTCGTGAGACAGCGTTGGCTTTGTCATGAAAACTCTATAAGTGTTTGGCATGGTAATTGTAACCTTTCTTTGTTCTATTGTATTTATTTGGGCTATTTCTAATTAGATTATTTGTTCTTATTTTATTACTGACTGTTTACTTGTCTTTAATAATGTTTTAAATTGGCATTAATTAGGAATAGAATTGGAATAAAATTGGAATAGAGAATTGGGATATTGCACTGGTTTCTAAACATTTGATCAGCTGACATTCCTCAGGACTGAGCCCTGCTGGAGCAGCTCTAAATATGCACTGTGCTATTGCATAAAAGATTAAATATGATAAGCTGAAATAAAACAAATTATATTCTTTTGGTTTCTCCAATAGATTAAAAATGACAAATGCATTGAAAATGCAGGTATCGGTATCGGTACTCGGCATCGGCAAGTAAAATGAAAGAATCGGTATTGGACTCGTTCTGGAAATCAGTGCATCCCTAATTTGAAGGTTGAGCACGCAAGCTCATTGGCTACTGAAACCAATGACCGGAACCAATTAGGAACAGTAACCAATTAGCTGTGCCCATAGAGAATGATGTGATTCAGGTTGAGTTAAGGACATATTAGTCTCTAGTTTCATGACAGAACTTTGTATTTACAATTTTAAGAAGATGTTAACTTCAGAACTTCATTTAATACCTCTAGTATAACTCAAGGTGACAGTCTTTCCTAAGGGTAAATCGTATGACTGTTTCCCAGTGTTACTGCAGTTTAATCAAATGGTGTTGTTCTCAGTAACACAGTGTACCATCCATTTCTGATGAGCTTTCAAAGAGCTTCGACAGACTGCGGAGCTCACAGTTCTTAAGCCAAATGTCATTTCACTGTGAAGCAGTTTGCTAAGAGGCCTGTCTATTAATTCAAAACAGAAAGGCATTTCATTTAGGAGCTCGCTATAGTAAAAGTATCCAAATTTGACTGCTCATCAATAGATGGAGCGAATTTGACTGCTTAATTCTATGCACCAAAATGTACTTGAATGAGAGAGAGATAAACATTAAGCGAATTAAACAAGTTAAATACACAATGCACGCTTTATGGGCATGCAGCTCACTGTGGGAACACTCTGGGCAGCCCAGCGTTACACGGCTCTGCCGACATGTGTGGGTAATTATAAGGTAGCTCAGTCTGCGTTGTGACAGACCCATAATGATTGAGTCAGACAACTCTTAGTGGAACTGCAGGCAGACTGATTGCCTGTTCCCTCTCCATCAGAGACCAGTTAGGAGAAGACCTGCCAAATAGCCAATCACAGTTGTCTCAAAATGAACCGGAATGTTATCTTGATCTAAGTTTTAACTCATACAGTGAGGCTAAAGTCTGAAATCACTAGTAAAAATGTTGGGGGGTTTTGTTGCATTTTTTATTTATTTAATGTTTTTTACATTACAAAATAAATTTATCAGCATTGACAAAGTTGAACTGAAAAACAAAATGTTTTTGAAAGAAGTCTCTTATTCTCAATAAGGCTGTATTTATTTTTGCATTCAAAAATACAGTACAAACAGTAACATTTTGAAACATTATACATAAAAATAAAATAAAATAAACGTTGTCAAAGCTGAATTTTCAGCATCATTACTCCAGTCTTCAGTGTCACATGACCCTTCAGAAATTATTCTAATATGTTGATTTGGTGCTCAAGAAACATTTCTTATTATCATTGTTTAAAACAGTTGCTTAAGATTTTTTATGAACCCTGGACACTTTTATTTCAGGATTCTTTGTTATTATTCAAAATGAACATTTGTTTGAAATAAGAATATTTTGTAACATTATAAATGTGTTTACTTTCATTTTTGATTAGTGAACACTTTATAAATAAAAGTATTAATTTCTTTTTCTTTTTTCTAATTTATTTATTAGTATTTGGTTTGTCACCCTGTTGCTTTGATTTGCTTATTTGATTAGTGATCAGAAATATAGTGCTGAATCTTAAATATTTAGTATTTATTGCACTGTATTGTATATCATATTTGTTCTTACATTCAGATGTTTATATATTTTTTTATCACCCAAGTGTAAGCATTCATGACATGAAAGAAGTGTAAAAAAAAAGTGCAGTTGATGATGAATATTGCTTTTGTTAAGTGTAAGCTAAACATTCAGTTGTATTCATATTCATGACTCGAAATGAGAAAAACATTCTATTGGGCTATTGAAGAAGTTTAATGTGGTAATTTATCATGTTGTGCAAAATACAGTATGAAAAATGCAATGTGCTCCATTTCATGAGCCACTGTGGTTCTGAGGATGAGAAAGTCATTTTTGATACAGCCAAATACTAAGCGTGCCCAAAAAAATGTTTTTTTATGAAACAACATTCAGTTTGCAAATGCATAAAGATTTATTTTTTCATATTTTGATCTGAATTATCCATGAGCATTGACTTAGACCTATACTTTTCAATGAGAATCCTCACATTTCGCAAAGCTAGAACTTCAGTGTTTAGTTACATTTTACAAGACAGAAAAAAATCATAGAAACAAAGAATGCCAAAAAACTTTTGCTTAATAAATATGTAAAATATCAGTATGACACAATGAAATGAAAGAATGTTGCTCCAGTATGCTCTGACAACACATCCATGCAGCCATCTCTGTTCTTTTAAAACAGGGAGATTTCGGCATATTGAACTCAGTCGTCCTGTTTAGTATTCTGTTCTCAAACTGAGCCGAGCATATGTAGCTTAACTTGACCTGCCAACACAGATTCTATGGTTGAGAGAGCACAGGACCTGCTAGTCAAATTTATTTTTAGGCTCTTCTCAGCATTCTGACATAGAAGGTGTAGACAAGCCGTAGATGTTTTAAATATGAAAAGTGTTATGACTGAAATAGGTGTCTCATCATACTTCAATCTGAGAAAGAATGCAGAGGAAATTAAACGCGAAGTGTAGTGCCTTATATTTCAATATATTTAAATTCATGTCTTTGTTAATGCTATCAGTTTGATACCCTAATAAATGCTGCATAAGCTCAGCCTTATTTGATAGCAGACTGAACGACCTTCATATCATCTGAGTTAACATTGTCTGGTGACCCTTCATTGCTCTTTGTCAAAATGAAAATATTTTCCTAGAAATAGTGAAGCTTCATGTATTATTAACTTCCCTTTACCTTTCAATACTTTAACTACCTTTCCATCTCTCTTCTTCTATGTCATATTGTTCCTTTCGAATGGCAAATCTCATGAATGGACTCAAGCCATGCAGTGTGACTCATCGGGTAATTATTCAACGTCCAAAAGCTAATTTCATGTTTTTAATGGAGTCAGAAATTTGAACTAATTTATCCAGCTAGTCTGATATCATTTAAAACAGAATGAAATCATAAATTTAACACGTGCCCTTTTTGGTCTGTGCCTGATTTGTCTTTGCATTTTATTTCGATTTTCATAATCATACAAATATTATCTTCCTCTTCAACAACTTCTGACGTAACCAAAGCTGTGTTGGCAGGGGAAAAAGAACCAGTAATATCACAAAATGTAACCAAAGTTACCAAAGACCGAAGTTGCTCACAAACCAACGAATCATTTATAATCAAGCCCAGTCTACATTATTTCCTATTATGTCCTACATTATTATGTTTTCTGTCACCTTTACAGTAAATATGCAACAAGAAGTTAAATGTGTTGTGAATGCATTTGAATGTTGTTTTTAACTCTCATGGTCATTTTAATAGCTTAAAAAGAACAAGTTGATACTTAAAGTTGTGCTCAAAGAACTTAAAGAAATTGATACTTAAATTTGATAGTTTAAAAATTAAAATTAGCCCATGATTTACTCACCTTTATCTATCCCTTTAACGAAAATAAAGTTGATACTTCTTGAATTAATCTAATGAGAACTGATTATAAATAAAATGTCAAGTTAATAACACGCTTCAACTGTCCTCCTTGAAAATGTTACATTTATTTGTGTTTGGGGTTTCAAAGACCCCAGCTAAGCATGAATGAACAAGATGGATCCAAAACATAAAAACAGCATTCAGTCTCAAGCATGAGGGTTAAAAGGTGGAGATAGAGTGGACACTAATGCTATTACTACTACAACAACTGATAGTGATGATGATGATGAGGATGAGGAGGATTTTTTAAGGTATAAGTTTATTGTTATGGTTCCCATTTTGTTGAATATATCTACACTGTAGCAGCACAATGCACAGAATGTTAAAGAAACGCTTCATAATCTTCAGAGATGTTTGAAGCATATCCATTACAGTATGAGACGGTCTCTGCTCAACATGAAATGGTTTTGATACAAAAATGGAGAGAATTTAAATGACTGTGAAGATGATCACAAATTTACCATAAAATGCAATTTTAAAACAATTTTCAGGTCTACTTATTGCAGCAGCGAACAATCTGAGAGTTCAGTGTTTCATCTACACATAATTTCAGTCTTCTCAGATACTTCAATCTGGTTGTGTTCTGATTCAGTAATATCGGTTACTTGCAGGCAGGATCCATTAAAACATGTCTGATGCACAATCACTGTGGCAGCTTAAGAGGCACTATAAGCGTTATTGACCTGCTGAAAGCATGCGGTTGTGAAAATTGCACTGCATGGTTCTCAGACTTTCTCAAAGTTAGAATTTATGTTAATGTTTAGGAGTTTCTATTTTTAAAATGTACTAAATATAAACAAAAATAATAGCTACTTTTAAAAGATGATCAGCATTTTGGTCTGCACAAGTCAGCTGGTAAGTCTTGATTGTCATATATAGTCCAAATTTTACATCGAGATTATCTTTTTCCAGATGAAGCCACAGAGCAATTAATCGTTGCATTACTAACTTGAGTTACTAACAGGTGTTTTGGTCAATTAATCAGTTTAGTAAATGATCAAATAATTCACCCACAAAGACAATATATTTTTTTCATTCCTGGATAAATCAGTGTTTTTGACGAATCATTTGACTAAATGATTCAGTGATTCACTTATAAATACTGCTGATTTGTTCCTGAATGAATCCATGATTTGAACAAATATTAACTAAATGATTCAACTATTCACTCATACATTTTTTTATTTATTTATGAATGAATCAGTGTTTTTAATGAAATGGTTGACTAAATAATTCAATGATTCATTCATAAAGCCAGTCACTTTCCAGCTAGTCTCGTGCAGCCAATCCTTTAGACTGACGGCAGAAGGTCTGGACAGCTTTCATTGGTCTGACTGACATGTAATAAGCAATCATTCACAGTGCGTTTTGTTTAGCGTCATGTTTAGGGGCGTGAAAATTTCAATTTTGATGTCAAAAGTCAATGTCCCTACAATAACAAACTGCCTTGTAAAACTCTTGGATGTATTTTCGGAAACTGCACATACTTACTACATACAGCATTTAGTTGATCATGATATGATCATGATTAATCAGTGTTTTGAACGGTTGGCTGAATGATTCAATGATTCACTCAAAATAATGAGTAATGACACAGTTGATCAGAGGTTCTTGAGGTCCACTTTACTGCAGGGTTTTGCTCCAACCTTGATAAAAATCACCTATAGGTGCTTCTCAATTGGAAGGCTGCCTGCATATCTCATCTGATATGCCTCAATTTAAAGGTGCAGTATGTAATATTGACAAACTCCAGTCCCCTCCTCCCCAGACTCGACACTCACGCAGGTTACCAGTTTGAGAACACGCAACAGGAATAAGAGCAATGGACAATGGAAGCCGATGAGCACTTACACTGTAAGTTGATGAGTTTATTCATCCGTGTTTTAATATATGGATGCCGAAGCTTTTTAGGTTTGGTAGAATCTGTGATCTCTAAACCTAGTTTGTTTGCTGGCTTCCGTGGCTACAATACGCTGTGTTTCCAGCCAGCTGGCAACCCGGGGTGTCGAAATATTATTGGGTGAATTGGCAGATGGCGGGATCACACAGACCTAAACAAAAACTGAAATTCCGACACGGAAAGCATATTTCAAGGTAGAATAACGTTGTTTTTCTAAGAAACAAATATGTGAACTTAAAATGTTTCCTAAATATCTGCAAACATACAGTACTATGGTATTTTTGTGCTTTAGTAGTCAAAATGTTATACATACAATCCTCAGTCACCAGTCCAGTCCCTTCACCATCATCGGTCACCTCCGCACCACATTTCCCATAAACCCCTCCTGGCTCACACCTGCACACACTTCACAATCATCCACACCTGCCATCATTCGCCCTCACCAACTCCACTCCATGTAAGCAGTCAAACCCCAGTTCACTGTGTCTAGTCTCGTTGTTCAAACCTGAACCACTTACCTGTACGATTCACCCTTCTTCAGTTGTCCACCATCTCCAACACTCTGCACCTGCTTCAGATAAGACCGCTATCCACTGCCATTCCTTCTACAACTGCCCATTTCTCAGTTTCTCATGCTGACTTCAATTGTCTGCCAAACCTGCAGATAAACTTGTTATTTGGATATCAGCTGTGTTGCATCCTTCTGTGTTATGACACATACAGCACCTTTAAAGGATCCTTTGAAGGAAGACAACCTTTGTTTTGCATCTTTCATTCAGCCTGTTTTGAAGTGTGCATCAAGTGTATCCTTCGTGTCCTCCAAAAACCTTTGCACACATTCTAATTCACAAAAAAGAATGAACAGAAAAATAATCGGTATTGAGTTTGTCCAATTTTACAACGTAATGCAAGACAAAAAATGTTTTCTTCTGTTTTGTTGTAAATGAATTACATAATGCTAAGCTGTGCATAATCACTGGAGACCACATGGTTGCCATTACCGATTGCATTAATAGAAAGGCAGCTAATTTAACGTTTCTTTTTTATATAAAGCATTTTTCACATTTTAATATCGTAGTCATGCGCACTTCGACCTTCTCATTATTTAAGGCTGAGGAGCACTCTATAGCCTGAGGAAGGACTGGACTGGACTTCCATTTGAGAAGCACCATGTAATAACCCTGTAATCATAAAGAACTTGATTAGCTTGCCTTGTTCATGTGTGTTTGATTAGGTTCGGAGTAAAACTCTGCAGGAAAGTGTTCCTTGAGGAACAGAGTGTAGAACCCCTGCGGTAGTCTGTGAAGATTAATTGTATTTGACAATTATATATGAAAACATGATCAAAATGTTAAAACAATAAATGTTACATTTAAGCGTTGCCCTGTTTTAAAGAACAAGACTGAAAATGCATGAGCATCAGAAGGTGAAAGAAACACAATGTTTAAGTGAAACATTTGATTTAAAAACATATTTACACCTCTCTCTTTTTCTGCACTTTATTTACTTTTTAAAGCACCATTTTTCCTTAGCTATTTGATTTACCTCCATTAATAATCTCTCTCATTTCATTTTGCATAGCTGTAAAAGTTTAATATTGTTTGTCTGACAACACTTTTATCTCAAAACAGTTTCAGAGCCTTGCGCGCTGTTATGAATACATTAATCAAAAGCACAAGAGCTTGAGTCACATCGTTTATTCTCTGGTCATTTATGGCTAATATGCAAAGCCATTCATTATTTACTTTTGAATCATTTAGATAGTAATGCTAAACAAACACTTTATTCTAAACCCAGAACAACTTTAATTGCATCCTATCATCAATATTTTACTTTATTTGTGATAGACCATTGCATCTGATATACCTTTTATGTATATCTGAGAGACTAACGAAATAATATTTTCTGAATTAGCTCAGGGAAAAAGAAATATGAAATTTCAAATGATGACTGAGCTTTTAATTAATCATTAAACAGGGAACACTGCTGGGAAGAAATGTTGTTTGTATTTTTCTGATATTCTGTGGCCAGACAAATTGGCTGACAGTCTTTAGTGGTAAAGCTTTTCACCACGTGTGAGATGAAATTGGTGGCCACCAAGCTCAACACACTCCTTTGAACTTTCTATTTCTATCATAAACTTAGTTATTTGTTTATTTTTGCCTCTAACAAGGAGGCTATATAAACTGACTTTATATAGTTGTTTTTTTCTCCACAAGACTAGAACAAATCCAATCCAAAAAAAAAATTAATTGCACTTTGTTAAGCTAATCGAACATGTTTATTTATTAAATGAACCTCATGCAAAAATAGTGAAAGATGTATATTTCGTATAGCTCTGCTATTAGTCTTTTTATCTGATGTTAAAACTCTTGTTGGACAAAGTCATGCTTTTATCTTTATTGTAATAGCTTTATCTGGAAGGAATTTCCCAGTGACACTAATTGAGTCCAAGTGTTGAAAATAAAGTCTTGATGTTATCGCACATCAACAAATCTGTTCAAACATGTGGAACAATAACATGGAAGATTTGCACACAGAGTTTAGATTATTAAACAGTCCAAAGAATACCACATGGCATCTCCCAATCACCAATAGTTATCGTTATCATTATAGTTTGCAGAGTCTGCCAGAAAAGTTAGAAGGGCATGTATGTCAATGATAGCACTTTTACAATTGTTCAAAAGCAAGAAATCAATGCTCTGGTTTCTCAATCAAGTATTACACACACACACACACACACACACACACACACACACACACACACACACACACACACACACACACACACACACACACACACACACACGCACACACACACACACACACACACACACGCACGCACACACACACACACACACACAATAACACACACTCCTTTACTGTTAATATTCATGCAACTCCAATAATCTGGTTATGTTTATCTGTTTCTTGCCAGGCAGGACGTATCAATGTGTACGAAATGGCAGGCGACTCCGACGATACAAGCTCGTGCTTTTCTTACCGGCTTGTCTCAGGAAATCGGCCTTATCAGTCTTGCCCAAGCTGTTATACAGCAGAATAATTTTACAGCTGGCTGAGAAAGCCTTGGCGACCCTGGATCGTGTGCTGTGCAGGCAAAATTTAACCTTGGTGTCCCTTATCAAATTAGAACTGCCTTTTGTTTACCACCGGCTGACAGAAAGCCATATTTGTGATGGGTCTTTTTCTCTGGGTGAGGCCAAGTCGCTGATGGATAATTTATGATTTATGTATATGTGGCAAAACACACTGCTATTTGTACAGTGCTGACATGAAACCAGAGAGACCATGACATATTTGTTTAGTTGATAAATAAAGTAAGGTGTGTGTGAGGGCTGTGCTGTGTGGAAGTCAAGTCATTTCTACAGGTTGATCAGTTGCCTTATATATTAGATTATCATGCACACATATTTGACTTTTGAATGCTAGCCTGTGATTGACCAATCTGAATAGAGTAGGCTGTGCAAAGTATTTATCAATTCTGCATGCTATTGCCTAAACAACCAAACTATCTATCTATCTATCTGTCTGTCTGTCTGTCTGTCTGTCTGTCTACAGTATCTATCTGTCTGTCTGTCTGTCTGTCTGTCTGTCTGTCTACAGTATCTATATATCTGTCTGTCTGTCTGTCTGTCTGTCTGTCTGTCTGTCTGTCTGTCTGTCTGTCTGTCTGTCTGTCGTCGCATTCTGGATGACGACCTCAATGGGATCCGTGTAGGTGTAAATTCCACCTCTAGATGTCGCTGTGACAAACCTCACACAGTATTGTGGAGCTCAAGCGCTTTCTTCGGCACTCGTTGATTGTACACAAATGTGGACTGGACGCATGCTGCTGGATAACGTTACCCATGCACAGAGTGAGTACACGAGATACACGCTGTATATTAACCTAGCGAGGTGACTACCTAGACAGCGATGTTATGCGCGTTTGATGCCCCCCCAAAAAACGTAGTTCTACTCAAACGCTGAACGCGCATAACGTTACGCCTGCTGTTTAGGTAAGTTAGTCTGCTCTCTAGGTTTAGAGACAGAGCCAAATGTCAAGTGTTCAGTAAGTGCTTGTGTCGCTGTGGGCTCTCTCGCTGCACACTGACTGTGATGGCATGTCTATCTTCTCCATCACTTTTATGGACGGATTGTTTCTCATAGTTCATCCTCTGTTTTTATTCATCTTCGTGATGTAACGTTAATCATTTCTTTACGATATCTCTTGAGGTTTGCTTTAAACTCGGCCTGCAAAATGTATGAAGTTGCGAGTTTTGCTAAAGATTTGAGTGAAATCGTGCCAGAGCTGAAAGCTGTCGATAATGATATTTGACTTTCATTAAAAATACATTCTGTCCCTGAAGAAGCACTTGTGTGATTTACTTGTGCACATAATGAGGGAGTTATTAAAGTTTGTAAACTGTAAATTATTTGGGCACTCAACCTTAGAATGAACTCTGGCTCTTCTTTAAAGTACAACAAGAACTGATGTCAAGCAGAGAATTTCCCCAGACTAAGTCAGAGAGCCTTGAAATTTCATTCAATAGAAGTAATTACAAAAACACCCAGAGGGAAAAAACGACACAACAAGGGCCAAATTAATTAAAAACACAATGGAGGAAAGAAAGAACTTACTTTAGCCGTTGACAAGGCTGATTTTTTAACTACTGGCAGTCTTGCCTTTTGAAATAAAAAAAACTCCAACTTTAGTATTTTATTGTGTTGTGATAAAGACAGTAATTGTGAGGTGTTTCTGTTTACCCCTCAGAATCACCTTGTTAACAATTTAATAATAGTAATTGCCTCTATTTCACGCATAACATCTTTGTACATAATTGCACATTCTCAAAAGAAACTTATTCAACAAGCACAAGTGTGACTTTCTTCTCTGGAACACAAATGGAGAAATTGTAAAGTATTGGACTGGACACTCTTTTCCATGCAGTTACAATCAATGGGAACGTTCAAGGTTTTCCAGATCCAAAAATGACAAAACATTTTTTGCATTTAAGTAGACTATGACTTGTATGCCATAATCTAAGCTTTTTGAAGTCAAGTGATAATGAGCTTTGTGTGAGGAACCGACTAATATTCGATTCGCTAATTGATCATTTTCTGCTGCAACTGTTTATTGAGGCAGTGAGTCGAACTTGAGAGTCAGACAAGTCCGATTTATAAATGAATTATTCAGACTGGTTTTGTGAACTCAATCAACTGATTCATTGTATGTCTGCTTGCACCAGTTTTCACCTGTCGGAATGAATCCAATGCAACTTCAGATTCTGAAAGTTCTGTTTATGAACCCTAAAAAAGTATGGTTCACATGTCCGTTTACATGTGTTGTACATGCTTTCCGAAAATAATTTTGTCTTGATGACATGTACTGTCTGACTTTGGAGAGCTTTTTTAGCAAATAGTATATTCAGTCTCCTCCACTAAGCAGTTCATGAGATGTAAAAAAACATACACACATTCTTAAGGGGCAATGCATATGCAAACGTACGCATTACAGCCCCGGGCACGTGCGTAAAGTATTTTTGAATCCAATTGAGAAAATGTTGATTGTATTATTTCCCTTTTCAATCAAATAGAAATTCAATTTGGATTTGCATTGATTGACGTGTTTATATCAAAGCTTTTCAGTCCAATTGAGCCATCAGTCCAATTATAAATAGTTTATTTGCATACAAACAGCCATTGATAATATGACTTAAAGGAATAGTTCACCCAAAAATGTTATTTATCCCATAATTTACTCACCCTCAACCCATAGGTGTATGACTTCTTTCAGCCGAACACAATCAGAGTTATATTAAATAATATCCTGGCTCTTCACAGCTTTGTTATGCCATTAAATAATGCCTGGGTTTTTGAAGCTCCCATAGCTCATCCATCCATCATAAAAGTAATCCATGCGTCTCCAGTGGGTTAATAAATGTAATGGCAATTACTATAATAACTGGTTTCTGGCAATAGTGCGTTCACAAGATAGCCGAGTTCTGTCTGAAGGGTGACCTCTGACCGCTTCGCTTCAGAAGGCATTTATTAACCCACTTGAGTTGTATGGATTACTTTTATGATGGATGGATGCGGTTTTTAGAGCTTTGACAACTCAGGAACTATTCAATGCCATTGTGAATCTGGGAAGAGCCAGGATATTTTTTTATATAACTCTGATTGTGTTCGGCTGAAAGAAGAAAGTCATGTATATGGCATAATTAAATTTTTTGGGTGAACTATTCCTTTAAATTCTTCACTCAATACTGGCTTCACATGACTTCAGAACTATTATAATAAAGTGCATGAGTCATATGAACCAATTTCATGGGACAATTATGGGGTTTTTGCATCCTTTTTTGAAGCTGGCAAAATAAATAAAAAATTGACGATACTTTAAACTGTCTCTTTTTGTGTCTGCACTAAAGAAAGAAAGACATACGGGTTTTATTGGACATGAGAGTAAATAAATAATGATAAAATAATACAATAAATTATGAGTTTTAATTTTTGGGTGCACTGCTCCTTTAAAGGAATAGTTCACTTTATTCAATTATGTCATCATTTACTCACCCTCAAGTTGTTTAAAACCTGTATGAATAAATTTCTTTCTTCTGCTGAACACAAAAGAAGATATTTTGAAGAATGTTGGTAACCAGACAGTTGATGGGCCACACTGACTTAGGAAACAAATAGGCTTGATGATGGAAGTCATCAACTGTTTGGTTACCCATATTCTTCAAAATATCTTATTTTGTTTTTAGCACAAGAAAGAAATTCATACAGGTTTGAAACAACTTGAGGGTGAGTAAATGAGGACAGAATTTTCATTTTGAAGTGAACTAGCTATTCCTTTAAGGCCCAACTGCTTGAGTTTGAGTTTCTTGAGTTTCTGTTGCAATGTCTTTTTGACAGCACTCTACTTTCATCAATAGTTTTGTGGGTGTCAGGTTGGATTAGCCCCTTTTAGTTGCTATGTTGATCCATTTTGGCAGAGTGTTAGGGATGCACCTCTCTACCTTCATTGATCTGTTACTCTCAGCGGGATTGATCCAAGTAATGACATTTTGCACTGTGTGTTGAGTAAATAATTAAATATTTATCTCGCATATAAAGCGTCCTCTCAACCAGTGCTTTCATAATCAGCCAGGATAAGATATCTGCTTCTGTACAGAATACAACAATCAATTCAATTCTCTTTCTGGTCGTGAACTGAAGCTTGAAACTTTTCAATTGATCATTTAAATTAGGTGTTTAAATGAAAAAATAAGTACACTTTAACATACTTTTAAAAAGAGTACTTATTATGGAAATATTTAAGCGCAAACTAATGTTTTCGAACAGTCATGTTAATTTCAATTATATTAAAAATAATAGATGTCATTTATTTTATATGATTAAAAAGTCCTGATGAATGTACTCAAACATTTATGGTAAACTAAATATACTTTAATGCAATTTCTAATAAAACTTATGTCATGTATACATTTAATTGCTCATTTGTAATATTGAAGTTGTAATGTAGTACATTTAAATATAATAAAATATAACTGAAAAACACACTTAATTTAAAATGATAATACTTTACATGCTTTATGTTAATCACCGGAATATTATTAGCTAAAACAATGTACATTAAAGTAAAACTTTTAATTGGACATTATTACAAAGTGCGTTTTTACTTTGCTTTTTTTACAAAAGCATTTGCAATTTGTTCAAAAGAATGAGAAACTGCTTTTATGATGTGTACAATTGACTAGATGATGAAGGTTGCACAAGTAGTTTTGAGAATTTCAATTGTGATCTGAGAAATGCACCAAAGTGACTGAGAAAAACTGTGTTATGAAACAGTTGTAAAGTGTACTCTCTAAAGCGCAAGTGCACTTTAAAAAATTAAGTACACTACAAGTGCACATTCGTTGCAAATTTGAAAAAGGTTATTTTCTGAAATGATTAAAATAGACTAACAGGTAGGCCTAATTATCATTGAATTATCCACTCAATGGATTCATTCAAAAACACTCATTCATTCATTCATGAATTAAACACTCCTGTTATAGGAGGCATGCAACGTTTGATTCTGTTTTGGCTTTGTTATAATAAGCGAAAATACAAATGTAACTAACTGCCAATGTTGTGTCTAAAATGTTACTCATGTTAGCTTTTGTTTATTGAGCAAAATGACACATGCGAATGTGTGCTGTTGTCTTCTCTTTTCTAAGTGGCAGAATAATCTGCTGTGCAGACCAGTAATCTGCCTATGCTAAACTAGTAACATATTACAGGAGTAGAGCATAAGTTAGATAGGAAAAGTCACTATTCACAGGACAGAGAGTTCATGTAGGCAAGTGAAAGAAGCTTAGCGATGAACATTTCTTCCCTTTGTTTTTATCTTGTATTTTAGACGTTAAATAATCTATTGTGTTTTATTTTTCAGTGTATTACTTTATCTGTCATAATAGAAATAGAAACCTGTTGTTCGAACATCTAATTTGCCAGATCTTCACTCTACAGAAATGAAGACCTTTATTTGTGTTGTCTTTTAATATGTTTTTATTTGTTTTCTTCTTCAGTTGATGAATCCAGCTTATTATAAACACGACCATGGATGAATTCGCTCCATTAGATTGCCTTTTGCCTTCAGGTAATTATTCATTTGAAACCCATTTAAATGTCTGAATGTATTTATTCTTGCCCATGCATGCATTTACACTTTGTCCAGAAGAACATAAACAGCTAATAAATATATCACAGAAGTTCAACGCAGTTACAATTTGCCCACTTTGCATGTTCACAGTTATTATAATGTGTTATGTCTTACACGTTATAACTGAATTTGAATGAAAATCTTTTTTTAATACACTATGGCTGAGAAAAAGATTTTCAAAGAAATTAAATGGATTCCTGTATCCATCATTTATGGTTTTTATGCTTCCCCACAGTGTTTATTCAGGTGTAATAATTTTTTAGTCATTTACTTTGCACAGATAAGACTACACCAACACAGTCATATTGATAATGGCAAATTTATTATGGGTTTCTGGGTGTGTTTTTATTAGATCTGGACATTTATTATTGGTCCTAAGAATAGATGAACCTAAAACTGTTTTAAACTGCTGTTTTCTTGAGCAAAAATCAGGAACTATTAAAACAAGCCAAATTAACAGTGATTTATTTCTAAGTTCAGGCAATGCTGGTTTAGTTTTTTGCTTTTTAACAGGATTGTAGAAGCAGTTTGGCAATCAGCTAATGATCCCAGTCAAGTTAACTTTTTCCAGAGCCCCACCCCCACATGCAATAACTGGACAAAACAGCCCCATTTAACCTGAGAGCAGTCTACAGCAAAATAATAGATCTGTTCTGGAGGATTTTTTCATTCAAAATGATATTTATCCCTGTCTGGGTAGGTGTCCCATAAATACATGACCAGAAAGTAAGTAATCAGGTTCTAATGATTGGCCAAGAATCGCAGCCATGCTTTCAATATGTCTGAGACCGCCTGTGGTCATTACAGTAATGAATGCATTCTCAACGACTAACATCAACTTATGTCCGGTTCCCTACAAATTTTTGCTGGTAAAGTGGTGAAGGTTGTTTACTGTCAAATTCAATAAATTGTACAATTTGTGTGCCTTATTTTAAAACCTGCGTCTTATTCAGACCGCACACAATGCTGTTTAACGAGACTGAAAAGGCCTATGCTCTATAAAACGTTAGGCTCAGCCATTATTACTGTAATTAGAATACATTTTAGAAATGTTAAGAGCGGTTTTGGCTGTAGACTGCAGTACAGTGTTATTACGGTATTATTATTATTATTATTGTAGGATTACATTTTGTATGTGCTTTTGTTATTTTTATATAAAAAAATATATATTAAAGTTTGTAATATTTAAATGTATTCTTAATATATGGTTTTCAGTTTTAGATATTTTAATATTTCAATTTAAACTTATTTTATTTCAGTTGGTTTCCAAGGCAACATTTTTAATTTTCATTTTAAGTTATTTCATTTAGACTTTTTCATCTAATGTTTATATTTTATAAATATGGGATGAGACAACAAACACTGCTGCAGTGGTGGAGTGCAAAAGCCTGAAGAGGACTAGCATTATTACAGTGCGTGAGATAGGCAAGTCAATGTTCTGATCATATTTTTTTTTCCAAGCACATTTTACCAATTCCAAACCACATCAATCTTAATAACTATTACTATATAATCATTTAAAAGTTATATATAATTGTTAATGAGGGAAGTGAAACATTATTAAGCAGGTTTTCTTTTACAGGTAATCGAGTCTCCAGAAGTACAAGGTGTCAGTTTCTCAGAGACTTTGCTAAGGAACAATTCTGAAATCCCTTACTAAGAATCACAAGGTGAAGTGTTGTGAAATACATGAAGACTGATTGTTTTAAAGGCTTTATAGACAGATAGATTGACAGTGACTCTTGAGGGACCAGCACCACTTCCTCTTGTACCACTGTTTGAAGAATTGATCTTCCTCAATCTGGCAGTGAGTTTTTGGAGTTCATTTTAAGTCCATCTCCTACCCTGAAAGGTCCGTCTTGCTCATTGTTAGTAGCAGTTCTCACCGTGACTCCCTCGCCACCGCCGCTGTTGTCTGACTTGAACTGGTGCTGGTCCCTCAAGAGTCACTCTCAACCTATCTGTCCGTGCAACTTTTTTAAAAGTCAGTCTTCATCTATTTATGACAATCAGCTTGTGATTCTTATAAAGTGTGTGTCATGTTTGAGGATTCCTTGCCTTAGCAAAATCTCAGAGAATCTGACACCTTGTGCTTCTGGAAACTGCAGGTAGTTTGCAGTTCTGGAAAATGAGGGCACTGGAGACTAAGAATTAAAGGTGAAGAATTAAGTGTGAAACCACCAGAAACTCTTTAAAGTCTTTTGCAGTTAACATGTATCGTTTCTTCCTGTTTTGCTGTGCCCACATGAACATTTATTGTCCAATGGTCACATCTTAATTTTGCAATTTCTATAGTATTTCATCCTCCTCATGGGCATTTAATTGACTTTTCAGTGTGAGTTAAACCTTTTTTCTTTTGGTTCATTTTACCTGTAAAATGAAATCCTGCTTGCAAATCATGCACGTCTGAATATAAGGTGTTTTCACTTCGTGTCATCGTTAACATATATATATTAATTGTATAAATTATATATCACTCTCAAAATTAATATATCTTGCTCCTATAGAGCTTATCTCTCATGTAAAGAACGGGTTTTAGTGTATACTTGCTGTGCATAATTTTCACACTGTTTTCCCATAAGGTCCACATACTCAAGAGATTTCGAGCCAAAAGACTCACGAGAACAAAAACACCCTGGAATAGATAGATGTGACTTTACACTTCTCTGATATGTTCTATATAGCCCTTCAGTGAAAGAAGACTGAAGACATGGCCTAGATTTTTGACCTAATCCAAAAATACGCGATTCTCAAGTCTCGGCGTGTCCTTACGATCCTTCGATTCATACATATTCAATACATTTATGTTTAATGGAACTCTGTTTAGAATATGAAATTGCGTTTCATGTCCTATTCATTCCAATTTGTGAACTAATCAAACCCAGCTTGTTTATGTGTTGAATTGCAAATGCGTTGTATCCTAATGAACAGCAAGCTTCTCAGCTAATTTGGTATATGATAATTTCTGTGTATTTCAATTGATAATTCCCAGAGAAGAGTATTCAAATGTGGAAAACGTCCTTGGTGCCCTACTAAAAGTGCATGCTGTCAAAAATGCAATTTACAGGAAAAGGAGATCTGTGACTGAAATGTGAAAAACTGATTTTTTATAAGTGTTGCAAAATACAGCTGTTGTCCTTTCACCAATGCCTAGGGTGTTGCGATAGCTCTCGTTATTTTATACACTGTTTTCGCACCTCAGGACCTTGATATTTCCCCAGTCTGTTCCGCAAGATGTGTTCTGTTCACGCCCACATCAGTATACTTGTGATTTATTCGGAGACAGTTTTGACACATACACTGTGTGCTTCACTTGTCACGTTTCCTCATCCTGTTGGTGATTCTTTTTTAACAATGTGCACTAAAAACAATGATCTAATGCTGACGTATGCCAGCATTTCGCCATGTAGAGACTTCAATTGTAGCGTTGTGCTGCATGGAGAAACATTTGATTAGCTTCATGTTGGAATAACTATAATTATCAATGTGTGAGTAGCTTGGCTGAAATGTTAGCAATTAAATGTGTGGACCCATGCATCTTGCACTGTTTTTGTGCACTGGGAGGCCTTACAGAACATTATCTTGAAATATAAATAACACAAAATTATATGTCTTATTTATAGTGTTTCAGGCTGTATAGTTGGATCAATATGTGACAGAAAGGTTATTATATGTTATAACTGCGGTTTAGCGGTTCGATGCACTATGCACACATTGAGCTTTGGTGCTGTGAGTTTGAGTTGGACCTGTTGGCACCTTTTCGTCCCATTATTTACCATACTTTTCTTGTCACTACTTCTAAAAACCTTTTGTTTATATAAAAATACAATGGAATTATAGGGTTCGCCTCTAAAAAAAAATAAAAGAGATTATATTTTACTATAAAAAGTGTAAGATTAAGATTAAGAATTTATTTCATAGCATTTCCCATTTTTTTTTTTTTTTTTTTTTACTTTTTATTTTTATTTTTTATTTTTTTTTAACTGTTTAAAAAAATCTGTTAAATAGCATCACTAAGAATGCAAGTGATATATTTGTGTTATATAATATCTGTAAAATGAGCTGAAATTGATTTGTTAATATCACACAGTTTGCTTTAAATTGTTGCACATAAAGCACATCTAACAGTTGCAAAATTGCCTCAGAATTTGTGTTTAGGCAATTACCAAAGGCATAAGCCTGTATTATCACAGTTATTACTCTTGCTGTTTTCATTAGCGGCTTCTATTTATCTCACCAGATTAAACCAAACATTACAATGCATTTTTCTCAGTGGTACACTGCAAATGAAAGAGACTACATCATAACCACAGGATACTATTGAAATATATCTGCCAATTAATGTTCACTTTTTGTGTCCTTTCACCAGGAAAACAGAGGATTTGCTTGGTTCTCCTAAATCAACCGTTGGATGAGCTGTACTTCCATGTACTGTGGAGTAAAGGTATTGATTTTGTGATGAATTTCATGCATCAGCCTTTGATTTGATGCTTGTCTGTACTTGTCTGGCTTGTGCACAGTAGAGAATGGTGACATAGCTGGCACAGAACTCTCTGGATAAGGTCAGACAGGCCTAATTGGTGAGATATAGAGGCACTGTATGCTATAAAGCCCTTATAACCCATAATGCATTAGTCATCTTTTTGATCCCCCACTGGATGATGTATGATTACATAACTTTTTTGTTTCTGTTTGTCTTTATAGTGCTGTGTGCTTTCGGGTACCTTTATTTGTCGATCCCAAACAATTTTCAATTGCAGCCTGATTTATAGCTCTTATATTGAATTGTAGATCATGACTAGTTGTGTCTCGAATTATGTACTGCATAATGTATTATACAATACGCACTTATATTATGCACTGTGTTCTCTCTTGTTAGAATTGTCAGTGTGAACCAGTGTTGTTATTGTTAACTAATACTATTAAAATGGTTTTCGTTCATTGACATAAAGTTGATATTAAATAAAACATATATATTAGATCTTAAAATAACCATTGGCAACAAACTGAAAGAAAATAAGCTGAATGACTACTACAACTGAAAAAAATTAAAGATGGATAGAAATATAAAAAAAAACACTAAAGTCTGTAAAATATGACAAGTCTGTTCGTAAATATAATAGTATATAAAATAAAAAAATAACACTGATGTGAACACACTACTTGCACTATAATAAAAACTGGCATAGCATAATGCATAAATATGCAAATATGAATGCACCTAAAATGATGTTTAGAGCTATCAGTTAATTAAAAATGTAATCTAATTCATTTCACGAAATTCTAATTAATTGATTGAATTTATTAGTGTATTTTTGCTGTGAAACTTCCTTAACTGAAGACTATTCATTACATTAGACATTACATTACTGAGGCAGATGACTAAATAATTGAAAAACATTTTTGAACATAAATTATTGAAATTTTGTTTTAGCTAAGGTTTAGGGGGCATGATTAATTGCATTCATTTTCATATTGCATTATGTTTTCGTAATTAATTGGACTAATTTTGTGCATTCATTTGATTGCCCTAGTTTTTACGTCCAGGATTTTTCCACATGATTTTTAAGGTTAGCAAACCCGTTCAGCAGTCAAATAAGTCAAGAAAATGCTTTTTATTTGTTTTCTAAATTTTTATTCTATCATTTGATGTAGACTCTTCTCTTAAGATAGTTGCCGGTTTGGTTCTGTGCGGGTGAGAGTTTAACTATGTTGCATTAGTTTTTTTCTCTCGTTTAAAAACTCTTGATCATAATTCCCCTGCCCTCGCATCAGAGCTGCTGTGCATGTTTCATGCAGCTTTGCTCTGTGGGCGATGAGTGCGTTGCTGGGAGCAGGGTGAGCATATCCAGATGGTTTTCCTTGAGGGACCGGGGCAGGGCGCTCCACCCCTCCTCCAGTGAGCCTCAGAAGTGCAGCCCTATGGGCCTGTGGCACCAGTAGCTCTCTATAGGGCTGGATGATCAAAGACTGCTCTTTGCAGATACCAACACATTTTTGGACTCTTTTCAAAACTGCCTTCAAAAAGTTTACTTCTTTCTTAGTCCAGTTGTGTCATTAGTACTGAATTTAGAACCGGAAATGCTGTATGTGGAAGTTACTAGTGGATTGGTAAATGCACAGAGTAGCTGCCATGCTTAATTCAAAACTAACGAAAACAAGGCTGCGAGGAACGGAAATACTGTTTGTTCATTATGTTGTAGTTTGTTACCTGTGGACCCATTATTGATCCTTCTGTACTTCTGTTACTCACAGCCTTGTTTTTGTCCATTTCTATTTTGTTACACTACCATTTAAAAAATTGGGTTGGTAAGATTTATTTTTGTTTTTGGAAGAAGCATTTATTTGATCAGTAATACAGTAAAAACATTTATATTTTGAAATATTATTACAATTTGAAATTGAAATCAGATTTTTTTTCCCCATATATTTTAAAATGTCATTCCCTTTGATGGCAAAGCTGAATTTTCAGCAGTCTTCAGTGTCACATCCTTCTGAAATCATTTTAATATGCTGATTTGGTGATCAACAAAATATAACAGTTGTGCTGTGTAATATTTTTTGTGGAAAGTGTGATTAGATTTTTTTCAGGATTCTTTGATTAATAGAAAAAACAACATTTATTTGAATTTTCTTTAACAATGTAAATATCTTTATGGCTACTTTTGTAATCTGTCCTTTCTTAACAAAATTATTAAATATAAACACTATTAACTATGACTTTTGCCTCCGTAAACTCCTAAACTTAATTACTGCTTATTAATAGTTAGTTGTTAAGTTTAGGTATTGGGTAGGGCTAAGGGTTGTAGAATGCCATGAAGAATAAGGCATTAATATGTGTTTTAAGAAACAGCCAATATCCTAGTAACAAGCATGCTAACAAGCAACTATTTAATTGTGAGAATTGGACCCTAAACTAAAGTGTTACCAAAAATGATTTTTGACCCCAAAGTTTTGAATGGTAGTGTAAAGCCAGAAGTTTCCCTCTGAAAATTGGTATGAAACAAGTTGAAAATTCATTTTTGATGTGCCCAAATCAAATCTGTTTAATTTTTTAATTGGTGAACAGCAAAAAACACATACAATCCAAAGTTCCCAAACCAAATCATTCTTATTTTTAAGATGTATACTGTATATATTATTTTGCATTGTGTCTCAGTCAGAATGTTTACATTCATATTTTATGAAGCTGTATTACACTCATTTTTATTCACCCTATTGAAGACAGTCACCCTATAGACGTCATTCACTATGTAGTGAATGTAAATGAGTGTACGAGTCAGCGGTTTTGGATATGAATTTGTGTGTAAAATGTCACTTATGTTGTCTCGCGCACCTTATTAGTTCAGCATTATGGTGAGTCATGCTGCTGTAGACATGAGCAATGGCAAAACTTCCACACTTTCACTCTTCGTTGTTGTACGAGAAAGTCTCTTGCCATTCTGCTGACATCATCAATGATATTCATCACACCTGACATTGACTATGCTGTCAAAAACAAATTTCACCACTTGCGAAATTGACAGTATTGACAGTCAGTCTTAAAGGTTGAATATGAAAAAACCAAATCGGATTTGTGGAAGCCTTAGTCATCTCCTGTAAGCTGTTCCTCTCCACCTTCCTCTAACACTGGGGTTTATTGAAGGAAATGCTTCAAACGTCCTGTTTTGATAAAAGCTTGGTGTGTTGAAGAATTGACAGTGCCACAAAAATCAGACACACTCTAGTACACCATTTCTCTCTCCTGTCCAGAAACCCTTTTTCCACATATTGTGGTATGTGAAATCGTTATTATCCTTCCCTCGGTATTGAAACGTGTGAAACAGCCTGATTTTTTTATGGTTTGTTTTGCAATACTGTGATAGAGGATTGGCAGAACTTTTATTTAAGTCTTTTTGAGCGTTTTGGTCAATAGACGGACTGTGAGTTTGGATCAATTGATGGGCTTGATAATGATTTTGGGGCAAGATTTTGGGGCTTTTATGCCATGTCTGTTATAGCTTTGAGGCTGTCTATCTTCGTCAAATAATCTTGAAAAATATGTATCACGTTTCCACAAAACTATTAAGCAGCAGCACAACAAACTGCATGTTTCTTTGATTTCTGAACGATCATGTGACACTGAAGACTGGAGTAATGGCAACTGAAAATTCAGCTTTGTCACTTTACAGGAATAAATTACATTTTAAAATATATTCAAATAGAAAAATATATATTTTCAACTGTAATATTTCACAATATTTTTACTGTATTTTCGATCAAATAAATGCAGTCTTGGTGAGCAAGAGACTTCTTTCAAAAACATTTAAAAAGCTTACTTTCCCCACACTTTTGGACAGTAATTTACACATTTAAAATGTAGTTTTTCTATTCCAGGAAAATTGAGCTAAAATATTGATGACTCATCTTGTACTCCACTGATTTCTGTCCAATCAGATGCTCTCTAGAATGAGAAATACCAATGCTGCAACAGACAGCAAGAATCAAATGATTTATGCCTGTGAAAAAGGCTATTAGAAAATATATTCTGCTCAAACTTTCTATTTCAAAGGAAATACAAAATTATAGACTTAAATAAAAACTTGTGTACCCATTCTCTTTCTCTGAACTCTTTTGAGGATAAAGAAACCAGCTTAAAAGGCAAACTAAGCTTCCATTTTGCTCGTTGACCACTCGGCCCTCTTTGATTTACACAGGCCACAGGCTTCACTTCACTTCCACTGCCAAAAGACATTAAATCAGCGACTGCAAAGTCTGCCTCATCAATATTTGTCCCCCATAAAACACAGACCGGGTAGCAAAAGTTCATGACAGGAAGAGGAAGCACCGCTGGTGGATTATGAAGTGTTTATTTACAAGGTTATCTGTCCTGCACCAGGGCTTCGGTGAAAGAGCATTCAGAGATGATTTACCCCCTCCAGCGTCTCCGTGCGTCGTAATGCTGCCTCACCAAAAAGTGAGAATGGTTGGTTGTTTACTATTGGAGGTCCCGCCGTAAACTTCTTCTTGATTGTAATGACTCACTGATTCAATGTTCCTTACCTGTGTGACCGATGCTAGAAGATGATGATTCTTAAACTCCAAGTCTTAGACGAAGCAGCTCACATGATCTTGCCGCTGTGATTGAAACCACAGGTTAGGTATTCACAGCTTATTTAGAACTGGCAGCCGTTTAAGTGCCGTCGATTCTCAAGATTCATGACCATGAATGTTAGACTATTGCCTTTTGTGCTCTGCATGTGGTTAAGTCTTCATTTTATTGAAGTCTTCATATTAATAGATTTGCCTATTGAAATAATGAGTCATTTGCATTCAGCCCGGAGCTTTCAAGTCTTGCTCCTAGATGTAGTTCACGGCTAGACTGAATTACGCCCTGTTTTTTCCAGTTAGAGATGTTGCATGCTGTTTACTTTGATGGGATCTTTACAGAACAGCTTCTTTGATTCACCTCCCGAGACTGCATTGAAAACGCCAGTGTAATCACACTATGAACAAATAATGATGTCTTTGCCAGACCAATTTAGCTGTCTGGGAACTAATGAATTACTGGCTTGGATGCATCATCATGAGGCATTATTTCAGAACTGAAGAGCAAATGATTTCGCTGTGTAATCGTGTAAGCATGGGTCCATGGGTCATTACAGAGAGGAGTGAACCTTGGACCATTGTAAAAAAATTAAATAATATATATATATATATATATATATTTTGAATTACTTTTCGATTCATTATTTATTATTTTGCACCACTCTTTTAAATAGTCTAAAATAAATCATTTTAATAAAAAAGCAATAACTGCATTTATTGGGGTCGGCGGTTGCGCCAGCGCGATCACCTCACGTTTTTTCTTATCAGTGCGAAAGAGACCAAAATAAAGATTTTTGTCATACAAGTTTTAAAAACACAAATTAAAATATGGATGTGTATGTTCAAGAATATGGAAATAAAAAAACTATAAACTTTTATATACACTTAAGGCCATTGCACACTGAGTCCGAAATTTTCGTATGCGTTTTTTCGTATTCGTGATTCGGTGGCTCTGAATTGTCAAAGCACCATTCAAACACCATTCAAACTGCTTGTTACGGGTGCGAAAAACGCAGAAAATCGAACCCGTTTCAATTTTTTTTATGACAGACGAAAGTTTCGGAGGCAGTGTGCAAGCGTGATTGACATAACGTGAGGTCATATTTATTTTTTAACGTGCGAAAATTTCGGATGCGAATTTCGGACTCAGTGTGCAATGGCCATATACACTTTCTGTCTATTAAAGACTTTACTTAAATAATGTTATGCACAATAATGCAATATATCAATTCATTAAATACATATAGGGGCTTTTCTCAGCATGGATGGATACCATTAATTTGGTACGATGAGATATATATATATATATATATATATATATATATATATATATATATATATATATATATATATATATATATATATATATATATATATAAAAACTTTTAACGTCTTTTCAGTTACAATAAACAAATTATAATTTGATGACTTTTCTCATGTGATTAACTGATCTTAATTGACAGCTCTGTTTTTGTGTAGTGAATGCCCTGTTGATATAGGAGACTCTCGGTTGCTTATGTCAATCAGTAGTTGGCCACAGAATAGCCTTTAAACTGCAGTACAAATGCAAGGTTGACTTTGATTTATTGAGTCATGTGGTCTAAGACATTGTTTAGAAGTCTAGACAAGTGGGAGAACAGACAACAATGGCAACAAAAGTGTCATTTGTATGTCACCCAGAGCAAGATGACCCTTACAAGCATTCATAAAGTGTATTATCACGTTTTCAGGAGTGCAGAATCTTATTCAGTCAATGAAGGTGGCATGTAAATTGAAAGTGAATGTTCTTGTGTTGTTCAAGCGCTTCCACCCCTTTCTGTGTCACCAATCTGTAGGTGTTTAACTGTTTAAAATAGTGCTTTCACCTGAAAGACGTTGTTTTAACAGTATGCCCAAAGTCATCGTGTCCATTAGGATTGCAGGAGTGTCTTACAAACGCATTCCATTATTCATGAGGCGTATGATCCAATTCTCTTCCCTTGACGCTTGGTCATAAACCAACTGTGCTGACAAGATTACGTTCTTCTTGACATGATCTTTGTGACAATTCCTCACTCTCATAAGCATAACATCTGAGTGATTGTCCCAGAATATCGTCTTTGTTTCATGCAACCGTGAAAATGTTCCCTCCCTTTTTCATGGAACTTTATGTGAGAAAATCAAAACAAAACATAAAAGTCACAGTTGTTTGTTTTTAAATGCAGTACCGTTGGGTTTGTGTTGTTTTAAATAATAGGATTGCAGGCTTATAACCAAGCTACTTGATAAAAGAAGGAAGAAAAGTCTTCAAAGGAAAGCCGTCACTCTCAAAGCACCTGGTTTAAAATAACTAATTTATTCAGTTAAGATTTTACATTCCTATTTGTTACTTCTTGCTATTGTCTAGAGAGTGAATCCCACATCTGTGTGCTTTAGTTCATCAGCTACAAAAAGTGAAGAGCACTTCTTCTGAACTTCTGCTCGTGTCAGACTTCAAAGTCGGCAGGATTATCATTTTAATGTCACTTTTAGATGTTTTTTTGTACGTTTCCAACTGAGCATATGCTGCGACATCTTTCTGATCTGTTGGCCTGCACTGAATTCACAAACTGAAACCGAATCTCAGGTAACACTTTATGTGAAGCCTGTTTATATAGTGATTTATAAAGGGTGTCTTTAATACGTCTTTTCATAATTTTTAATAGTTATTTTTTAATATATTGTGTTTTGTATATTATTTATTATAATAATACTAAATCTGAATATATTGCTAAATATAAATGTATATAACATGAATATGCTTTATGCACATTTTTATGCAGTATATTTAATAATTTTAGGAAGTTTATTTATTTGTATGTAATATACCAATTATGTTTTTAATACATGTATTATATTAATTGTATATAATATTATACGCTATTGTATACAATTATACAAATATTATTTATGTATATATAAATATATATATTTCTTTAATATAAATGTATTCAGTTAAATGTTACAAAACTTTTAAATATTTTCATGTTTATTTATGTTTATCATATCTGTTTTTCATCAAAGGTAATGCCTAAAGACATCATTATATGATATAGTATGAAGTATTACACAGTGTAGATCAAGATTCATTATGTAGATGTGGCTGTCATATCCCTCATCAAAACCAGTGGCATGTTTAACTGGATTTAGTTAAGTCACTGGCCTTACCTTGAAAATGACAAGTCTCACCATGCTTATCAGAATCGATGATGATCCTGACAGGACAGACTGACCTTCATCCTGAAAATGATTAGTGCTTTCGCGAAAGGCACAAGGGAGCCATTACTGTCATGACGGCCATGATCTAGAATAATCTATTTGTTTTCATTCGGGCATGTCAGCAGTTACCGAGATGGGCTCTGAAATGGCTTCAAACGTAAAGCCGTATAATGTGATTTCAATGATATTTACCTCTTCACTCATGTTTGCTCCGAGATCTGAGTTGTAATGAAGCCGATCAAGGAGTCATCTAAGCACCTCCTATTTCTTTCTTTTTTTGCCGTTTCAGCCCAGATCCGGGCTTGTGCCGACGGAGGTGCCAATCATCTGTACCGGCTCACGGAGGGTCGTCGCGAGAGGTGAGAACCTATTTTGGCTCCCATCACTATTGACTCGGAGGGCAGAGATGGATCTGGTGATGTCAAGGTTCTGGTGTCATTGCACATGTTCATTCTCAGAACTGCTGGACTTGTAGGAGGCCTCAGGAGTATCCTGCTTGCCAGAGTGCTTTCAGAGGACTTAACTCCTAATCCATCACCTTTTGTCAGTGGCTGACAGGCCAGATTCATCTCCAGGCCTCTAAATTGGGTACTTCTCTCCTCTCCTGAGCGGTTTTCAATTGTTTTCTTTTGTTTGGGTCCCCTTTTCATTCTACCACCTAAAAATAAAGCTGAATATCAGACTCTCCAAGCATGGAAATCACAACTGAGGGATGGAACTAAACACATACTGGAGCATTTGTTTATTTAAAGGGATAGATTGTCCAAAAGTTACAATTCTGTCATTACTTAGCCTCATGTCCCTCCAAAAACAAATGCTGTCACCTAGAAAATGTTTAGTTGTTAAGCTCCAAAAAGAACAAAAAAACTGTTGTATGGACTATTTTGGTAACTTTGGTGTCTTTACATTTGGAAAAATCATGAATTTGTATGGATCATGATGTATTCATAATGTAGATTACTGCAAAAAGTCATTTTGACTTGTCCCATGTTTAATTTGTAAAAAGCAAAAATCGAGATTACAGTGAGGAATTTACTGTATGAGGCTTATGATTTTATTAAAGCACAGTAACTTAATTATTTTGTTCGAACTTGTGTATTATGTCAGCTGTTATGTAGTTCTTATCATTTTTACAATCATGTTAGGGTTTTAGTGTTGAGTTGTCATGGCAACAATTTGTAAAATTGGATGCACACAGAAAAGGTTAGTAAACAATGCCCTAAAATACTTTTTAAACAGTGAGTATTTTAAATGTTTATGGATTGGCTCTATTCGCTTCTATTGTAAGTGCTTTTAATGTAACCCAGATTTTTGCGTTTTTCAAAGAAAAGGAGCGACAAGTGGAAACCTTGTACAGCAAGTGTTGTTAATAAAGCTTAAAGGGTTAAGCTATTAAAAGGCAATTAAAAATTTCCCAAAAATTACTATCATCACTAGCTTCCGGAAACGGCCTTTATTGACCCTGTTTATTTGTATGGATTACTTTTATGTTGGATGGATGTGCTTTTTTGGGTTTCAAAATCTAAGGTACCATTCACTCCCATTATAAAGCTTGGAAGAGCCAGGGTATTTTTTAATATAACTCTGATTAGGTTTGGCTGAAAGAAAGATGAAGGATGGCTTGAGAATGAGTAAATTATGTGATAATTTTCATCTTTGGGTGAACCTTTTAATTCAAGTTAGCAGCATGAAGCAAAAGAAAGTAGTAAATTCGTAATTCAAAACACAATTTTTTGTATTTAAAAATTGCCAGTGTCTTTTAATAGCATCACAATGATTGTTAAAACTTTTAATTACTGAAAACATGAAACACTCTCCCTCTCTGGCAAGTACACTTCTTTAAATTGATAAACATGATATTGGTTTTAAAAAGCCTGAGCCAGTAAAATTATTCAAATAGGATAATAAACACAGCAAATGAGAAAAAATGAAATTGACATATATTACGCCACATATAATAGACTGAGCTGCTGCTTCAAAACAGCTGGTTTATTGTGACGGCAGGCGTATTTAAGGGAGTCAGAATTTCTTCGTAGGGAGCTAATGATCCGTTCAGCACACTGCCAGTAAAGTATGTTTCGACTGCGATCGTCAGAAGCTTGTTGTTTTGAGCTTATCAGCTTGCAGCAGCACTGCCAAAGACACCTCAAAGGACGTTCCAAAAAAATAAACAATCTCTTTTGAATGCACACATACAGCAGGCCCTGTTCCATGTCACATCCATCAATTCTCTTGTACCTGTCATTGCTTTACTCCGTATGCTTTTGTTGTCATCTGTAGATTTTATTCAGAGCTGCCAGAACGGAGTATAGAAGTCTTCTCCAGACAGTTAGCCATATGCGTCGTCATTAGGGAATATCTACTCGCTGGAAATTAATTGGGTCTGAGCAACAAGCAAAATATTCCATATTTGGAGATGAATATCATCGACAGATGCAGTGCTTTTTTAGTTCTTCCTTTCATGGAAGTATTAGTAAGGAATTAACATTTTTGAAGGAATTAAAGGGATACTTCATCTAAAAATTATATTTCTGTAATGTGCTTACCCTCATGTAATTCCATACTAGTATACATAATTTAGATCTTTCCAGTGAATTGTTTAATTCAGTTCAAAACCGATCTGAATAATTCAAATCTTTTCAATGAATTGGTTGATTCAGTTCTCACACAAAAAATGGTCTGAATGATTCAGATCTTTTAAAGGGCACCTATTATGACATTTAAAATGTTCCTAATGTTGTTTAGGGAGTCCCCAACAACAGTTTTACATGCATGCAATGACAAAAAACACTTTTGTTGTCGTATAATATGCATTTATTTTTACCTGATTTGCTCACCGACTCCCAAATGAATCGTTCAACGACTCATTTTTCAAACCCCTCCTTTGCGCGACGCTAATCTGCGTTGATTGGTCAGATGACCCAGCAGTGTTTACATAGATAATACTTATTGTTTAACACGGAGTACAATGATGCTTTTATCAATTAAATTGTGTTATAATAATTATTATAGTCCACTGCTTTGTAGTTTGTAGTAAAAAACTAAAAATAAGATAAAGAATGTAATGTTATGTTAGCGAGCATAGCCCAGAGTTCATATTGTAAAAGCACAATCAGTCTTTGTTTGCGTTAGCCCGATGCATAAACATAACGTTTTTACAAAAAAAAAAAAAAAAAAAATGTAGTTATGTTACTACGAGGTATTACTCTATTCTTTAAGACAACTCCGAAAACAACGACAAACACTTCACATAGGCTATCTCAATACAATTGTCATTGAAGACCTAGAAGCTAAACGGTGCTTACACAACAAACAAAATAATTATTAAGCATGCTACATAAAACATAAAAGCAACAATTATTAATAAAACTTACAGGTTGTGATACGGAGGAGGAAGCTGATGCAAATACATTTGGAATTGAACCTTCCTTCAATATCAGCCCGGCTCGCGAATCCAAGTTTGAGTGCATTTAAGTTGGTAAAGCAATCGTCTTGAAAATGGCGCGAGCAAAGCACAAGGCTCGGACTATACTTCTGTGGTATAGTTGTATATATGAATTGTAGCCACTTAGTCTTCAAATGCTCCTCCTTGGGCAGATGAAAAAAGTTTGCTTTTGAGTCGCACTTCAGAACACAGCGTCTCGTCGCCATGATGTTTTCCCTGCTGGCCTTGGAGCGCAATAAGTGGGCGTATCGTATTCAAATAACTTGACAAGTTGACGTCATCTAGTCAGAGAAAAAGCTTCGGTCTTCTAACGATTCATAAAAATGACTCAGAGTCGACTCTTAGTTTTGAAAGACAATAACTTTATATACGGTGCACTTTCATATTTCAAACTTTGCAGGATGTTTTTGTTCACTTAGATCTATGTTACACACTACATGAAAGGTCAATTTCAAAATTCCATAATAGGTGCCCTTTAAGTAAATGTGTTGTTTCAGTTCACAAAACCAGCCTAAAGTTCAACTCACTTGCCAGTGATCCCAGCTCATTGAGGATAGGATCATCAATGAATAACAACTTAAAGCTGCCGTCGGCAACATTTTTTTGATCAAATTCAGTGAAATTGACACTATAATCCGACAGAACAACATAAATAAGGTGGTTTTAGAAAAAAAAACCCGAGCTTCTAACTCCACCTGGAGCGTGTTATTTTGTTTTGCAAAAATCCACCGTCCCGGATCATCGGGTCTAATCAGCGCAGGGGGGTGTGAGATCTGACTGTCAATCACAGGTCGTGCACAAATCACAGATCCCCCTCCCTCGCGCAGACGCGGACGTTACAATATCACATGCACACGACACGCCTGAAGTTCGCCTGAGGATTGTACGAAGCGTGATGGCAGAGAGAAAATCTAATAACAAGCTTCCAATTCCTCGGTTATTGCTATCTATTGATAGATTAGCCAGGGCAGCCTACCTCCGAGTCTATGGTGTTGATCGATGCTGAAGAGACAGACGCGTTCACAGAAATTCAGGTACACACGCACTGACGATGGGCGGGTGCTCGTTGGTAGTGGGGGAGGGGCATGAGAGTTGTAAACATTCAAAATTTTGTCTAAGTCCCCTCAATCTGCCAGACTTGCCGACGGCAGCTTTAAAATTGTGGTCTGTTTCTAACAGTGATATCGTATAGCTTTTATTATGTTGAAAAGATGTGAGGGTGCATAAATGATGACAGAAGTTTTGGGTGAACTGTATCCCTTTAATTGAAAATTGCTGAATTGAACAAAACCAGTGTGTAACTAATGATACTTGCAAATCTGTCTTCACATTATGGCATCTTCTTGTTTTATACTCGTTTGTGAGCAGCGATCATTCCCAGAAGTCTTTTTGATGCAGGACCAGAACACATTTCATATGTCTGGCAGACCTCTGGCCTTGCCTAATTACATGCATCCACAGTGATTATTCATTTTTAATCTCCCTGTGCAAACAGGAGCTGACAGGGAGGGAAATCTTCAGAGCTGGTGCACAGATCAAGACATATCCTGTTATTATCTCACACTGCCTTAAATGTAATTACTGCATTGACCTTTCCTGGTACGTTTTGATTAGTTTAGAAAGCTCAGTTTTATTTGAACTGAAGCAGTGAACACACTATTGCTTTGGAGCTCATGAAACATACCATGCTTTACTCTGCCATTTGCAGATGGTATCGGCCATTATTATGGAACAGGTTTCTAGTCCCAGAATGTCTGGATTATCAACAGTGATCGCTCCCTGGATAATCTCCCAATGTTCAGATGGCTCATTAGCTGTTAGATTGGTACATAAATATATTTCTCTTAAAACCGCTACTGTTTCTTTAGCCCAGAAACAGACAAGTGAGACAAGTTTCTTTCTGAAAGTTTCATTAAAGGGGTAGTTCACCGAAAACTGAAAATTCTGTCATTATTAAGTTGTTCCAAACCCTGTATGAATTTCTTTCATCTTTCACACAAAAGAAGACATTTTGAAAAATGGTAAACCAAACAGCTGATGGACCACATTGACTTCCATAGTATTTTTTTTTCATACTATGGAAGTCAATTTAATGAATCAATCAATAATTCTATTGATTAGCATTACCAAACATGGACGTTTTATTAGTATTTTAATTTAATACTGTGAAGCTGCTTTGATACAATCTAAAGCGCTATACAAATACTCTTGACTTGACTTGACTTGACTCAATGGGGTCCATCAACTCTTTGGTTATCCATGTTCTTTAAAATATCTTCTTTTGTGTTTAGCAGAATAAATAAATTCACACAGGTTTAGAAGAATCTGAGGGTGAGTAAATGATTGCAGAATTTTCAGTTTTGGGTGAACTATCCCTTTACATCTTTTAATCGCTGTGCTACTATTTTCACAAGTAAGTCGTAAATGTTAATCTTGAGAATCATGTGACACTGAAGACTGGAGTAAAGGCTTCTGAAAATTCAGCTTTGCCATCACAGGAATAAATTACATTTTACATTTAACCTTTATCTGTCCTCTTTTAATCTACTTATAATGTTAGTATTTTAGATTTTTTTGGCCATTCCTTTAATACTTCTATATGTAAATCACTGTTGCTATGATTGGCTACCACACATGAAATAAGTAATAATGCTTACTAAGTTTCAAAAAACAACAATGAAAAGTCCATCAGTTGAAGTGAAAATCAAGCTTTTAATGTTGTTTATGTCTATGTGTTGTTTTTAATATGCTTTAAGACAAACCATATGCAAATTCATAAGTCAACACCATTAGTATTTTCTCTTTAAAACAGCAGTGAACCAAAAACACGGTTTGAAACCGCTGGTGTTTCTGACAGACTACCTTTAAACCAATTCCTTCAACGTGTGATTGCCAACAAGTGAATCTCTGAGCTGGTGTGAGTGAGTGGAGGCGGGGCTAATTTGCATATTCATAGAACCACGTATACTAAATGGAGCAAGGGTGTAGAGTTACTTTCACGCTATCTTAAGGCTTTTTTAAGATTTTTTTATTTATTTTTTATTATTGACTATAGGGGGACTTTAAGGTTGTACTAAAAGATCAGTCATTTCAGCCAGTAGTTGTGACTTCATTATCGTGACTATGCATAATATATGCATATATGTATGTCACCATAGATACACAGTAATGTACAGTACTTCAGCTCGGTACTTGTTGTGCGGCTGTAGTTATTCTAAATAACTTGTGTGACCTTTACTGATTATGAAGGAGTCGAAAATGAACTCTGAGGCATAATCAAAAGCTGATCGTCTGTTCAGATGATCCACTCAGGAGGGGCGGCTTTATGATTTCACCAGCCTGCCTGTAATGAAGCAACAGCTGAAGAGGTCTCTTGAGGGGTCTTCTGAGAGGTGTGTGAAACTGCCAGGCATAAAGCAGGCGATCTGTTATTTAAGTCCTGAGTGGGCTTATTGACTTAAAAAATAGAGCGAAATTTGTGCTGCGCCAAATGAAGCCAATACCAAGCTCCCCTGTTGATGAACAGTCACATCACTTATTAGAAAACAAAGGCTGCAACAAAATACAAGACGTTTAAGGATTTGCATGTAGTTTTGTTCCTGAATGTCACTTGGGAGGCCAATTTTCACCACCCCACATCTTCATTGATGTTATTTTAGAGCGCGTAACAAGAAAACAACAAGGAAGCCAGACCGATAACTGCGATCTCGTCTGTCTGTCTTGTCTCTTTGGGCTGTGACAAAATGAATAAAGCATCTGATGCGACAGGTTGTCTGATCTCAGGTTCTCCCATTGGCGTTGGTCTTGACCTTCTGGAATTACTTCAATTCTTAATTCTAATTTTCTCTGTGCCGAGTTCTTTTCCAATGAGGTATAGTCCCTGCGTTACGATTAACTTTAAGTGACACTTTAATTTGAATGTAAAAGAGGTGTATTTTGCCTCCAATTTGAGCTCTGCGGTGAGAAGAGCTGTTTTGCTGATAAAATGTCAAAAGGAACGGTTTCATTTAGCTTCACCTTAATGTGGCCGCAGGACTGTCACTGCTGAGGGTTATTTATGGTTTCCTGTTTAACGGGGAGTCTGTTGGCGCGCGCACACAACAGGAAACTTTAAAACTGTTCATTGCTTTGAATTGCTTTTTCTTGCACATTGAACCCTTGGTCAAAGCCAGAAGTGTTCTAGATGTTCCAGATTTTTTGGCAGAAAGATTAATTGGGGCTTATAATACAATTAGTAGATGCACAAATTGTAACCACATTGAATCTTAACATGATATAATATGCTTGATCACTTTTTGATTTACATTTAACGG
Organism: Phoxinus phoxinus; assembly: GCF_949152265.1. Classification (NCBI taxonomy): domain Eukaryota; kingdom Metazoa; phylum Chordata; class Actinopteri; order Cypriniformes; family Leuciscidae; genus Phoxinus; species Phoxinus phoxinus. The sequence continues at coordinate 12,346,207 of NC_136899.1, read as the reverse complement.
TTCCATTAATGGTTTTCACATTTTGACCCTAAATGTTCTATTAACTCTTTCCCTGCCATCGATGGAATTTTCCATAATTTGAGAAAACGCTTCCCTGCCATCGGGGCGCTATTAGGCGTTTTCTGAAAGAGTGCTGAATCTCCTGATCAAAACACAGACAATGAAGAAGAAGAAATATGTAATATCATATGCATATGTAAATTAAACGCGATCATCAACATTAAATAGCATATGAATCAAAATTGCCTATGTTACCGAATTAAATGTCGACCCAGGACGAGCTATAGGACTGTGAAAGCTTTGGCTGTGTTGATGGACTCGATTTACTTAATCTATGTTTTGATTGTCGTTCTGAATCCCATCCAGACAAATGGACAAAAACGCGATTTTCTCAGCTTTCTGATGTTGCTTTTTTAATGAAACTTGCCTACATTCAAGTGTTGATAAAAAAGGGAAGCGTGAAGCTAGAATAAAAGTTTTTTTTATTTTTTTTATTGTTTCGTGAATCAACCCAGTGTAGTCCATTTGCTGAAAGAATGACTCTAATGAATATGTTCTTTTTAGTGAATCAAACTCATAAAGTTTGCAACTAACTAAGAAAAAAAAATCTGTTTAATTACTGACTAGTTGTTCATTACATTGTTTAGTTAAAGATGCTCATTATAGATTTTGTCAGTGAAATGTTTGTTTTGTTTTGTTGTAGGGCTGCACGATATTGAAGAAAAATGTGATATGCGCGTGCACGCTCATTCTCAATTACCATAAATCCCGCCCATTAAATCCGACTGACAACTATATATGGGCATCATATTATGACACCAAACGAAGGATTTCAACATGTCTTCTCAAAAGCGAATGAAAAAGAACAATTTCTCAGATGCAAGTTTTATTATCAGATGTTCATTAAAAACGCCACATTTTATTTTCAAGCGTACATAGTGGCGTATCCGGTCCTAAAAAAAGGAAGCTTGGCAGATATTACAGATGCAGTTACTGGAGTTTCATCTGTTAATCGAACAGTCCCAGGAGTGAAAAGAAAATGGTTCGACATGAAGCGACTGCAAAAAACAAATTAGTTCACTTCGAAAAAATATAGCCCAGCCCTATTGAAAGCAATTAATTATTTGATTAAAGTGTACCGTTTGCAGATGCTATTACTGGCTCTCATAATAAAAGTAAAAAGAAAAACCATATGTAATTACTATATATAATAATATTTTTTCAAAATGCTGTGTGTAGCTAAATATGTACCCGATTAAGGTGAATTAAAATGCAGCCTCATTAATGAGAAAAACGTTCGGAAGTTAAACGCTCTATTTACACGTGGTTGGGAGCATGTGTAGATTTCATTGGTACCAACTAATATTTGGAAAATACGAACATTTTAATGAATCCAAAAATTTACGCCAGAACCACTTTACACACGATTTACACAAATATTCGTTCTGCTCGTGTTTCATGAATGAGACCCAATGTGTGTAAAATAAACGTAAATTATATTTAAAATGTTATATTCATACATGTTTCACATACTTTTTGTCAGAAGAAAGCATCCCTACAACTTCTGAAAGTGAACAGCAGTGTTTCACTAGTAGCATAAGAAGTGTCATTTTAACATCAGTGTAAACAGGGGGGTTTAGGGTTTCAGGTAGGCCTTAGGTTTATTTAACAACAGAAATTTAATAATCAAATGTAAAAAAAAAGAAACACTGTATGAATTAAATATATACTGATTCGTATTAAAGCTACAAAAACTATTCAGCCAAGAGCGGTGAGAGATTTAGTCTTTTGTTCATGACCCCGTTTTTTTGCAAGTCGTTGCTATATTGCAATATGTACATTTGAGATATTTCGATATATTGCACAGCCCTATATTGTTGTTTAATATATCGCCACCTTGGAATTATAAGGTTCTATCTGCATTCTGACTGGTTTTGAGATATTGAGCTTCAAAGTTTTTGCATTCCATTCGACTGTAGAAAGTTTTCTAAATAAAAAGTTCCAAATTGTACACAACTTAAAAAACAACATCACATAATGTAAAGAAGTGGTCACAGAATACGAATATGTGAATAACTACATTTTTACAAAAATGTCAGATATAACCTTATAATTCCAAGGGGATGATATGTGACCCTGGACCACAAAACCAGTCACAAGGGTTTTAAAAAGCTGAACAAATAAGCTTTCCATTGGTTTGTTAGGATATGACGATATTTGGCCGAGATACAACTATTTAAAAATCTGGAATCTGAGGGTGCAAAAAAATCGAAACATTGAGAAAATCTCAATGATGTGATTTTGCTGCATCCATTCACAATTTTAAAAAAATATATATTTACGGTAGAAAAATTACAAAATGTCTTAATGGATCATGATCTTTACTTAATATCCTAATGATTTTTGGCATAAAAGAAACATCTATAATTGTGACCCTTACAATGTATTGTCGGCTATTGCCACAAATATACCCGTGCGACTTGTGGTCCAGGGTCACATATAGTTTAGTCCAAGAATCGGATTCCAATCATGCTGCCTCTAAAAAGACTGCAAAGTCATTAAAAACAGAATTGCATTTCTTATTTTCCAATTACTTGTTGTTTAAAAGAACTAAATGAATAATTCATTTTAAAACATGAGCAGTAGTAAAACTGATGATTGTCTTAGCAAGCTTAGTGTCAATTTAGTATCATTGTACTGGCTTTATCCACACACAACCTGTTTATAACACAGCCGGTGTTCTCCTGGTAGGGCCTCAGATTCATCCGTGAGATGAAGATAGTGCTCCTGTAATCCGCTGCCGTGTTATTCTTAAACCAGCTCGGCGGCGCATCTCTGCTCATTCAGCGGCTACATGCACCGCCCGGCGGACCGTGAAATCGTGACATCGAGTCTTTATGCTTTAATGCCTACCTATACCCACGCAGCCTTTCTTCTCTCAGGGAATAAAACGAAAGAAGCCCCGACATGATCTGCCTTTCTCAAAATGAATACTCTGCCCATCTGAGCGAAGAAAATCTTGTCATTGCCTCCATATATATCGTAAATCTATGTTGCAAAAGTTTGGGGTGAGGTATACGGCAACGGCGCACTGTGCATCAATTCTCTCTCAACCCCTCACTGTGTCAAGAGGCTGTCCGTGTCGCTTTTGTCATGTCTGGGGACAGATAGTGCTGTGACTGGCAGGCGTTGAATGGCTCTAGTGGGGTCCTGTCACTGAAGCTTTCCATGGCCCGTGTCAGAGACGCACCTTCATTTCACATGAATAAAGGATCCGATGGCTGCACAAATTGTGCCTTTTTACCCATCACCCTCTTCTCCCACTCGCTCTCACATCAGTTTTTCTCTCTCTCTCTTCCCATCAAGTTTTCTCCCTGACTACATAAATGGAGACTTTGATTCAATCCTGCCAGAGGTCAAGGCGTTTTACACAGAAAAGGTAAGCCTACTCTCTCTGGGACTCTCTTGTGATGTCTCCTTTACTTTCTTTTTATTTCCAAGTTTGCGCATGCTTTACTATCTATCTATCGAGTTGTTTTTGAGGTTTATACCTATATTCAAATTCTTATAGTTATAGTTGAAGATGGTGGAACAACCCAAAATGATTAGGTATTCGAATACATTATGGTTGCTAAAATGCTCAATGGCGTATTAAAAATCTGCCTTATGATTAACCATTTGGCTGAGCATAGTTAGAATAGCAATACTTCCCATATTTTAGGTCTTGGCTTTAAAGACTGTTCCAGTCAAACATTTTTTCTTTTTAAGAAAAAAAGACGACAATTTTTGGCTATCAAAAGTTAATGTGATAAATTAATATATTAACAAAATATATAATAATTAATTATGAAAATTATAAATAATTTAACACATTTTAAAAAGTATATATTTTTTATATATTATTTGTATATATTATATATTTTTTCTCTTCTTGGAAGTCATGAAAATAGTTATGATGAAATTAGTATTATTTCCAGAAATTGTTTTAATAATTTGCTTCTGCATCAGTATAATGAGGATAAGGTGGTTCTTTCATTTTAGAAACATTTATTTTAATTTTACACACTTCATGCAGTTTAATTGGGTATTGTACATGGTACATAGAGTACAATAAAATATATAGCTGCTTTTATATTTTAGTATTTATAGCATCATATTTGGGGGGTCCTTGACATCACTGAAATCACAAAATCACTGGCCTAGAGCATGAAACCATTGAAATTAAAGAGGGAAATTAACCATTCTTGTTTCTAAATGGTGATTTTACCTATTGTATATTGATAAATATGCATAATATTTGGCCTATAAAGTTCATCGTAATATTAATGAATTTCAATGTTTGATTTTAAGCACTTTTTGTACTTCAGCATGACAAACTATTTTGCTCTTGTTTCCTGAAGCAAAACCCTTTGAGAGCCACTGGTATTAATATATCCATAAATTCTCCAAAACCGATATAAAAAAATATGTCAAATATTAATGCAAGCGCTTTTGCAATATTATTTATCTGGCACACAAAGTTGGGCTGACAACACTTTCTGATTGAGATTCATATTTTGTCCTTTCCAGCTATGGCCCCCTGCCACTCACTTCCTCAAGTCATGTAGATTTCACAGATTCACACCACTGACTTCCTGTCATTCTGGAAAGGTGCAGTGTGGTGTGGTATCAGTCTAGTGGCTAAAGCTCTTAACAAAGCTGGTGAACCTATGAAGTGAAGTGTTACCGAGAGGCCTGCACTATGCCCTTGAGCAAAGCACTTAACCGCACTCTTCTCCTGTGGGACCGTCTCTGAAATTAGTGTACTGTACGTCAGTTTGAATGAAAACCATCTGCTAAATAATGAGTAGCAGAGGTTATTTGCATTGTTATAATCCTGCATACATGCATTTTTATGTCATTCCTAAGCCGGTGTATGCGGCTTTTGGGGGAAGCGAAGTTTGACAGACCATGACGCTTGAATTTAAATGGGTTTGAAAAGGAATAAAAACTAGAGTGATGCTCTGTGGAGGATAAAGGAAGGAACAGAAACAAGCTCCACGGCTGACGTTTGGATGCGGGATTTTTGTGGTACCTGCTGCGTTTGAGAAGTCACCTGCGACGGCCGTGTATATGCAGCCGTTCAAGGGAACTGAGCAATGGAAAACGAGCAACGTTCACCTCTGCCCTTCCTGACACTCAAAGAATTCGCACAGCAAGAGATCCCATTTACAAAACACAAAGTGCGATCAGACAAAAAGCGAGAAGCCGGGAGGCAGTCTGTAGTGTATCAACTTTAAAGTTTCGAAACTTTTTTTTTTTTACAACCAGAGAGGCTGTTGTTTTCCCATTTAGCCCCATTTTTTATTTGATTGTGTTGGTCACATTAAATTCTGAAATATTTAAATATTTTGTAGTGGTCTTCAACACAGTGTAAAAAGATTTAATAGGAATAACTTCACTAAACACTTTTTCACACCTTATTTTAGCCCAAACATGCTTTTTTTTTATCACAAACGTCCTTCCATGATGTTTAAGTGGTAATAAATGTGCAGAGAGTATGTAAATGAAGTCACCATGACTTTTTTTCCTCCTGTCGATGTAAATTAGGCTCATTATAGATACTATTTGCATGCTGCAAGTAATATTACGCTTATTACAGTTTACACCATTCCTTGATTTGCATAAATCCTTTGCTGAATCTGGTGCTTAACACATAACTACTGTGTGCGTATAAAATGTGTGTTAAACTTGTGAAAAAAGATATTTACCAATTATGCATTCATACTTAAAACATTCATAAACTTTTCCCCAAATTCTTGATGTCGAATGAAAAATTCTGTTTTATTTGTCAGCTGTCCACATACTGTCTTCCAATTTGACTTATTTTTGCTCCAGAACTGCAAGCTAATGGAAACGCCTGACCAGGATCTGACAGACTTCACTAAGTGCTTGACCATTATGGTGGAGGAGATCAAAGCACAGAAATTGCAGGTTGGACTCTATCTCTCCTCAGCTGCATCTCTCTCTCTCTCTCTGGATGTTTCTGTCTTATGCTTCAGACCCGCTCCCCAACTTTATGACCCCATTTGCGCCTCAGAAACATTTGCATTTTTAGAATATAAACAAATTTGTTGTAATGGGCCGCGACTTAACTGCCAATCAATTATGGCTAAATTGTGCAACAAAAAAAACAGCCATAACTTTGTCGATTTCATATCCATAAAAAATATCCATGTCTGGTTTAGTTAACCCTTGTGAAAAAGAAGTGAACTTTAGCATACTTTTATACTTTTTTACACAAAAGTGTACCTATTACGAAAATAATATACTTTAAAAGCATATACTGTACTTAAGTGTGAACAGAATGTAATGAATTAGGATACTTAATGTTAATGGTTAGAGATGTAATTATAATGAGCTTTAGAGTGCTTAAGTAGGGCTTAACGGGATTGTTCACCCAAAAATGTATTTCTGTCATCATTTACTCACCCTTAAGTTGTTCCAAACCTGTATGCATTTCTTTCTTCTGCTGGACACAAAAGAAGATATTTTAAAGAATGTCAGTAACCAAACAGTTGATGGGCCACATTGACTTCCATAGTTTTTTCCATACATTGCATGCATTTTTTCTGCAAAAAAATCCAATATCAAATGGTCACAGAAAACATTTGAAATGAATGTTACCAGGTTTAAACTGGCCCTTTGTTATTCCATATCAAAATGTGTTGCTCTGCCAAGCTGGGGTGCAGGGTGTATGTGTACTAAAACAAAATATAAGTTTTGAGATGAGTACATTACAATGGAAAGAAAAGTGGAAACTCAAATTCATTGTGAAAACTGAGTTGGAAGAATTGTGGTGTGCATTTTCACTTTTTTTTTTAACCTGTCAAACATAAAAGGTGAGCTCACACCTCAGCTTCAGTGTGAATTCACATCCTCCAGGAGCTGTCAGAAAGGTTTTGTATGGATATTGTGTGTGTGTATGTGTGTGTGTCTGTCTGCTCCTCCTCTAAACCCCAGTCTGAGCTCCAGGCTTGTCAGACTGTCTGTTGGTCCTCACAGAGATGCCCATCACCGTCACAGACACTCCAGAGTTTTACCAATATACGAGCCTCAAGTTCAATCTACATGCATACTATGGCCTTCTAGCTTTTTCCCATTGTTTTTTTATTCACCTCTGTATCGCAGCGCTACCTTTTTTGTCTTCAAGCTCTCACGAAAGACAAGTAACACTTTTAGAAGTGATAAGCTTAGCGATTCTCTGTCAGTCTTTCATTGTCTAAAACATGACTACAGCTTAAATTTTTTATTTATCTGCTTGTTTTAAAGTGTTGACCCCAATCTGGGTGTCTCAGCCTTAAATGACACACCAACAGAGCGTCCACCGACATTAATGTACTGTTTGATGCAATGTTGCACACCAAAAAAAGCAAGACCAAGCTGTGGTTGATTGTTTTACAAGTTCATCCTGTCTAATTGAGCAGTTCTTGGACAGAATAAGTTGCAAAGTGGACCAGATGTTATGCCAATAATTACAAAAATGGGTCTTGGTGTCTCTGATTTGTGGTTGGTTATAACTTAACGTTTGTGCTGTCATCATGAGAATAGTTTGAACTGCCGTATTAGACTTTGTAGGGAATGCAAAGGCATACTTTGACCTCAGACTCCAAGTAGAAGTTGCGAACATATCATCATTTCTGCTTCGCTTTTTAAAAAAGTTTTGCAATCAGTCCACATAATTACAGAGGCACTGTAACTTGAACAATTTATGTGTCAGATGTCTCATACGTCCCGCTATTTAAACGAGCCAGTGGGGGCTGGCAGTGAAGTGTTGATTACCCACTGTGCATTTTAAAGAGTTTTTTGTCTCGTAGAGTTGTTGGATCTCACAGGGTGATAGGTACATTGCAGCAGTCAGACAAACGATCCCGGGAGCAAATATCAAAGACGTTCTGCCAAGTCAACGCTTTCCAGTCCACACTGTTCCCTCGGAATACTTTCCATAATGTATGACTCTGTTGTTTAGTGAAGACGCACATCATTTTTGGCTGCTGTGGGAAGGAAAAAGCTACGGTGCAAATTTGCAACAGCACTTTCAGAACATTTATCCTCGACTTGCAGAATCTATGTCGCACAAACACTCCTTCGTTTGTACGTTTGTTCATTCATTTGTTTGTTCGTTCGTTCACTAGTTGGAGCAGCAGCACTTTAAAAACTGGGGTTGCATAAATAACCTTTATCCATTGCTTGGCTCTCACAATCGCTGATTTCTTTGTCCATCCGTTAATTTATTCATTTGTTTGTTTTTTCATTTTTTAGTGCAAGAGCACTTTTAAAACATTTATTTATTGATTGATTTGTTTATTCATTCAATTTTTTGGTTCATTCATTTGTTTTATGATTCATTTTTTTTTTTTTTTTGCTCCGTTGTTTGTTCATTTGTTTAAGACATTTTATTCTGGAGTTACATAAATCATAATCCACAGCTTAACTCCTACAATCGCTGATTTGTTTGTCTTTCATTAATTCTAGTCTTTTTGTTTGTTAATGCAGTAGCCAATGCGAGCCATTTTTAAAACATTTATTCTGAAGTTGCATAAAGACTCAATATCCACTGCTTACATACGTACACATTCATTCATTCGTTTGTTGTTTGTTCATTTGTTTGTGCAATAGCACTTTAAAGGAACATGCTGACTTTTGGGGATTTTAGCTTATTCACTGTATCCCCCCAGATTTAGTCCATTATTTAGTCCATACAAACCTTTTTCATCTCTGTGCGTGCCGTAACTCTGTCTGACGCACCCACCGCTAGCCTAGCTTAGCACAAAGACTGGAGGTAAACGGCTCCAGCTAGCATACTGCTCCCAATAAGTGACAAAATAACGCCAACATTTTCCTATTTACATGTTGTGATTTGTATAGTCACAGTGTGAACAAATAACAAGGTCACATAAGACACAGCATCTTCTAACCGTATACATATTGGGAACTATATTGTTCCCAATATATATCACTTCGCCCAAGTAGCAGTGCTTCGCCTTCTGAGAATATAGTTCCCAATATGTATACGGTTAGAAGATAGCTGTGTCTCATGTGACCTTGTTATTTGTACACCTTGTATTTTGTCACTTATTGGGAGTAGTATGCTAGCTGGAGCCGTTTACCTCCAGTCTTTGTGCTAAGATAGGCTAGCGGTGGGTGCGTCAGACCGAGTTTGCACGCAGATGAAAAGGGTATGTATGGACTTATCTAACTCTGGGGGATACGGTGAAGAAGAAGCTAAAGTCCCAAAAAGTCTCTGTGTTCCTTTAAGAAAATCTATCCTGAAGTTGCATGACAAAAAAATCGAATGCTTTGCTCCCACAATCATTCATTTGGTTAGTTGTTGGTTCATTTGGTTAGTTGTTGGTTCATTCAGTTGTTTGTGCAATAGCACATTCATCTGTTCATTTGATTGTTCATTGGTTAATTTACTTATTTGTTTACCCATCACTCATCTATTTGCAGATAGACACCATCGTAACACTGGGTGGCCTTGGAGGCCGCTTTGACCAGATCATGGCCACAGTGGAGACCTTGTTTCATGCCCAGAAGATCACGGATTTGCCTGTGGTGGTTATACAAGACCGTTCTCTGGCCTTCCTTCTCCAAGAGGTAAACACTTCTCTCTCTCATTAGCATGTGATAATCAGTGTTTGCACTTGTGCGCTTTTGACATCCTGATTGCGGCACTTAACGATCAATCGTGATATTAAGCAATTAACAACTGCAGAGACACTTTGCTGCCTCTTCTCTGTTGTTTCCTGTTTGTGCACTTTTAAAAGGTCACAGATCTGAATTGCGGCTAAAAATACGAAAGATATTGCCTTATGCATTGTCAACATTTTCATTCAACAGTACTATACCCGAATATAACAAATACATGCATGTGAGAGATGCATATTTGTATTTTATGATGTTTTAGAGAAGGTAATACAAAGAAGGCCAACTCATATTTGCACAATAACTTACAAAGCCCTTGTTTATTAAGTTTGTAAGACATTGTAATTTTGTTCGACTTATAAGAAAACCTTACAGAATTGCTCTAGCTGGATTACTTTACATTCTGTATGAGAACATTTAATCAAGCTCTTAGGCTCATAGAGAATATAAGACATTGAGATGATTGTGAGACTCTGAATGTTGTAATGGGCCAGAAATTTAAATGAATGCATCTCAGTCTGTATAAAAATGTCCTTGACTGTTTCAATCCGACATAAAGCAGACTTATAAAACATGAATTCAGTTCTGTGCAGAATTCATTTGCTGCTATTCTTGGCTTTTCAGAGACGGATCAGAATTAGTTTTTAACAGTCAAACTTTGAAGTTTGTACAACTCACTTTAAGATTAAAATAAAACATCTGCATTTATATATAGCATCTAACTTGCCAAATGCAGTAGGTGGTAATTATGACTTACAGAATAGTTCACAGAACATCCAAGCAATTTTCGAGAGTAGCTGTCATTTTGGAAGCTGTCATTTTTTAGTCTGTGCGTTTATAGACACCACTCCACTTTATAAATGTGATAATTAAAATTATCACAATATTGAACTAGACTGATGTTTGTAAGTGAGAGCTGAGAACCACATTGTAAATGGTGGGTTGTCGGTGCCTCTGCATGTGGAAAAAGTTGATTTATCTCTGTTGTTTGCAGTGGAGGATCATATCTGTGCATTTAAAGTCTCTCTTGGCATTCTTATCAGATGATATTACACTAATAATGAATGCTGAAACTAGTTGAGACTGTTTAAAATGTTGCGTGCTAGTTTTGTGCTGAACTAGTTGTTGGACTTTTAAAGAATGTTCCGGTCACACTATTATTCCATTCAGGTACAATGATTCCGATACAGGAGCTTTCAAGATTTAAAAAGGACACATAATGTAGACTAGCATACTATATTCCAAATATTATAAAGTCATATAACTTTGTCTGAAGATGACAAATTTTTGTAGTTCACCTAAAATGCCATCATCTACTCACCCTCATATCGTTCCAAACCTGTATGACTTTCTTTCTTCTGTGGAACACAAGAAAGGATGTTTTGAAGAATGTTAGTAACCTTGTTCCATTGCATATACACTGTATATATATGAGGATGTTTTGAGAAAATTCTTTATAAATTGACATCATACAAAATACCACTCAAATACTACTTAAATCATATTTAAACTATTGTTATTGTTATTTAATATTTATTATTTATATTTGATACATTTAAAATAAAATTCATAATTTCTCTCAACTCATCTACCATTTATGGGAGCTCACTAGGTTTTTAAACAGAGTTTCACCCGCATTCTGTGACCTTCTCCTGCTCTTTTTCTCACACTTACAGGGCAAACAACACCGACTGAATGTGAACACCGGCTTGGAGGGGAAATGGTGTAGCCTGGTTCCTGTGGGCTGCCCTTGTCTTACCACCACTTCTGGGCTTAAATGGAACTTGGGTGAGTTGCATGCCTGTAGGCCACAGGTCTGTCCACCCACTCACACACCAAAACACAGACATCCCTGAGGACCGTGCGCCAGCCTGTACCATCCTCTGTGCTCCATTTACATGGTCCTGTCCTAGATAGGAGACATTTATTACCCATGACAGCTCAAATCTCCAGCAAACTCTCACTGATGTTACAGTTGATGCAGTTTGTCATGCCTAGATGTAGAAAGATCTCACATTTGCATCATTGTATTTTAGCTTCTCAATGGCATTTGCTTTTGAATTGTTCATTTTGTTTCATTAATACGCTATTTCCTCCAGGGATGGCCCATTGATAGGATGGCTCTCACAGATTAAACTATAGAAAGAAAAACAAACAAGTTTTTGGGACATTGGTTTTGTACTGTGTACTAGACATACTGCACAGTACAATCCATCATCACTTTAACATTAGACAGTTTTTACTTCCCTTTTTGAATTATATAAAGGAACATTCTCTTTTCTTATATTAAATGTGGTTTGTAATTGCTTCGTGACCAAGATCACCAAAGTCTTGCAGAAAATATTGTTTTTATAAACACTACCCCCATCTGCCATTATTTAGAACCGATATTCTCAACTCTGGTTTACTTTCCTGCATCGTTTAAGGGTGTTCTCACACTTTAATTTGTTTGGTCCTAAAAAAAAGAAAAGAAGAAAATGATACATTTAGTCCAGGTTCGCTTAGCATTTATACTGTCATATTGTAACACTGAATCTAAAGATACAAAAAAAAACATTGTCATACACAAATGATCTGCTGCGAGGAGCCGAGGTACTGATGCCTGTAACGCGCTGTGCTGGGCAACATCGTGACTATGATGAGAAAAAAACATTAATTCGAACCACACCTGAGTTCGTTTGCAAGCGGACTGAGAACCTTCTTTTCAGCGGCCTCAGTCCGCTTGTTTAGTGCGCACCAGGGTTCGGATGACAGCGTTCCACTTATTCAAATGAACCGCACTAACAGAGCAATTGCACCAGTGTTCGTTTTAATCGAATCAAAAACATGCCAAGTGTGAACACACCCTAACTCTAATCCTAATCAAACACACCCGAACAAGCTAGTCAAGGGCTGTTTCCGAAATCGCCCCCTATACACTTAAAGGGTTAGTTCACCCAAAAATGAAAATAATGTCATTAATGACTCACCCTCATGTCGTTCTACGCCCGTAAGACCTCCGTTCATCTTCGGAAAACAGTTTAAGATATTTTAGATTTAGTCCGAGAGCTTTCTGTCCGTCCATTGAAACTGTATATACAGTATACTGTCCATGTCCATAAAGGTAATATAAACATCATCAAAGTAGTCCATGTGACATCAGTGGGTTAGTTAGAAGTTTTTGAAGCATCGAAAATACTTTTTGGTCCAAAAATAACACAAAATAAGACTTTATTCAGCATTGTATTCTCTCCCGGGTCTGTTGTCAATCTGCGTTCAGGACTCCGCAGTGACGCTGCTGACTTAAGACGCTGATGACGTGTTATCTGGTGCGCCCGAGCTTCATTACAGTCTGAGGGAGACGCACGCTATATTCAAGCTATTCTACATTGTTTGCGTGGATATCATTTTTTTAATGGTGCGTAAATGTGCATGTCGCGGATGAGACACTTTTACAGCGTGCGTCTCCCTCAGTCTATAAATGAAGCTCGGGCGCACCAGATAACACGTCATCAGCGTCTTACGCCATCAGCGTAACTGTGAAGGATTGACAACAGACCCGGGAGAGAATACAATGCTGAATAAAGTCTTATTTTGTGTTATTTTTGGACCAAAAAGTATTTTCGATGCTTCAAAAACTTCTAACTAACCCACTGATGTCACATGGACTACTTTGATGATGTTTATATTACCTTTATGGACATGAACAGTATACTGTATATACAGTTTCAATGGAGGGACAGAAATCTCTCGGACTAAATCTAAAATATCTTAAACTGTGTTCCGAAGATGAACGGAGGTCTTACGGGCTTAGAACGACATGAGGGTGAGTCATTAATGACATTATTTTCATTTTTGGGTGAACTAACCCTTTAAATAGGGCACTATTTGAGGGGACAGCCATGTGTAGTTGTGTCTGAAACCATTGTCGACGTTATCAAGTGCACTCATTTTATCCCATAATGCACCACAAGTGTACACTCATTAGAGAACACTCAACTGTTAGAGAATACCCATAATGCACTGTTAAGGTTGTGCCGAATGAAATCCCGCGTCTTGCCAGAAAATGGCACCTGCAACTGAATCAATCATCCAACCTTTTTCCAAATTGCTGGTCCAATGTGGGTACAGTGTAATATCATACATGTATATTAAGGTTAATTTATAATAAAGCTTTATGCATGCTAGTATCCATGACAGAGTTCAAGATCAATCTTTTCATTCCTACTGGCGCTGCCAGTTTGCTAAGTTTCAAATGATTTTTTAACAGCAAGCACAAACTATGCAAAAGTGGCAGCCCTTCCGGCACACTCAGTGTCCAAATTTGCTCACTCATTTTCATTCACTCCTTCAAGTGGACTATATCAGTGGAGTAATGTGGTGAATAGTGAATGAGAGTATGGGGGGGCGATTTCAAACACCGTTAACGTCTTCAAGATTACTAGAAAGTTACCAGGCAGGTGAGTTTTGATCAAGGTCTGAGCTAAACTCTGCAGAAAAGGGGACCTTGAGGGCCTGAGTTGAGAATCCCTGGTTTAGACGAACAGATGGTTTGAAGAAACTATGCACTTAACTTTTAAGGATCAACTTTTTCTTTGAAACTGAATCAAACTTTGGTCATGTAAGAGCTTGTGTTTAGTCTCTGTAGTGGTTATGAAGGGCTGTAGCTCTGAGTGGGTGATAGTGGGCTGCCTCCTACGTGCATTAAATGTTAAAGGTGTGCCAAATGATTGCTCTGACTGAAGACATTAGAAGGAATAGTAATGTAGCCCAACTGTTTGCCTTTGATCTGCTAATGCGAGCTGTCAACGAGAATAATCTCCAGCAAGTTTTCTCTGGAGGCTGGGGCTCGTCGTGAAAAAGCAAGCTCCCCTCCTCCTGTTAAATCTTGCAGAGGGCACAGGGGCTGTTGTAATGCTGGGACTGAAGTGACAGATACATGACTGAGAAGTTTAGCTTTATTGTGTCAGCCTCCTAATGTTTCTGCCAATGGTGAATATTCCACTCGATTGTGATGGATCTGGACTATGACCTTTGACCTTGACTTAAAAACAATCAGCTTTATTATGCTCAGGGGGTATTGAAAATATTTATGCCTAAAAAAGCTGGTCTGTCGAAATCATGGGCATCTACAATAGGTTTTAAAATGCATTAAGGCAATATAACTAACATATAACGGCTTATTGGAAATACGTGCCTCTATCTACATTTTTGTACCTATACAATTCACTGCAGTTTTTACCTCAATGGGCAGTAAAATACCAACAACTTTTATTCATTTTATTCAATATGCTCACACAAAAATCGCTACCACAGAAACCGAAAATTCTCGGGACAGCAACATGTGTCCAAATTTCAATCTTAACCGTTCTATTTCATCAGAAACGATCTGAAAACAGGGTTTTAAGTGTAAAATACCGAACTTGTCCTCCAAATTGTTGACTACAAGGGGACTTTAACAAATGAACTATAGTTTGTGATAATGTGGACAAATACAGTTATACTAACAACTATATCTTATAAAGTGTTATCTATATTACTTAATAAATGAACATCACAAACTTAATAACGAAATGGTTACTGTTTTATTTTAAAATTGGTTTAGTTTAAATCTGTTCTACAAACAGGCAACATTTTCAAAGTGAGATTAATAGAAGCTGCATGGTAGTTGAGACGGCCTCATATACACTTTGAAAAAGAGTAAGTAATGAACACAAAAATTATATAACATGCATATTTGTCGCATCTCTTGGTGCTGTGTTTATTAGTCTCGTTTTGTCTCATTACACTCAGCTCTTGCCCAGACTCCCTTGAGCCTTGAGTGTGATAACGAGAAAAACATATTCTGAGCGATAAACTACCAGTAATCACTTTTATAATTTCCTGTATGATCTTGAATCAAATCTGCCTTTTGGGTTTTAGAAATAAATATCTAATACAATGGAGACAAGTGTGTAGATATGTCCTATTTTTAATATTATTTAAGAGTAAATATCATAGAAATGTAAAGCACACCGTTTCCTTTCATTGATTGAGTCCGGATATCTTGTTTATAAGCTACAGGCATGAGCTTTATTAAACAGCTTTATCAATAACTGATAGCCTGTTAATATTTGCTCTGTTTAATATTTGAGGACAATTATGTTTTGTGGAGTTACGTTAGTGAATTAATGATCCTGATTGTTACACAAGCTTGTTTAGTCTGAGATGACTGATTTTCTTAAGATTGTACTCGTGAAAACGTTTTACTTATTATTAGTGTTGAAAACAGCACAACCGCTGCTATACTGACTCTTCTCTCACCATTTAAGTCTTAATTATTCCCAATATTTTGTGGATTATTTATGACCACAAAAGTATTTACTTAAAAGTTAGTGAAGATAACAAGTGCAGAAGTGTGTGAGTTTAGCTTTTCACAATAGCCTAAGGCTGACCTACAGTTAAGCTCGGCGTAAGAGACTTCTGCTTGTTTTCACTGGAGTTACTCCATCCAGTGCTTCCTCCTGGGAAAAAGACCTGCCAAGACACTTAACCTTAAGCAACTTACCAGCAGCTAGATGACACTTAACTCTCATAAACAGCTCTCATACACACACATACCGATACTGTAAGACACGGCATATGTGTGTAAATTGAGAGGAGAGTATGTGTTTATAAAACCTTTGGGAATATATTAATGAATGCATAACGGAAAAATGCCAAGGTGAGGTAATCATGATGAGCTGCCAGCAAGGAGAAGCACCGCAACTCAAAACTGTATATACATGTATTACAGTTATTTAAAATAACAAGCCACAAAATGTTCAGCTACACTAAGGGCATAACTGCCGTTTTCTCTGGAAGTGTTGACCTGATCTTACTCAAACTGAAAACTGAGAGCTTGCAATGTTATGTTTGGTGGTGAAAGTAGAAAGACAAATTAGTTAATTTTGTGCTAGCCTTACCATCACAGCAAATCATGACTTGATGCTTTGATGAGTGATATTTTATTTTTTCATATGGAATGCATTCATTCGTGATATTTACTGCAGTTTATGCTATTTTGCCCTATTTTGCCCTACTTGTGGACAACGTGTTTTTTTCTTCTTGCAAAAGAACTGCATAGGATTCTCCCTTTAGGGGGTTTTCTGTAGAGACTTCTGTGAAGTGTTTGGAAAGTTTGAGTTTGCTGTTGTTCAGCTATTAAGGCTAGCACTAAATTAATTTCATATTGTTGCATGTTCTATTAGCTTTGTGGCTAGGGAAATACCCATAAGCCTTTGCAATTTTGAATAATTTAATTTTGCGTTTTAGTTCAAAGCATGGTGACTTGTGGGGATGTGTAAATAATTGCTAATTAGAATTCATAACTACTTTAGGTCTATTTAGTGTTTGTGATGTGCTGTTGAAGTAGTTTTGTTTAGTGGTTAACGTTCCTTGTAGCATTTTAATGTAGCTTTTGGTCACTATACCACTACTTGTTGGAAAAAGTCGCTTGTTAATGGAAAAACCAGCTGATAAAGTTAGTCTCCAACACTGTACTACTACTGTATGCTAATAAGGCTAATGTTAGCATATACTGCTAATGCTAACTGACATTAGCATGGTTCTGGGAGGCATCATATAAAGCTGTTGAAAGGACATTTTGTTTAATTTGCACAATATTAAGGAGAAAAATAACACCCATCAACACCATAGAACTAAATTATTGTTGGGTTGTCTATACATCTTGTAACTTAAACTATCTTCAAGACAGTTCTTTTAAGTAAAACACATTTTTTAAGTGTTAACCAAGTCTTCCACAACTAAAGGCTCATTCACAACAAAGATGATAATTATAATCATAACTATGACTGCAAAAGTTTATTAATCATTCTAATTATATTAGAATAATGAAGTCTACTTCACAGCTATCACTCTCAGAAAAAAAGGTACAAAAGCTGTCACTCGGGCGTTACCCTTTCAAAAGGTACACTTTTGTAACGAAAGAGTGCATATTGATACCTTTAAATGTACATATTAGTACCTAAAGTATACATATTAAAGGAACAAAAGTGTACCTTTTTAAAAAAGGTGCTGCCCCATGACAGCTTTTGTACCTTTTTTTCTGAGAGAAACGTCTGAGGATTAAATGATTGTTCGGAGCATTTGACTGAAGATTTTGTAAACGAGGCACGGTGTAATGGAGAGTTTGCAAAGAAACTTTAGTTGAAAGATGAAGTAGCCAACTGTATTGGATCTGAGTGCAGCTGCATCACAAACCATAGTTTTATATGGATAATGTTTTCAAAACACTTGCTCACGTGCAATAGTGAGAGGGCGTTGATATTTTGCAAACAGTGACCATTTACTGACAAGCCTTAAATGAGCCGGCCCTTAAAAACGGATCATTTCAGACATAGACAAACTTAACATTATAATTATAATTGAACCTCAAGGAACATAATAAAAAAATCGGTTCACACTTACATTAAACAGAATGTTATCGTCCATTGTTGTAGACACTAATCCAATTGTTGTTATAGTTATCATAATAGATGTCTTTTATGGTGTAAACTGGCCTTAAGACTGATGTATTAATTAGATAAAACCTGTGGAAGTAGTAAAAACTGATACATTTGAATCAAATCCTTATATCCATATATTCAGATTACCATATGAATCATTTTGAAAGCGATCTTTTAAATGAAAATAGAGATCTCGTGAATGTTTCCTAACAGAACAGAAGCATTTCTGCCACAGCTGAGACATTGATTCAGAGCTTTTAGCTGGAGTGTTGTTCTAGTGGACGTTAGGGTTCAGCCGCATAACGGCACTCATTGGGACCGTTCGATTCGGCTTTTGTAACGCGAGCTGTGATATTGCTTCTCTCCTCTTCAGCAGCACCTCTGCAGATGATGGCACTTGCAACAGAAGCCCTGCTAACCCCAGACTGTGACACATCCAGCGCAAAACGATGCAGCTCAGATGGTCAAGGTTCCTGGTGCTTACAGGATATGATTTTTGTGTCCACTGAAAAGCACGCTTTGTCTGAGAGATGTCATTGACGGCGGTGTCTTCCCAGAGGTTGCGAGTAATTCATTAAAGGCTGTTTAATGGACGCCCGCTGTGGCCCTGAGTGATTTAGAACCTCAGACTCTCATTCTTGGTAATAGCGGCAGAATGGGACGACTTTACGGCCCATTACTATTCTGCTCCCTTTATATTGCTATAGGGGTAGATATCAAGGCCAAATATTAAAGTTAGTTATCAGGCCATGGAAGGAGCCGCATTTCGAGGGGGTAATCATGGCATCATTTCGATTTTTGACAAGAACTTCATAGCACTTAAAGGGAGTCTCGGTAGCACCTGAAGAGACCTATAAAAATGTATATCGGCTCAGTCATGTTCACTCTGAGCCTTTGCTGATGTTGTTGCACCTCCAGATCATTCAAATAAAAAGCGTTTTGAGTTCTTAAAGTCACATGACAGGTAGTGAGTTTGGGGTTATTTTGTTGCTGTTTTGTTGTTAAATATAATTTTTAACTCCATGTCATAATGAAAATAAAATGTTGGGAAGCTACTTTAACTTGCTAAGCTATACAACCAGTCAAAAGTTTTGGATCTGTAAGATTTTTAATGTTTTTCAAAGAAGTCTCTTCTGCTCACAACGGCTGCATTTATTTGATTAAAAATACAAAAAAATAATAATATTGTGAAATATTATTACAATTAAAAACAGCTTTTTTTCTATGTGAATATATAGTAAAGTGTAATTTATTCCTGTGATCCAAGCTGAATTTCCATCATTACTCCAGTCTTCAGTGTCACATGATTCTTCAGAAATCATTCTAATATGATGATTTGATGCTCATGAAACATTTCTCATTATTATCAATGTTGAAAACAGGTACATTTTTATTTCAGGATTCTTTGATGAATAGAAAGATCAAAAGAACAGCATTTATCTGAAACAGAAAGCTTTTTTAACATCAAACACTACCGTTCAATACCAAGGTTTGGGGTCAGTAAGAATGTAACATTTTATTTTTTGGGAAAAGAAATAAAAGGAATCAATACTTTTATTCATCAATGATGAATTAAATTGGTCCAAAGTTACAGTAAAGACATTTATAATGTTACAAAAGATTATCTTTCAAATAAATGCTTACTATTCATCAAAGAATCCTGAAAAAGAATTATACACAACTGTTTTCAACAGTCCAACATCAAATCCGCATATTAGAATGATTTCTGAAGGGTCATGTGACACTGAAATAGAAAACAGTTATTTTAAATTGTCATAATATTTATCAATATTACGGATTTATTTATTTTTATTTATTTATTTATTATCAAATAAATGCAGCCTTGGTGAGCAGAAGAGACTTATTTTAAAAGCATTAAAAATCTTACTTGACTTGACTGGAGTGTAAAGTAACAACATGCAACTCTTAAAAAAAATTCAAAATAAAATCTTACTGAAAACTTACTGACCCTAAACATGTTTAATATGTAGTTATAGTATATGTATATAATATGTAGAAATAAATAGAAACCTTTACAGCCGTTGACATTGGGTTGTGTTTCTTTGTTGAGGGAGGATGAAATCTGGTAGTGGAAGCAGAAAATGAAGGGTTGAGGACAGACTTCCTTCTGTTCGTGTGAATCTTTAAAGGACGTCACACTGTTCTTCTCAGAACGCCTCAGCGTGAGTTTATGTAACTGAGAGCGGATGGGCAAAAGCTTGACATTTCAACCATTTGAAATCTAATGCCACTAGCTGTTTCTGGTGAAAGTAATATGACTCTCTTTTCTTTTATCCGGTCCTATCGTGGATGATGTCATTACACTCCCAACAGGAAATCAAGAGACATTCTTTTATTATATAACTCTTATATTTGTAGTGATGGTCTCTGGTAGTTATGAAGGCCTTGAAGGTGGGTCGCAGTTTTATAACACACCGTAATGTGCAGTTTTGCTCTGTGTTTACCATATGACAGATCTGGAAGGATTGAAACCGTGTTACAATCATAAGTTAAATCGCCATGAACCTCTCAGCAGGGTGACGTGGAATAGTTGTCGTAGGGTGTTTTTACGGAAGATCGGTCAACGTGAATATTTATTGTGATTACTGTGGTTAAACCGGGGCATTTATAGCTTTGCTTTCAGATTTCAGTTATTACCATAAAGACCTCTGAAGGACAGAATCTATTTAGTGTTTTTTTTCATTGCAGGTAGAGATGAAAGGACAGCTTGTCTTCTTTTGCTTTTATTCCCCCCCCCCCCCCCCCTCTCTCTCTCTCTCTATCTCTCTCTCTCTCCCTCTCTCCGTTTCCCTCAGCCTCCCAGTGTCTCAAAGAAGAGAATAAAGATTGTCTGAGGGGAAGTGAAGTGAGTCCTCGACAGGAAGCATGGCTCGCTGGACTGGGGAGAGAGAGTTTTGGCTCAGTGCATTATTCCGCTTATCACATGGCTACTTACAAAATGAATAGAAGAAATATATATAATTAACAGTTACCAAGAGCTCATTGCAACATTTGACATCTAATGCAGATGTAAAGATCTAGATAATTAAAATTACACCGTCACATGATGAATACAAATTAAGAAGTATAAAAAAAGAATAAATAAATTAAGTCATAAATATTTTTTATTATTATTTTCATATTTAGAACATATATATTATTATTGTGGTATTTTTTATTTAACTGTTTGTTTTCTGCAATGTATCTTGTTCTGTAATCTAAGCAGAATAAAATAATTATAAAATATGCCTTTATTCAGTTATTTTAAATCAAAATATTTTCAACTGAAATATTTATTTGATACGTTTTTCAATTATCTATTTTAATTTAGTTAGTTGGTTAGTTATTTTAAATAAATATTTTCAACTGAAATATTTATTCAATTATTTTTTCAGTTATCTATTTTTAGTTTAGTTAGTTAGTTATAGTTAGTAGCCATATATTAAAAAAACATAGTGTGCAGCCAGTCAGCTGGTTTATATTCCCTTCAGGCAGCCTTTAGTATAAAATAATAAAATAATCTGGTATTTTAAAAAAATCAACTCAAACCAATATTTATGTATGTATTTATTTGCAGTGTAATATGAAAATTAAACAAAAAGAATAATTTACCTATCAATATGCATTTATTTAGAAAGTAGCTGTATAAGGCTGCTTTTATATTCTCTTCAGGCAATACCCTTCTGCATCATGTTGTCAATGGAATATATATGGGGAATAGAAAAGAAATGTGTATATATATATATTTCTTCTTTCTTCTTCTTTTTCCCTGACACACAAGATATGTTGCTAAAAATAAAATGTATAATTTTATGTAGTGGGCAGGTAAAAATCTGTGACCGGGCCAGTGAGAGAGAAAAAATGTATTGTTGAGCCCTGCCTTACACACATACACATACATTTACACAAATACAACCGTTGTGTACATGACAAGAAGCCCATTCTCTCCCTGCTCGAGTCGCTATGCACAGCAGTTCATCTGTCACCCCTTCTAGAGCAGAAAACATGGAGATTGTAGGTTGGAAGTCGTGAAGCTCATTCGTGTGGAATAATGGCTCTCAGATACCTCTACTCCATCTCCGGCAGATCGACCAGCATCAGGGACTGACCGCAGAGAGGAAAACCATGCAAACATTAGCCATTCCTGTGTAGACAGGGGGTGCATGGCTGGAAACATTAGTATAGATGTAAGAGGAAATTGAGACGCATGGGAGCCGTCTCTGAATGTGTGCAAGCTCGCACGTATGAAATGAGAGAGTGTTGGGGAGGAAATAAAAGCGAAGGCCGTTTACGAAAGCGGATTTATATTCTCCGCACAGATGGACACACGAGCAGCTTTTCTCACGGCATGCTGGGGTGATACTTTACCAAGACCAAAACCTCTGTTTTTGTAGGTGGCACTGGAGATTTGCAGTATCTCCATGGTGAGTGTGTGAGATGTTATACTCTGACACACACACTGATACATGATGT
This sequence comes from Phoxinus phoxinus, assembly GCF_949152265.1. Classification (NCBI taxonomy): domain Eukaryota; kingdom Metazoa; phylum Chordata; class Actinopteri; order Cypriniformes; family Leuciscidae; genus Phoxinus; species Phoxinus phoxinus. Next base: position 12,323,582 of record NC_136899.1, on the reverse strand, counting down.
ATTATAAGCAGAGCTGTAGTCTAATCAGTCTCAATCGGCCAATTTCAGCAAATGTATCATGTAAGTGCTTGATCGTGCCTCATCAAGTCAGCTGTATTTGTACAAGTAACTTAAAGAGGACCTATTATGTTTTTTTTTTTTACATTTTGAACTTTCTTGCTGTTTGAGCATTAAAAAGGTCTGCAAAGTTACAAAACACAAAGTCCAGTCAAAAGGGCATTATTCTCTGATTGTAGTCTTGAGTTTCCTTCTGGGAACGTACACGTCACAATATTCCTCATTGAAATAATTCCCGCCTAAGCATACACAAAAAAGTGGGCGGGCCTGGTTGAGTTGCATTAGTAGAGTTTTGAAACTCAGTTATGGTAAGGGGAGTGGCATTTCCGAAACAGGCTTAAAGCAGTTGACCAATCACAACACACTGGTCCAGCCGACCAATCAGAGCACATTATGCTTTTCGGATTAAGGGGATTCATAGAGACAGAAACTAAACAGGGCGTTACAATGTGCAATATGTGAGGTTAAAATGATAGAACTACAAATGATACTTCCAATTAACCCTTAAATGCATGAATGTTTTGCCAATCAATATTACATATTCGGGTCTTTAGTGACCCGGATCTATATCTAACACAGATGGATCTCTGCCTGTCGTGATTATAAAACCCTTCTTATATTAGAGTTACAATTACAGAAGAATAAAATAAAGCATGTTTTCTTACCTTTTGGAGCTTGGAAGAGTTCAGTTTGGGCAGATGTTTTATACCATCATCACTGTCCTCGTCAGAGCTCATTTCCCAGTACATTCAGCATCTGGCTCATATTCGCAATCTCAAACATTCTCAAAACTTACATTTTAAACATCTTCAAAATCAATATTTTGATCGCTGACAGCTTCTTCACCAGATCCACCATCAAGTGACAGTGACACTAATATTTGATTGTGTTCAGTACTTGCTCTGCAGTAAATCGCTGAGTCAGTTTTGCTGATGCTACTTCCTATTCTTTTGTTTTCTGCCTGCGGTAACTATGAGTGAAACGTCACTTCATCATTGTGTATCAGACATTTGGGTGTGAACACTTTTGACTTGGGCCAGTAAGCAACCGACTTGAATGGCAAACACCATTAACAATTTCTTTAGGAAATATAAAAGACTAGTTTATAAGGTCAACACTTGAATTTAGACTTTATTGCTCTTGCGATGGACAAGAAAACGCAGTGTGTTGTTACGCTCTCTGCCTTTCATCCTCTGATGTGTCCTCTAAAAATAGTCCTTTTTTGTTAATAAAAAGCCAAAACAACCCAACTTCATTGATTTTAGTGTTTTGTCTGCTGAGAAAAGCTGAGGGAGGAGATAACAGCAAGGTTGGCCTTTGATACTTTATAGTGCGATCTGACCATCATGTCCCGTTGAGACCGAGCGAACACGTATCGGCCGTAGAGTGTTTTTAAAAGGGTCATTTGAAGGTTTTCTTTTAGGGTCGCGGTTATAAAAGACTGGTTGTAATCTCTGTTTCTGGCATGACGGAGGTGAGCCTCTTTCTGTCTCAGACTCTTTTCAGTATAGTGCTCCCTAAAACACAACCCATACTTTGGGAATTGAGAAGCCGATTAAAGACGTTTTCATGGATCAAATTATGCTGATGGGTTTATAGGATTTTGGAGGTAAAGCAGGTTTGCCGTAATCACCCTACAGCTGGTTGACTTTCCAGGTCATCTGTAAAAAAAAAAAAAATTATAATGAAATTCAATATTTTCTAATAAATGATCAAACTGCTCCATATACTTAACTCCAGGCTGCGCGTGGAGATGCTAATCAAACTGTCATAATATATATGAAAATTTATGGAGTGCAGATCAAAGTCAAACCCAGGAAAGGGGATTGTTTTGTAATTAGTCTCCTTCCTTTTGATTTTAATTAAAAACAGCTCAATGCCAAACTCTTTGGAAATCACAATCTGCATAATATAATATATAAAATGCATGCTCACTTACACATCTATTTCTGGGATGTTTTGTTTATTTAGAATATTGTGAAGGTTTCACATTTTTTACTTTGTGTGATTTTATTTCTGAATAATATTTTTATTTTATTATTTTATGCACTTTTAATATATATTTTTGTATCACACTGTCATTGTCTTTTTTAGTTAATTTAGTATTTTATTTATTTATTCTATTTATATTTTATTATGTAAATAAAAATGCCATTTTTAAGTTTATATTTTGATTTAATTCAGTTTGTCTTAAAGCTACACTGTGTAACTTTTTTAGTTTATTCTTAGCTAAAAACACTTAGTTCTTTCAAAAATATATGTGCTCATTAATGTATATTTACTTCGTTCAAGTAATAAAGTATTCTCGTGAGTGTATAATATGCCATTGAAAATACATACGGGTGGGGGGTTCGAATGCCGGTCGCCATGTTGCCCCTCCATCTTGAAAGTACATTAGCCAAAGAGGGACATACCCGTTAATTCAAGCTTCGCCTTTTGCGTTTTAACACTCGATGGAACGGCACCGTGTCGGCACATGTGAAGAGGGAGATTGCTGTTGAGACTGCTATATAAAAACCTGAATCACTCTTATTCTCGAGGATATGTATGAGTCGCCAAGGAAGCGAAAAAGAGAATTAAGACGGCAACGCAACAGGCAAATCAACAAGACAAATGAGACGCGAGAAACACACACACACACACACACACACACACACAAACTCTCCGCGTACATATTCATATGAGACGCGAGCACACACACACACACACAAATTCTCCGCGCACATTCATATGAGACGCGAGCAAACACACACAAATTCTCCGCGCACATTCATATGAGACGCGAGCACACACACACACACACAAATTCTCCGCGCACATTCATATGAGACGCGAGCACACACACACACACACACACAAATTCTCGGCGCACATTCATATGAGACGCGAGCAAACACACACAAATTCTCCGCGCACATTCATATGAGACGCGAGCACACACACACACACACAAATTATCCGCGCACATATTCATTTGAGACGCGAGCACACTGACATGATACCTTAAAGATGTGGAAAAGTCGATCAAAAGTGTGGGTACATTTCTCCAGGCTCGATGCCAACAGCGCGCGATGCAGTATTAATTATTGCGGTAAAATAATTGCTGCAAAGACCGGTACCACGACAAATATGATGAAGACCTTGACAGTGCACGGAGTAAACATAAGAGCAGAAAGTTGCTCCGTCTTCGACTGGTAAATGAAGAGACACCTTGTTGATCACTCGGACAGTGTTTATATTGCAATAAATAATAACCTACTGAATGTACACTGCCGTTCAAAAATGTGTTGGTTAGTCAGAATTTTTTTTTCAGTAAGAATGCATTAAAGTTATCAAAGGTGACATTAAAACGTGTGTAATGTTACAAAATATTTAGTTTGTAAATGAATGCTTTTCTTTTAATTTTTTATTCATCAAAGAATCATGAAAATTTGTATCATAGTTTCCAATAGTTAGCTGATGTTAGCAATGAAATGGTAAAAAAAATAACGAAAACATAAAACTATTATTAATTTTACATAGATGTCATAACCTATATGTTAACTGACAAATTAAATTACTGCAAATTATAATAGATTTCTAAAGTAACCTCATCACTTGAAGGAACACAATGGACGAGGTCGAACTGGAAGCCATGTTAATCTTGGACTACATTGGCCACCGTAGGAGTTAAAACGAAATCGGAATTGAGAGGAACAGAAACTAATATTCACTGGATGGTCATATACCTTTTCACCGCTAGATGGGGGTAAAAATCACACACTGTAGCTTTAAGTTAAGTCGACTTAAAATTTACTTCAGTTTTCTATTACAGTTAAAAAACTAAAATGTTTTAGGATAACACTGTTAACACTGTTAAAATCGTATTTGTTTTGTTGAATCAGGAAGAAAATTGGGAAAAGTACCTGTTCAGTCAGAGAGAAAACTGTCATAAATCATTTGATCTGAAATCCTGACCTTCCCGCCCAGGGTGATGATAAAAACAAATGAAATTGGGGAATCGATACAATGCCGTTGGTTAGGCCAAGTAGCTCAGAGATTTTGGTCAATGCCATTAGCTTGCATGGGTGTAGGACAAAACAGGACAAATGCTAGTTATAACTGACAAAATAAACTAACCGAAATTACATGTCATTATTGTGTGGCACATCGAATCCGGGGGAAGGTGTCGTGGATGCAATTACTTACGCACAAATGGTCTTCCCACTGCACAAAAAGCTTCTTTTGAGGTCTTGAAAGATGTCAGGTCTCTTAATGGAACAATGCCTGACAAAGCGTCCTGCTCTGCATTCTCATTTGCATATCAGAATGACTGTGAGCGTGCAGGGATAGAGCTTCAATTCCATCAAAAATCGGCTGACAGGTTTTGTTCAGATCAGGGAAGAGCAGACTCTCTCTCTCACTCTCGCAGTGCGATGACAGTAATTCAAACTGGGCTAAATGCAATCCCACATTATGCTCACTGTTAAGGTAAAGTGAGCATGACTCAGCAGGTTTTTAAGCACGCCGTAACTCTGATTGTTAGAGCGTCTGGGAAGCGGGCAGAGCTTTTTAATATTAAGCTGTCAAACGGATAGAGGGGCGAATCCCCAGCAAGAATGACTTCAGAGGGACTCGTGCTCGTAGGAGTCCCAGAAGTGTCTTTTCCCATTTCGCTAATGTGCTCCTTAGCCCTGTGAGAGACAACTTCGTTGCTGTGAATTTTAATGATGCTTTTAGGGGTTGGGAAATGTGTAAAGACGGGGGGAAAAAACACGGCATCTGAGATGCTGTTAGACGGGATCAAAAAAAACAATGGATGTCAAAAGGCAGTAGAGGAATCTGAGCCTGGGGCTGAAGAAAATCCTTTGAAATTACAAATATGGGCCGGTTTGCGCGTCTGTGTGCGCAAGCTTTGGCGGTGTTAGTGGTTTTGTGAGTTTAAAGAAACGGAACAGAGCCCCTTTTATCCGGTTCAAGACATTTAAAACAATCACTGGAGTCCTCCTTTCGTAAAAGCACTTTGAATGACATTGACGTCCCAGAGTAAACACTCAAGTCTAGGAGCTGCTTTAGTGCTTTAGATTTGGAAAGGTTCAGAACATTCTGTTAATCATGATGTCTTTTCATTTCATCGTGACGTCATCACTTGGAAGTAATGAGGTGGATTTGCCAAAACACATCCATCTCATGCCTCAGTCACTGTGTCTCATTTCCAATGCTGCTTTTGTCGGCCACATACGTCATTAAGGCTGCAGTATTTCTGTAAACTGATCACTACATTACAAAGACATTACAGCAATTTACACTTCACTGGGAAAAACGGTCAATTTTATGATTATTTTTCTAAAATAAGACGTCCTTTATGATGCACTTGGCCGACAAATGTGGCCCCCGAAAGACGCAGCCTTCGAAATGAGACAAAGACAGCCCTATCAAAATAACTCGGCACACATCACTTCCTGTCCTGCTTTAACTCTTAAGGCCGTGACACAGCAAGCCGATGGTCGGCCGTCATGCAACGTCAGGCTGTTTTTGAGCATCGGTCGCTTCGTTTTTTCTGTGTTTTCCGCACTGTTGGCCAGGGGCGGAGTGGCAATCGGGAGAGTCGGGACTTTTCCCGGTGGGCCGGTATTGTTTTGAGGCCGCGAGGGCCGGTCTGATAATAATTATACATTGCAAGTTAGCAACACCATCCGGCGGCCTGATGTGCGGCCGCTGCCCGCTGGTCAAACTGTGCAGCCTCTCTCTTTTTTCATCTCGCTGCACCTGGAAAAAATGAGCGCGTCGCTTCAATTATGAGCGCACTTGCCGCGCGCCTACATTTGAAATAACGAACTCGAGCGCGCAAAAGACGCAATATGTGAACGGCCCCTTGGTAGCGTACTGGTAGCTCGCAAGCGACGTTTTGGAGACCCCTGGTCTAAATGATGGAAAGGCAAAAAATAAAAGGGAAAGGTGGCGTTGAGAAGGGCAGACTCAAAAGGTAGCAATTCAATAAACAAATCAATCTAACCATATGTGACCAGTAGCGGTGGCTTTCTTAATCTAAATCTATTTTATAGATTCATAACTCCTGGTGTAGTCTACGTGATACGCAGGTATACACCGTATACCCACTATACCCGCCGTATACCCACTAAAAAAAGCGTGAGGATACGTAACAACTTCGTTTTGTGACAGAACTTTCACACTTTCATTCATAAATTCACCGCGTCTGTGTTTGCAATGGACACAGATCAAATCGCGTGAATATTAAAAACTCAAAGAGACAGCAGTTGTTCAACGCGTCTCTGGGAATGAGCGCTCAATGTGTGCTGTGCTCTACTACACACACACACACACTGAAGCAAGCGCGTGCTTGTGTCAGCGCTTCACTGTATCTATGAGGACATGATGCTACACATGTGAACTTCATCACAGAGCTGCGCTATGAGAGTCACTTCATGAGAATTTCACCATTTCATTTGATAAAACTATCGCCATTCATTCGTATCATACACACACAGAAACTGTAATGTCTTTACGACAACCTGTCAAAATAAAAGTTCGGTATAAACTCAAAGAAATTATGAGAGAAATTGCACAGTAAAATGTACTGTAAAATAATAATAATGATGAAATCTATTTAAACTTATTTTAAAAAGGAATATCACACAAGGGTCACAGTATACTCACTACAAAAAACTAGACTACACCACTCCCCCTGTAGGGCCGGTGGTCTACGAAATTTCCCGGTAGATTTTTTGGTCCCACTCCGCCCCTGCTGTTGGCTCTAGTCGGATGCTGTCGGCTTGGGTTTTTTGGGGAAGATTCAACATTTTAAATATGCGTCGGGCCGTCGGCGAGAAAGAGCACTCTGATTGGCTGTTCAGCTTAGCCAACGAGTCAGTGCACGAGAATAAAAGCGAAAGTGTTGAAAGCAAGTCAAGAATGTACAGACAGAAGGCTGTTATCATTCTACATCATCTTACCTGAGCATTCGAATGCACAAATATTTTCATAATAACATGAGCCGAGTGGAATGAAGAAAGTGATCAGCGTGATTGATATTCAATGGTAGGCAAGCGCTGGCTTTGTTTACGGTTTGTATATCTGCAATCCTAGTTTCGGTTCTCCTTTTTGAATGACAAAAGTATTGATAGCAGCTGATATAGACAGATATTTACTTACACGCAGGCAGGCGCAGAACGCACAAAGCCTTTAGGCCTTTTGTTGTATTAAAGCGCAGCTTTTTGCCTCAGATGACTTTAGGGGTTGAGAGATTTTTTTTTCGAATAAATGCTGTTCTTTTGAACTTTCTTTTTGAATCTTGAAAAAAAAATGTATCACGGTTTCCACCAAAATATTGTAATGCTATTGCATATTTTCTGAAAGATCATGTGACACTGAAACCGGGAGTAATGGCTGCTGAAAATTAAGCTTTGCCTTTGCATTTGTAATTATATTAAGATAGAAAAATCTATTCAAATTGTATCAATGAAATGCAGTCTTGGTGAGCATTGGAGACTTCCTTCAAAAACGTATAGCCTACTGACCACAAACTTTTGAACGGTACTATTTGTCACAATAGTAAATAAACGCCTTGGCAAACCACCTACAACTCCTCAGTATTTTCTAAAGAAATCTAGTTCAGTGTAATTTTTCTTCACCTTGATGTCAGTTTCTTCACAGTTATTTTTCACCTTAATAACTATAAAAGCAATCTCGTTATGTCTGGAATTTCTGTACCATCTTCTCAAAAGGTCTCAAAAGGCAAACTTGTGATTTTTCTTTTTGTTATTTATTTATTCCTCGTATAAAGAAATTTTCCTCACAAGAAATTAGTCATTTTAAAGAACAGCGGAGTGCAGGATGATAGCCTTTAAATCTATATTTCCTAATGGATGAAATAGACTAATTCACTCCATCTTGTCTGCAAGGTTCAATAAAGTGTTTTCACTTTAAAACTCCATGAATGTATAACCTTGGCTCAGCCTGCGCTCTTCAGACCTGCGCTCTTCAGACGGCGGTTCGCTTCAAAAGCACTGAAACATTTTCATTTCTCTGCGTGAATTCGAGCTGCGTTGCATTTTCTAGCTTTTATTGTTTTAAATTGAGGCTCTTCATGACGGGTGTTGCTGAGACGCCACTCCAGCACCTCTGTTTTGCAGGAAATGATGTAACTGCGTGGGTCCAAACTGTCATATTCCTATGGGAAAGGCAGAAAGCAGAGCCTCTCTCATCTGAAGGTCGAATTAGCATTGTGTCGTCGCCTCAGCCTTGTAACCTCCCTCCAATGAAGCCATAAACATTTAATAGAAGCGCTATCAGTGCCCGCCAGATGGCTGGTACAGCAGCACACCTCACCTCACACGATAAGCACGGAGCAAGACGAGTTTTTGGGGCATAAAAGTACCATTTTTGCTTCAAAATGATCGACTGTGACTCAGCCCCATGGCTATAGCATGTTTTCGGCTCGGTTCCTCTTTGGGACTCCGTGTAATTTGCTCTGTAAATATTGGGTACTTAAGCGAAGTACATTGGTTCTGGAAATGCAATTACTGCATGCAAACATCATTGTTATCAATAAAAGCGACGCATTAATTTCTGCTCCTGCCGCGGCATCAGATATCGACCAGAATCGAGCTGAGGAGATTGCTAATGAAGTTTCCTGGATGCTCTGAGGATCAGCTTTGTGTTAAAGCCTTAACTGTACAAAGCTTAATATTAGTCGTGCTGATATTAAGGCGGAATGTAATCCAGTTGGATGCAAACATTTGTTCTCACTGACGGTTTCTTTGACAAAAGAAGCAACAATTGCAAATTGCAAACTTTTTATTAAAGACTTAGTGGTGTTTGCTAAGGCGTTTATCACTGCTACTGCTCAATCTTATGGTTAAAGATTTGGAAACCTAATTTAACCTGCACTGCAGTTTGTGCGACAGATATGAATGATACTTTAAATTATGTGGCTTGTTGGGGTGGGATATTACGTTTCTAGCTGATCAAACTTGCACTTTGTGGATGATAAAAAAGCAATTTATATATATATATATATATATATATAGTTATATATAGTTATATAAGCTTGGAGGAGGTAGTTTTTTTTAGAGAAATACTTTTATTCATCAAGGATGCATTAAGTTGATCAAAAGAGACAATAAAGTCATTTATAGCCTGTTGTTAGAAAATATTTATATTTCAAATAAATGCAGTTTTTAAAAAACTTTCTATTTAAAAAATCCTGAAAAAATGTATCACATTTTTTTGCTGCACAAAAGTTTTTAACATTGATAATAATAAATGTTTGATGAGCAGCAAATCAGCATATTATAATTATTTAAGGATCACGTGACACTGAAGACTGGAGTAATGATGCTGAAAATTCAGCTTTGATATATCAGGTATAAATTATATTATAAAATATATATTCAAATAGGAAACAGTTATTTTAAATTGTAATAATATTTCACAATATTGCTGTATTTTATTTATTAATTAAATTAATGCAGGCATGGTGAGCATAACAAACTTTTTTTTTAAAACATTAAAAAAATAATTATGACAACCCTACAACTTTTGAACGCTAGTGTAAAAAGTGCAACTGCAAGGAAACATTCTAGAAAACACGCAGAATACTTTTAAGAATATATTAAGATATTTTGCAGAAATCATACATGGAAGCATACATTTCAACCAAATTCTTGATAGATGTTTTGGGAAATATACATTACTTATTTACGGTTACTGTAAGGAAAGCAGATCAATATTCATGTACGCACCAGCGTCTCCGCCACTGCATGCATATCTATGTTTATTTTCCTGTATGTTTACATGAAGAGGTTTCAATGAAGCTGCTGTAATGTGACTTGGCGCTAAGTGTTTCACTCGAGGCTGAGAGTTTCTGCTCATGTCTGTGCACTCACTGCCTCAAGCCCCATCTGTCCACTTCTCAGATGCTGCCACACACACCTCCACAGCACACCGTTCATCACACTGTGGCTCGTCAGCATACTTTTGATGAAGAAAACATTGAGAGGTCAGGGATCTCATTAAACCGCTGCTTTGATAAAGACTGCTGAACTGACTTCCCTCCTGCTGGTGAAGTTTGCTGTTTATTTTAGATATGCTGTAGGCTACCACAACAGGCTATATGTACAGACAATATAGACACACACACATAGTGTGTGTGTGTGTGTGTGTGTGTGTGTGTGTGTGTGTGTGTGTGTGTGTGTGTGTGTGTGTGTGTGTGTGTGTGTGTGTGTGTGTGTGTGTGTGTGTGTGTGTGTGTGAGAGAGAAAGAAAATAATACATTAAAAATCAAATGTAAAGTGTTAAATGTAAAGTGTTAAATGTTATATAAATTTTAAATTAATGATTTATTAAAAACAAAATATATCAATATATATATATAATTACATTTTATTTTGATTATGTATCTGTATAAATATAGTATATAATATTATTTATATATTATTTACAGTGACAGCTTATGTATTGTTTCATTTCATTTTATGAATAATTTATATATTTATTTATTTCAATTAAGGGAATTGGGATTAGTGGGTAAATTGTTATAATGGCAAAAAATGTGCTGGCCCTAAAATAAGATTAATTTTGTATAATTATTTAGTTAATTATATTAAAAAAAAAAATTGTTGTTTTTAATTTAAATGTAAAATTTGATGATGACATTTGACTAATTCTGTGAGATTAGCTAGTCCCACTGCTAGATCATTAGTAAGTGATCATTTGTGTATCTTCTCTCCACAATAATGCATCTCGCATCATGCCTTTTAGATGTTTAGACTGATGTTTTGAAGATTCTGGAAAATTTGGTGAAACAAAAAAAAGTGAAAGAAAATAAATAATATAAGGCATATGCATTAATATAAGACTCTGTCTTCATCATTAGATGTATTGCTGAAAATGAAGGACGCAGAGGCGAGGCCGTGTCAAAGTGCTTTGTCGCCACCACTGGTCAAATTATGAACTGCAAGATGACACCAGACACCGCTTTAGGTCTTACCGTTTGATGAAAAATATTCTCCTTTACTCGCTAAATGTGCCTCTGTTAAACAGCGGCAACCGGGGGTTGAAGTTAATTGCAAGGTTCAGTCAAGGTTATCGATGTTTAGATCTCTCCAGCTATTGTGTGTTTGAAATTGACTTAATTATCAGTGTGACGCTTGATTAACTGGAGGAGCCCATTGTAAATAGTTCATCTCTTGTGACAGACTAAAGTCAGTCGTCTCTGCTTGTTTCTGCTGCCTTTGAAGTCCGGTGATATTTCTTTACACTTTGAAGTCTGTTCAGTTGCCTCGGAGTAAAACAGCTCATCGTCAGCTAGTGCCTTGTTTACTTCGTTTTCTCTTGCTTCGACCGGATAATATATTTGGGGAAATATAATTTTCATGTGTTTGTTTATGCGTATTTACTGTGCAGTGGAATTAAGTCTTCTCCGGCGTAGGCAATTAACAGATTCTGGGTCTGAGTTTTCTTTTTATGGTACAACTTAGTCTTTATGTAATGTCCTCTTTTGTATACCCAGGCGTGTGTGTGTGTGTGTCAATTCCAAGGCTAAAATAGATACTTTTTATTCTTTAACATTTAATTTAAACCTCCATTATTGCTATTTCTTATATCCTATTTCTTTGTCAATTTTGTTGAGCCTAAAATCCAAATTGCCTCATTGCTGAAGAATTAAAGTGGCATCTGTTATTATAGTAGCTATGGTCATCAATTATCAAATCTATGGAATCAACTGCGTCCGAATGTGAAGTTGAACAATTTCATGCAAGAAAAGAGTTTTTATTTATTTAAGAGGTTGCTTTACACACACAGCCTTTGTATCAAAATGTAAATACTGTATATTCATGTAAACAAAACAATGCAGTTTTGCCACTGGGGGTCAGTATGATCTAACTTTTGGACCAGCAGAGACTAACTTCTATAAAGGTCTATGAAGCTGAATTCAGAACCGCATACTACTCTTACTATTTTCACTGTATCTTTTTTATGGCAGGAATAGTTATTATACAATTATGCATTGCATTTCTGAATTCAGCATGAACGAGAGAAGCTGAGATATGATTCTCATGAAAACTCGAATACCAAAACCACAGCCTTAACCAGTCTGGTGCTCCCAATAACAAACTCTGTTCCGCTTCAGTGACCTCAAATGACTTTAGTCAAGGGTGTCGGATGTTTTTAAGGGACTACTGAAAATCTTAATTTGGTTACACCAGCCAACAGGTATAACTCCTTTGTGAGTAGCACCTGGGTCTCACTAAAAAGAAATAGCAATGCTCAATGATCAAGAGAAATGTAGTCTTTTGTTGCGGGATGGCTGTGGCCATTGAAGTGAGAGGCATTGAACTGTCTGGCACCCAGATTACAGCACCGCTGCTGCTCGGGGTTTCCAGTGAGCAGTTCAGCTGAATGAGACCCAGAGACTGAGAAAACAGCGGCGTTCCCACCAGGTTACGCGAGGGCATGTTTTCTCCCGCTTCACTCATTAGAACATTTTCACAAGCACCCCCGGCGGGTTTGGCGAGGGGTTTTGGGAGGCCGATTTAATTAAAACCACAGTGGGCGGATTTGTACATTCACAGCTTTTGGTGGACACTTGTAGACAAAGATTTTTTTTTCTTATCCTCTCCACTTCCCACCCTTCTCTGCACCTTTTATACATGAGGACCATGACTATTTGGGATGTGCATAATAACACACTTATCACCTTTTGTCTCCTTTCAGACAATCAGATATTGGCTTTTGGACAGCTTGTAAGCACATCCAACACTTACGAGGATCACGACCCCAAAAAAGGCAGAAAACCTGTGACGGTCATCACCGACAAGCCACTTCTATGGAGCATGGGAATTAAACGACTGTGAATAAAGCACTGGAGCACCAAGCCTTTAAAAAGTGCCTTTTTTCAGCACCGACAATAACTTTTTATTAATGAAGACAATGAGTAGTGTAACCTTTGATTTATTAACACAGCCAAATATAAATGATAACATGCACAAAAAGCATGATTTATACAAATGTTTGCATTCAGTCCATCGTGTCCGGCAGCCGCAGGTCTGTTTGACTTCACTGCTGCTTCAACCACCACTGTTAACAAGAGAAACAACAATCCTGCTTTAATCACGGAGTCAATCAAAGGCTCAATGTAACAAAGCATCAGATCAAAAGGCAATTTGCACATTATCTTTAATGCTCTGTAGTTAATGATTTTTGTAACCAACTATTTTTCACAATAAAAGTCTGAATTACACTGGTAATTGTGTTTTTTGTGTGGATTACTTACACAATGATGTTGTTGATGGGGATGTGGATGAGTTTGACAAAGAATCCAATGAAGCCCATGATGGCAAATCCAATTGCTGTTGCCATGGCAATCTTTTGGAATTCTAAACAGCAGGAGGAAAAAATAAATTAAGCTTTTTTCATAATTAAAATAAAGTACATGTTAAATATTGTCAATAAATACAAATAAAACATTGTTTATAGTCTTAAGTCAAAGTTATTTTAATATCTCTGAAAACAAATGGTCTATAAACAGGTTTGTAAAATAAAAATTTGCAGTTTATTTCCAAGCATGACTTTTTTCACTCTATGGAAGTCTTTTATTCTGCCACAGAATGTATATATATATATATATATATATATATAAACAAAATTCTGACTTTGACCAAATTGTGAGATATAAACTCCCAAATAAGGAAAAAGGTCAGAATTGAATACTTTAGATTAAATCTACTTTAGGCAAATTTATCAAATTAACATTGTAATTACCTTTTTATAATTATTATTCCGTAGCAGAAACAAACTTTCATAGCTTTCCCCTTAAAACAGCCCTCTTCACTTTTTTGACCGGTTTCACAGACAAAGCTTAGGCCTAGTCCCAACTAAAATGCATATTTGAGCTGTCTTAACTCAAAGAACTTTAACCACTGACATTTAACAACATCAGTGCCATAGTTTGTCTTTTTCCTAAGGCACATAATAAATAAAAAGGTCTTAATTTAACTCCGGCCTAATCTAATCAATTTCTGTAAAACCAGGCCTTCATGTTTTACATCTAAGACCTTTAAATACATTAGTTCTAGCATCAGTTGTCCAGGTTTGTTTTTAATGCTAATCAAATCTTTGAATTTTAAAAGACAATGGACTGGACATGCCTTTTCTGTCCGGCTTTGTGCATCTTTTGACGAGTCTGATGGAGTCCTTGACGAACTGCCTGCTGGGCTCCACGAACTGCATGACCTGATCCATCCTGAAGCGATGCTGAAAACAGGACAGAGCATTAACTTCACATCTGTGAACGACTAAACCTTAACGTGGTCATCAGAGGACAGAGCAAGCACAAGCAGATCACAATCACACATCTGCACTGCGACATAAACATTCGTTATACAAGTTTCACGACGTATGAATTTTTTTTTTTTTTTTTATCGATTCATAATTTATGAAATGAACCCGGAATCCTCCACCCCGAAACCCAAGTAGCTAACGTTACATGAATCATACGAGCTGAAAACCTAGTTAATAAAATATATTTTCAAAGGAAACCAGTTGTTGATCCCTTAACTACGTCAACTAACTAACGTTACAAGCAAGTTATTTAATATCCGAATTGACTAACGTTACTAATGTAACAGTTTGACTTGCTAGCACAGTTAGCCTGAATGCTGCGGACTTTACTCTGGATAAAAACAGCTGTAAATTTAAAAATTGATCTTAAAAACAACAACAATAGAATATACGCATAAAAAAGTGAAGTATTTTGAAACTCCGATTAGGAAATTGATCAATTGATCGTATGTGATCGGTCAGAAACAGTGTTTACCCTGAAACTCAACGATCATATCAGACACGTCCTCAGTAAAGACACATAACTCTGTATAACCTTATTTTATAGCTAAATTCTTTACTTAAAACCAATATAGATTTCTAAAGACGCAATGTAGACAAAAATACACTTACCTGTGTTAACAAATCAAAGGATAAAGCAGTAGTTCAGCTGGATGTGACACACTGATTCCGCTGAGCGTTACGCCACGTAGATTTAACTGAGGAAAGACTGACGCAGCGCTAAGAGCGACGCATGCGCACTAGCTCACAGCTCTTGCGCACAATGACGTTCTCACTGCCATCTAGCGACTGGAGTTTAGATCGCAGAGACTTGTCCACATCATCATTACTGCAGAGAGGATAAGCATTGTTGTCTTCTAGCCATCGGTCTGTCTCTGAGGATTGTTCCTGGAATTTGCTAACAGTTTATCTAAACAATTTACATTTTCATTGCTGTTGATATTGATTTTTTTTTTTACATCTCCTAATACATTATTAAAATCAAGTAGGCCTAGATTTTAGATTCAGCCTATTTCTCATTTTGAATAGGCCTACTATTTAGGACGAATTGGGCCTATGCGAATTGGGACGCAGCATTTGCGTTCGCTCGCAAACCTTTTGAGTTCAACGGAGCCCCTAAAAGGACATGGTGGTGGAGGCTAAAAAATATTATGGCTGAATCCGAAATTGCATACTTCCCTACTATATAGTAGGTGAAAAACAGTATGTGACAAAAGAAGTATAGCCTATGTCCGAATACACAGTAATATAAAGAAAAAAGTACCCGGATGACCCATTACTTCCAGTGAGATTCTGAAGTGTGCATACGATGGATACTTTACTATCCCATGAGGCCACGGAGAGGATTTATGAATGGCAGTGAAGCGACTTAACTGACGCTGATAATGACATGATAATGACAATATGATGAATGTAGTAAATCCAGATTACATTCACTCATACTATATAAAACATGCTTTTTTAACGGTCGCAAAGTAATTAACTCATCAGCAAAACAAACAAACAAACAAACAAAACCAAATGCAAATTCATAAAATAAAAGGATTTAATAAACCAAAATACATTTAAATTCATAACATGTCTATTGAAATTACAACAGCACAGCCAAGGGCAATAAAAAAAGAGTTTACAATGTACATATAAAACAGTGCTGATTCAGTCATGCATTGTATGAATACTACAGTTTCCATTATCTATGACATTAGTACAAAAGCTTTCATTTCCGCTCGTGTAAGAGTGTCACTGAGAGTAGCGCTTGATCAGTCCCATGTAATGCTGAGCATCTGACAGCTGAGTTCCCAGAGTTTCTGAGCCATTTCATCATCTGAAGCTTCTCTTGAACACAGTGCTGGGGCACAGTCACTGGAAACAAAGATCCTCAGGTTTAGTGATCATTAATGCTATAGAATAATATATTGCATGTTTAACCTAAACACATTTTATTATCTTACAAACCTCCTAATGCAAATTAATATGGTGTGCATATTGGGATGAGAAAATAAATAGGAGTAAGAATTCTAATGTGCAGTTTATTTTTTATAATACTCGTACCTGTAATATCCTCCACTCTCATTGTCCAGCTCCGGCTCCACAGCGCAGTAGATGGTGGTCTGCGCCCCCTGAATAGTGGTCTTGGTGAAGGGGCTGAAGACTTTGACTGCGATCTGCACAGGCTTGCTGAGGTTCCTAAACAGCTCTGACTGCACCACTCCAGGGTGGAGGGAGTACACAGTCACACCACTGCCTGGGAACATGACCATATTTCATTATAAGAGTTCACAGAATCACAGATTACACACACCTGCGTAAAACAACTAAACCAATGATTACAGTTGGGTTTTCTTTTTTGGTACTGCTATATGAACATAATTGTTTTAATAGAAAGAAGTCTTAGATTAAATCCTTGAATACTTGAAAATGATACCTGTATTGCCTGCATGTAAACTACAAAAACGCAAATTTGTAAAAATTACGACGTCATGCGCATGCGTATTTGAACGTAGCCTACTGTTAATTTACCTTTACAAAGTGACATCGCTACCTAAACTGTTTTGTTATTATTAAAATTCAATAATAAAATAATAAAAAAAAAAAAAAAAAAGTGACATCGCTACCTACTTGCGTTTTTACTCGCGTGAACGGGAATCTTTTTGACAACGTTGTAGGCCTAGTCTGTACGCAAAAAAGAAACGCACAGAGGGGACTTTTCCGTTTTTGGTACAGCATTGTCGTAAATGTACCAATGCGGGCCTAAAAGTGACATTTTCATGATACTCTAACCATCTGAATAAAAAAACGTGATTATAATTGCCACAGTACATCGCCTAATCTAGAAAACCATATAAGCTACCATGGTGATACCATTGTATTTTTTCACGACACTTTGTTCACAACCTGTTTTTGTTTCACTAAAATGACAAGAGTTGTTCGTTCATGAATCAGACTACACTGCTTGCTGCTGTACATTTTTGACTCACTACAAATTTATTTATTTATCTATCTATCTATTTTGAAATGGACCAGTTTATTGAAACTATACAAACATAATCTAAAACATCAGACTTGTATGGCTCACACTGAATTACATATTGAAGAATATGGACTATGGAGCTCACACTCGAGAAGGGAAAGTTGATATTTATATGTCCAAGAAATTCTGATGTGGGGAGCAAAACATAATAGTCTAATTCAGTGCAAAACAATGATGATTGAGAGATGTACATAACATGTTCCTCGAAACCATGATTTAACATTTAACAAGATTTTTCTTAGAAATGATGTATGGATAATCAAGTAAACCCAAGTTACTTCAGTCTAGTAAGGGTTCATCTTTAAATATTAACATAAAAGTTATACTTACATTGACTTAATGCAGTCGTTCACTATTAGCTAATCAATAACTAAAAAAAATTGTCATAGGAAATAACTACAAGTTTTTTTATTTTATTAATGTGAATAATGCATAATGTATAATTAATTCATGATTAATTAAGATTATGGTAACCCACTAGTATGACTTAATTATTACAAAATCCATAGGAAGGAGTTACTATCCAAAAACTTACAAAAATGTAGAAGAAAAAAAAGACAAAGCTTACAATGACTTCAGTAATTACTGGAGAATTATGCTTTTCACTTTTGAATTCTGCATTACTCAATTGTTCCTGTGTAGTTATTCATTAATGACGGAACAATATTATAAATTGTTAATGTCATTTCCTCTACATTTACTCCCCCTTCATAGTTAAACTGCATGTCTTAACAGAAAAACCCTTCAGAATCTGTATAAATCTCCAACAGTGCACATAGAGAATTACTTATTTTTACTAGAATTACTGTGAGAATTGGTATTTCCTCATATGATATTTCCCCCTCTTTGGTAAAGAACCTCATATGAATCTAGCTGAGTGTCTGCTTTGTGATCTCTGTCTGGCTATTCTGAACAGATCACAGGTCATCTGTTATTAAATCTTGAGTTTGAGTTGTCACATGAATGACAATCAGTGATAAGCACAGAGAACAGGACATTCTCCTCATGCTTCATACAATCCTGCATCCTTAAGGAAGCACTCAGAGACAAACATAGAGATCAGTTCTGACCGAGCGCCTTCCTCTGCCACTGTCTGTTGGTTTTGACTGAGATTGTGTTAAAGTCACCATGAAATCAAAATTGATCATTCTTTTTACTTTTTTATTTTATTTATAAATTATTTATCCCTGCATGTCTTTATTTCGTTTTAATTCATGTATCCCCATAATGTCACTGTAAAAAATGATATGATAAATAAGTTATGACAACATGTTTTAACACTGCTTTAACTCATCAAAATAAGTTTGCAACTTTTTTAATAAGTTATACACGATTAAACTTTTCTAAGTCAGTTTAATGTAATTTAAGTTAAAATGACTTAAATATCCAAGATGATGATTACACTGATAAATTTCTCTCACTCTTGCAGTGACATTTCTTCTCTTCTGATGACGTGTTTACTGGCGAAAGGGCGGGACAACCTGTCACTCACTTGAGATCGACCAATAGCAAACCACAACAATCCAACTATCCAATCAATTCCGGATGGACAAAATAAAGTCCCACCCTACATTTTGCCTGGTTCGAGAGGCCATTTTATGTCGACTTTAGTGTAGTTTGGTTCTCTTGTTTCTTTTGAACCGAAAAATCAAATTATACATTTAGTCCTGGTTCGCTTAGCGTTCACACTGTCATTTTTAAAACCAAATCTAGATAAAAAAAAGAAGAAGCTTTTATGATGTACATTGCGACTATGACAAGAAAAACAGTATGCTTGATATATTCACACCCTTATGTCAAGTTGTTGTACTCGCGTCTCGCATACCAAATCAAGCAGTGTTCAGGATAGAGAAGACAAACAAGACTTTAGAT
The DNA here is from genome assembly GCF_949152265.1 of Phoxinus phoxinus. Classification (NCBI taxonomy): domain Eukaryota; kingdom Metazoa; phylum Chordata; class Actinopteri; order Cypriniformes; family Leuciscidae; genus Phoxinus; species Phoxinus phoxinus. The sequence goes on along the minus strand of NC_136899.1, from coordinate 12,304,279 downwards.
TGTGTCCTTAAGGATCATGTTTAGTCTAGCATTGATAGCCTTGCTATGAAGGTCACATACCCTGCAGTCTTTTAGCCAAGGAGCGTGTGCAGAGGATGTTAGCTAGCTTGCTCTGGCCGTAAGCCCTCCGCGGAGAGTAACCCTTCTCACTGTTTATGTCATCCAGATGGATGCTGCCCCACGTATGGGCCACAGAAGCCACGTTTATGATCCTGGAGGGGGTTGATTTCTTGAGGAGGTCCAGCAGAAGGTAGGTGAGCAGAAAATGACCTGTTGGTAGTTTGAAGAAGATAAAAATTGTCAGGGGTTTTACCTTTCATTGTCCCTCATGTCCTGTCGATGCCTTGTTTGTCTATTACTCAATAAATGCATGGAAGTGGATGTATATGGAAAGGATGTGTACTGTTAGGTTCCTACAGGAAGCCAGCTTGGGCTGATAAACGACTAAACAGCACACACTGTCAATTTACAGGGTCACTACTCCACACTAGTATTAAGTCTGAGACTTCCTCTGTGAAACAAGGTTGCCTTTTACATAGGGGTAGTCTATAATCAAACACAATTTGTGCTTAATTTAAAAGAAGTCGCTTTTATTGACTAAATTACTTGGTTTACTGGTCAGAAAGAGTAACATTATGCATTAGATACAGGAAATCTAATTTTACTAGTCACAAGAGTCACAATGAGTTTTTACATCTACAAAACACGTGTTGATAATTATTTGGAATTGCTGCAGATATTTGTAAAATTGCCTCGGCTTAAATTTCAAAATACAGACATTTACGGACAAAATATTGTGTTCTTGTGAACTTTCTATTTATCAAAAAATCCTGGGGGTAAATATGTAGCACGGTTTCCACAAAAATATTAAGCAGCACAACTGTTTTGTTTGAGAAACATAATGTCTCTCGAGCAGCAAATCAGCCTATTAGAAAGATTTATTAAGGATCATGTGACATTAAAGAATGGAGTAATGATGCTGAAATTTCAACTTTGATCACAGGAATAAATGACATTTTTAAATATGTTAAGATAGAAAACAGTCACCTTAAAATGTAGTAATATTTCACAATATTACTGTTTTTACTGTAGTTTTAATCAAAAACAAACAAAAAAACGTTTGAAAGATATTGTATACGGTACACCTTATTATTGGAAGCAAAGGAAGTTCTATCTGTTTGTTTTACAGTGAGTTGTTTTGCTCTGTTTTCTGTTTCCTTGTCCCTGTTCTTGGTTTGTCTCCTTGGCTTCAGGATGTTTGATTAACTTGGTCTATTTAAACTCTGTTTTGTTCAGTTCTTGGACCGTTCACATCCATGTGTTTGATTGTTGTTCTGTTCCGGTTCATAATTTATTTGTGAGAAATATTTGTGAGAGTATTTTATTATCTTCGAAATGTCTTATTCAATCTGCACTGCTGGGCTTAAATCCATCTCTTTATTTCACATCAATCTGTGACAATAACACTGTACTATGTGGAGAGTGTATGCATGTACATAACAAAGTCTTTACCTAAATGGTTTACACCAAACTGCATCTCGAAGCCATCTGCCGTTTTTGAATATGGGCACATCATGATTCCAGCATTGTTGATCAGGATGTTAACTTGCTTCTCCTCTAAAATTCAAAAATATGAATAAAGACCCATTAGCAAATTGCATAAATATTATATTATACTATATTCATACTATTCATATAAATGTGTAATCTTAATATGAACACAATAATTATATGTATGTCACTTACTCCAAGGAAATACACACATAACAATGCATTTAAAGTAATAGTCAGATGTCTTACACACCCTTGTTTATGAGTTCTGCAAATGCTCTGATGGATTTGGTATCTGATAAATCAAGTTTTTTCACCACAATGTTTTGGTTTCCAGAATCCTCCATTAATTCTCCTCTGGCGGACTCTGCTTTTTCCAGGTCTCGACAGGCCATGATGACTCGAGCCCCTGAGGACATCATAAAGAAGCTGGTGGAAATGTGCAAAAAGCCACAAAGCCGAGTAGCTATCCTTCATGGATCTGAAATCATTCTGTTTGTATATTCCAGCAAACGTCCTTGCAGTGAAATGTCCTTGCATAATAATTCATTTGGTGTTAAACTGGGATGTGAGGCTGATGAACTAACACAATAGCTGTTTGCCTGGTAATTACTGTGCAGAACGCCTATTATACTATTCAGAGCAATTTGGCTGGCAAGCGTCAGAGTTTCTTTGTTGGAATTCAGCGGGTCCATGTGGGAAAGTGTACAGTTTTACATCTCTTTGGCAGATAGTATTGTAATCCTGATGTTTATTTATCAGCATGCATTCAAAGCTTCCAAGAGCCTGTCATTTATTATAAGATGAAGTATTTGCTGTTTTAATTGTATCACATTTGACATTAGGACACGATTTGTCCTTGCAGTTGTTATTATAGTCACAGATCATGCTGATTTTATGCAATATTTTAAAGAGAACTAAGAATCCAGTGTGAATACAGTGAAAAGGTGCAAATACAGGGTGATAACCTCCCCGTACCCCACTTCTAATTAGAGTGGCATCACACATGGCATGGTTTTGTCCCGTAACAGGTTGGCAGTCGATGCCGTTCACAGCATGTGCTTCGAACAGAACAAATCAAATCATTCAGAGCATTTCTAAGGTTTTCCTTTTAAGGTCAAGATTGAGTTGAGACGTATGTCCTGAAAACTAAAATGAGGTCTGTTAGTTCCTTACCTCTTCTGGCAAGGTCTCTCGCCGTCTCTTTGCCTATGCCTGTATTAGCTCCTGTGATTATGACTGTTTTATTATCAAGACGTACAGAAGAGCTCCACTGACCACAGAAGAAATTTCTGGAATTGATTAGAGCAAATGTTTATATATCATAGTGAATAGCTAAAGTGAAGTAGTAGGTAAGAGCGGGGCTAGTTGTCACTCCAGTGTATTTTGTTGTATCATTGTTATTACTCAGGAATTAAGTAAATGCACACTGTAAAAACGTATATGATTTGACAACATATCTTTCTTTTTTTTTTACATTGTTTTAACTTAGCAATTGTAAACTTTTTTATGTTATACAAGATTTAACTCATTTTTTAAAGTCATAATGCAATAGGCTAATGACTTAAACATCCATGTCGATTGTAATTTAAGGCAGTTAAAAAGTTAAAATGCTTACTTTCTGAAATATCAGACCATTGTTTTGACCTATAAATATTGTACTTAATACTCTTAAAATTGAACTCAATTTAAAGTTTGAAGTTGTTTGAAACCAACAACAAACTCGCTTTTAAAACACATTTAAGTAACTGCATTTATTACTCAAATCTCAGTTGCTGACTGAGACACAGCCCTTATGACAACTTTCTCGTGTGACAACTAGCCCTATTCTCATATGTTTAAATAAAATCAGCTGGTATAATCCAGTACAGGCATGGTAATTGGCATTTCAATAATTACATTGTTTAAAAATACTGTTTAAGAACAGTGTTAAGTTCCATTTACCCAGTTATGAACACTTTGTCGAAAAGAAAATGTGTATCAATAAAGTTTTTCAGACTCCGCATTGCTTACCTTATTGAGTGCATTGTTCCAATATTGTCTGGTTCCCCTCAGCAGACAGTAGTGCTCTACTACTCTACCGTCCTGTGTAATTTATGAATGAGATATATTACTATGCGGTCCGAATCCAAGCCCCTCCCGTCCAGAGCTCTGTCCTCTGGCCAATGAAACGCGACTGAGATCAATATGAAGACCGTTCAGCTCCCACCGCTCGCAGGAATGCTCTCGCTGTGATGGCCTTGAACTCAGCTTTGTTGAATTGAATCTTTTTTTTTTTTTTTTTTTGCAAGGTTGGACATTCTGCTACACGTCACCAGAACATACAATACAATTACGTCACCCACTTCAAAATTAGCTAAGTTGTGCAAAAGCAGTGACCATGTGTGTCCACTAGATGTCCTTGTTGTGTCACCCTGATGTTCCTCACGAACTATTCACAACACACTGAACATTTACTGTAGGCTACGTTCAAAGAAGCAATTTAAGATACTTTATTAGTGATGGTAAATCGTTAAATGAACATGAACATTTTTGTATCTTTTGTTTTCTATCTGTCTGCTCTCGTTTGCACCTACTACTATCCTTACTAATAATCCTTACTATCCTTACTACACAACTTCCTTAGGCCTACTTGAGTGAAAGTACAGATACTACTGGTCAAATATTTGCCTACCCCGTTACAAGTAAAAGTTCTAAAGACCGATTTTTACTTAAGTAAAACTACAGAAGTACTCGTTTTTAAAAGTACTTAAGTGTCAGAAGTAAAAAAAGTATGCATTGTTTTATTATTGTTGCATTGTTCTAGGCAATACTTACAGTAGGCCTACCTTATGCCTCTGAATCTATGCCTGCCTACCTACCCTCATATCAATATTAACATTTATTTCTGGAACACAGTTCAGTAGTGGGATTAAATGTGAGATTGAATAAGTGCTCTCAATAACAACCAATGATGTTGGGTTCTGACGCCAACCCGACTTTCATTTCCAACCAAAATGCAACCCCTGCAACCAAAATCATCCCCTGACTGACGTTACAACTTTCAACGCAAGGACCTTGACAGAAATGTAGTGGAGTAAAAAGTACGGTATTTGTCTTTCAAATGTAGTGAAGTTAAAGTAAAAAGTTTCCAGACAAAATAATACTCAAGTAAAGTACAGATACTCAAAAAGTGTACTTAAGTAGGCCTACAGTACTCAAGTTAATGTTCTTTGTTACTGTCCACCTCTGCGTACTTAACATTTTCTATCCACTTTAGTAGCCTACTCCATCCCAAGACATTTATATCCAATTTACACAGTATTATTTAGCTTTCGTTTATTTTTCTACTGTGTCTACAATGCATACCTATGGCTGTTTGTCTAATGTCAAATGACATTAGCTGCTTTTAATAAGAAACTTACAGCATGTTTCAATAATCACATACCTTGCTGAAAACTCCAGCATAAACCAGCATGAATTCCATGTTGGTCCAAGTTGGTTTATGTTGGATTGAGCTGGAATAGTGCTGGCGCCACTTAGCCACTATATTAGGCTAAGACTGCATCTAGTTTGGCCAACTAGCATATAAGAGGTAATCAGTCTTACTTATCAAATTCAAACTAGACAAATCTACCTTTTTATGTAACTGACTTAAAAAAATGTAGGACCAGTCTTGAAGAAATACAGTTAGATGATTGACTTTTAAGACTACTAGTCTAAAGGTGATGATACACGGGGCAACTTTTTGGTCTAGCTGGTGGACCAGCATAGTCATGCTATTCTCAAGCAAATCTGAGCTGGTGTATCTGGTCCATTAGCATTCCTGCTTCCCATGCTGGGAACCAGCAAACCAGAAACCAGCATCCTATGCTATGTTTTTCTGAATTAATAACATCCAAAAGATCACTAAATTAGTATAACACATGAATACAGAGAGGGCTCAACTGGGCTGCTGTTGACACTGGGTTGTCATAACTTCATTGGTATGAAATAAGGCTGAGGTGGAAGTCATATCTTCTCATTTCCAACGGATCCCCAGCAGGTTGCAGCTGACAGCCCACAGTCTGCTCGCAGTGTTGATGTCATCGGCAGCCCTGGAGCACGGGGCCACGGCACAGTTACTGTGAGAGATCATGAGACAAAATATTTTACTAAACAGTAGCGTGAGGAAACTTAGAGCAGTTCATTTGATTACTGCCAAATGTAGCCAAATGTAGCATTCCTAACACAAAATAAAAATAAAAACCATGTTGTGAACAATAGCGCTTGCTTATGGGAAAGATGATCATTGAGGTTATTATTTCATGAGTGCAACAGCTAGCATCAGCTATACTGTATTCTAGTACTACTGACAAACCTGTAGTAGGTTCCAGTGGGCAGGTCGGGAGTAACGGCACAGTACAGAATGGTATATGCGCCTTCTGCAGGGGTTTTTATCAGGAAGCCAAACGTCTTCACAAAGACCTGCAGAGTCTTCTTCAGATGCCTGACGATCTCTGTCTTCACTAGGCCGGGATCCACAGCATAAACACTCACTCCCATCGCTGCCACAGAAACATCACTCTACATGAGCTTCAGTTAGAAGAATGAAAACTGCAAGAACTCTCTTATTGCCTCGATAAAGAATGTTTGTGGGTTAAACATGGGACAGTCATGTTAGGATAGCATACTGATGAATTAGCAACGCATAATATGGGTTGCTAATTCTAGGCTAGACCGTCACATTTAACCACATTTAGTCGTTTTATTTATTTCTGCTTTAAACTAGTTACCACTCAGTTGTTTTTCGGTTTAGAATTTAATGTTTGCTTTAATGTAATGTCTTTTTTGCTTATAATGCACAGCATAGCCTACTTAGATACATTCACTATATTTGTTTTCATAGGGTTTATATTACAAATTGTTTGGAGGACAGCATTGGGCAGGATGTCGAATAACATTGTTTAAAATAATGGATTTTTTTGTGTGTAATGTATAGTTTCATCCAATTAATCGGACAAATAATCGACAGATTAATCGATAATTAAAATAATCGTAAGTTGCAGAGCTAGTTTTGAGTGTGTGCTACTGGCGACTAACTCTTTTGTTGTGTATATTTGTGTACTGTATGTTCATTTTTTGTCCTTCCTTGTCATTCGTTCGTCATGTTCCTAAAGCTTTATTTTGCTCCGTTTTTGCTAACATCTATTGCATTGCGTGTTTGTGCATTTTGGGGGCGGAGCAATTAAGGGAGGGGTGTGTTTGTTTGGGTTGATATCAAATATCAACAGTGTTCAACCAAGATTAACAGATATCGCTTACTGCTCCTTTAAAACTTTCTACGTAAACGTTCTTCTCTGTGAACTGCCCCTTTAAAGGTGGTTTCCTATTTTTCCCCTCCAGATTTTTGGATCTCCCTTTATGTTTTATGCATGAAGGACTGCATTTATATAGCATTTATATAACATGACGATCACATGCTGGCTCTTACCTTCCACTCTCATGGCCAGCTCTCGTGTGAAAAGTACGTTGGCCAGTTTGCTCTGTACGTAGGCCTTCACGGGATGATAGCCTTTCTCACCGTTCAGGTCCTCAAAGTGGATCTTTCCCATGGGGTGAACCAACGAGGAGACATTAATCACTCTAGAAGGAGCTGAATGCTTCAACAGATCCATTAGGAGGAACGTGAGAAAGAAATGTCCTGAAGAAGAAAAGGAGTCATACATCACATGTCAAGTGTGAACAAACTCTATAGCTGCTCAACAACAAATAAGGATTCTTTGATATTGTTTGAAAGAATGAGAATGACTAGTGCACTTCATCATACCTAAATGATTGACTCCAAACTGTGTCTCAAAGCCGTCTGCTGTTGTGGAATATGGGCAGATTGCCACTCCAGCGTTATTAATCAGCAAATGAAGAGACTTTTCAGCTAAAATAAAATAGAAGAAAGATTTTAAGAGTTAAATATGATGCATTGCATATTTCAATTATGTTTATATTTTTTTGAAAACTGTTCTTCGACCATAACTCACTGTTGTAAATCAGTTCAGCAAAATCACAGATGGATTTAGTGTCGGCCAGGTCCAGTTTCCGAACCAGCACGATGGCGTTGTCCACGTCTCTGCTGATGTCACTGGCGGCTTGCTCGGCCTTCCCCATGTCTCTGCAGGCCAGGATCACCCGCGCGCCTCGGGATTAATCACACGCTTTGTTCCATTATTTGAAAAACTCGTACATTCTTTTGAGCAATTTCAGGGAAAACATATTCTTGGATAGGCCTAAATATCAGATCAAATGGCTATGCAGTCAGATCTAATATATATAATCTGTGCCTCTAATATGAAAGGAAGGCTCGATGTGTTTTTGGACACAGTACCCACCCCGCTTCGCCAGGTCCTTCGCCGTTTCTTTCCCAATCCCGGTGTTTGCTCCAGTCACTATAGCAGTTTTTCCATCTAACCGAGTATCAGATGACCAGCTTTTGGTGAAAAGCCCTCTGAAAATAATACATAATAATAAGCAATACCCTTCAAATGCAGATGTCAGATACTACCATTATGAATATTAAAGGAAAATATGAATACATGTTTATTTTAATGTTATACGCATATATAATAATATTATAATAAATTCTAATATTTCAATATCTGTTAAGTTAATTATACCGATTATTTAAACTAAAATAAACACAGTATTATTACAGTAATAATAATTATAATGAATAATAATAATAATTGCTAATATTCCAATATCCCTTGAGTTAATCATACTGGTTATTTAAAATAAAATAAACACATTATTATTATTAAAATACATTATTTATGATAAAAAATTATATTCATTTCAATATCTATTAATCAACTGATTATTTAAAAAAAAACAAGTACATTTGTAATAATAATAAATATTAAAATTTCTCTTAATCAATTGATTACACTGATCGTTTAAAATTAAAATAAATACATTTTTATTGTTAATAGTAATATTGTTAATATTGTTAATTGTTAATAAATGACCAAATACATTTCAATTTCTATTACTCAACTACTACATTTGATTGATTATTTAAAATAAAAACAAATACATTTGTATTAATACAAAATAATGATCCAAAATCATATATTTCAATATAATAAGTTTATTATACCGATTATTTAAAATTAAAATAAACAAATTTGTATTAATAATTAAAATAATAATCCAAAATACTATACATTTCAATCTCTCTCAATCAAGTTTAATATACTGATTAAATAAAAAATCTCCTTACCTTAACACATTCATTTTCTCAAAAGTTTCATTACATGTGAACCAGCTAGAAGGATCTTTTTCACAGCTTCTCATGATACTGAGTGTCATAATAAATGCTCGAGTGTCATTTGTACTTGAATAAGGAGGACAGAAAATCCCCTTTCTTTTTACTGAGGTCAGAACGAATTGATCATGTTTTGCATGCAAAATAAATTGATCCGCTCTGCATATCTGAAAGGCCACGCTGCTAAATAAAGCAGTGTGTGTGTGTGTGTGTGTGTGTGTGTGTGTGTGTGTGTGACCTACTGGCTACACTGAACATATTCCAGGAAACTCTTACACAAAACGATCCCCACCGGCAAAATGTTTCACTTGATTTTCAAGAACTTTCCTTCCTTATAACACTAAATCAATCAATAGCGCTATTTTTTGTCAAAGACACTGCTGTTTTATTTCACAAAAACATCCTTTGGCAACCACAGTACATTTGAGTGAACCTTCAAATGGCCAAAAACTACACACCGATGCCAGTGAGTGCTGTTCGATCTTTAATGATGGGAAACTCAATTTTTCATCTTAAAAAAATCAGGTAGTTTCCAGCCAAGCCAGAGGAGCACCTGTGTCCAAACCTGGGGTTCTCCCATCACCTGATAGCACATGATCTGTTAGGACATGACTGTAACATATGAGGATCACTGACAGTGACAGTGACCAACGGGAGATAGAGTGATCCGTATCTCTCTTTCAGTGGGCTTCCCCTAGATTCCCAATTCTTTGCAGATAACAGAGCAGTCATATTCAATTAGCCAAAGTGGATTATAAAAAAAAAAAAAAAACGAATATATATATATATTTCGTTTTTTTTTTAATATAGTGGTGCCAAATCGATTAATCATGATATATCGCATGTAAGAAAAGAGTTTGTGTTTACATGATATAGAGACAATATATGTTACATGTGATCATGATTAATCGATTTTGACAACACACACACACACACACACACGTGATTTTTTTACATCCTTTTTTTTTTAAATAGTAAAATAAAAAGGATTTATGCATATGTTCGATTATCTTATATTTTTTTCCCTTACCACTGTCATATTTATTATGAAAATTACAAATACTGAAAAAATACAAATTGAATTGAAAATTCGTTTCTGTAACAAAAATATTGGTAACATTTTATTTTAAGGTGTCATAGTTACACATTAGCCTACTATATCTTTTTACTACACTAACCGTAACTCTATAAGTAGGCTACATATAGTTCATTACTGTAATATTACTCTGTACTTAAAATGAGTAAAGGCTATAATGTAACTACGTCACACACTTTATTTTAAGGTGTCCGTGTTACGATGTAATTATACATTTAAGTACTGCGTAAAAATAATTAACTACATGTACTTACTATAGGGTTAGGCTTAGGATTGGGGTTTGGTTTAGGGTTAGTAACATGTAATTATGCATAATTTATAGTTATTACTACAGTAACTACATGTAACAAGGGCACTGTGAAATAAAGTGTTACCAAATAAAGTGTAAACAAAATGTCTTAAAAATGTCATGTTTGTATTTATTTTTTTATTTGACTATTTTTCTATAAATAGATCTGCCTCACATTTTTTTGTTTTGTTTTTAGGGGCTCCCTCACCGGTGGATCCATTTCGACAAATTCCTACGCTTATTACAATAGCTTTCCACTAGATGGCAGGACAATTCAACATTCATTGTTAGTCACGAGTCACCAAATGTGCAAAAGTCTCCTTGAGCAGAACCACATTCAAAACCAGTCATAACTTCCTGTTTTTGCAGACAGAACTCAACAACAATTTTCATTGTTTGTTTCTGTCGCCATCCCAGGGTCGTGATTATCCCAATCACAGCTGAACATCCAGCATCTTTTGGTGGAATTCTCACCTCATGTGGCTAAACACTGTACTTGTGTTTGCATTGAGCTCGCGACAGCTGGTAGCCATTCACAGCTATTTATATAGGCATTATGTCAACATTGGTTTTGCTGGAATACTGAGGTTTTACCACACATGTGGTTAGTGATGCACAAGCAATAAACACAGCTTATCACTAAACCAAGATTTCTCATACCATCACACTCATTTAAGGGAAAGAAATTGTTTCATACAAACAAGCTTTATTTACAGTAATGGGTGGAGGAAATCACCATTCCTGTATCAGAACATTGATTTTTCAATCACTATATACATTATGTTTGTGAATAATGTCCGTGATAACATGTTCAGTCAGACAGACTTGTCGGGTTTCCGGCACAAAAATAACACGATAAATAACAAAAAAAAAACGATTAACAAATAGTTTTTTAAAAATATAAACACCACAAATCAACATCCCCATTTGTCATTTCCATGTTACTAACTAGTCTGAGATTTAACAACACCATAAAACGGTTCTTGCCATGAGGTACGGGCCGATAGCTCAGTTTCAGAGAAGGCCAAGAGAAAGGGACAACGAAAAACATCAGGCTTTTGTTGTAATCTGGCTACGTTTGTGGCCTGAGTTTGGCTGAGTTTGGCCACTCTTTATTCTGAAATCAATGTTCTGGACTTTTACCGACGTCAGATCAATAGCATCCGCACCATAGAAATCCTCTCAAAGCTGACAAGTACCTAATTTATACTATATAAATACATAGGTTAACAAATGCATAGCATTTTTTTTCATGAAATAGCACTCATAGGGAGAACATTAATCGATAATAATCATTTTTAAAAAGTCCATTCGTGTCCAGTAGGAAATGTTTGCACCTTGTTTTATTTCTGCCAGGACCAGTCGTTAGTCATTTCCTGTACGGGCAGGTGTTTTTCCACGTGTCCGTTTGTGCTCTTGGCCTGCGGTGTTGTGCTTGTGTTAGATTTGGGCTCACTTGGAAAGCTGTCCTCATTAGATTGTTCCTGAACGGGGCAGCTGAAGGGTTCGTCTGTCCCGCCGCTGCTGCCCAGTGACGTCTGACTGACGTAGACCACGATGACCTCACCGCTGAAGTTCATCACCTGCCCGCTGGAGATAAAAGTAGTGTTGTTGTTTCCTGTCACCTGACCTGACAAAAATAGGCAACGCATCAGAACTGGTGTTAGCGGAAGGTGGCAGAAATAGTACGCAATATTTCCATGAACTAAATATTCATTCCTTTCCTGGAGACAAATTAACACCAGTGTTATCTTAGTATACCACTGATATACTATTATAGTTGTTTTTTTCATATTCTGAATTGGATTTTATTTTTATGTTTACCGCATTCATATATATATATATATATATATATATATATATATATATATATATATATATATATATATATATATATACTAGTGCTGTCAAATTGATTCATTGCAATTAATTGCATCTAACATATACGTTTGTAAATATATAATGTGTGTGCATATATATATATATATATATTATTTTTTACTGTCAAATCGTGTGTGTGTAACTATACATAATATACAAATACACATAAATATATATATATATAAAATACATTTATATATTTAAATGTAATAATATATACATACACACATATATTATATAGACAAAACTTACATATATTTTTACATTAATTGATTTGACAGCACTATTCGGTTAATGTTTATTTAAGTAATGCCATTATTTTAAGGCTTTAGATTTACAGTAGTTAACACTATTAACTGTGATTAACACTCCTGGAAGTTGAACAGGAACATTTTCAAGGCTAAACATTTAGCATATTAATGTAACCATATTATTTAGTCATACAAGAACACAGCTTTTTAGTCTTGCTGATGTCTTGCGTGTGAATACTACTTCAGATGTGTAGTGCTCTCCATAAATAGTCTACATTACAAACTGGAAGCTAATAATGCACCATAAGCACTGACAGCAAAAAAAGCTGTTTTTGTGTCAATCCCTTTTGAGCAACAAAACAGCTTCCTTCCACTTAAAACTTCAACATGGGCAGATTATATGGTTCCTTTTTCTCTCTCTCCGAATATACACACAGACTATCAGTGACTCACTTTTCACACATCTTTTAGTCATTTGCCTCTATTCCATAATGGACCCAACTCCCACTCTTTGCTGTGGCTGCCTGCCATATTTTCACGAACACGACTTACTGGAATGCACATGACCTGAAGGTGTTTGTTCTAATTATTACTACAAGATGTAATGCTTTATTTTATAGTGTTCACTGTGTATTTACATAAGAAATGACTGAATAATACTAATGAGCTACACTAGCTCCTTTGCAGAGATGTACAGTAATTAATAACAATAGGATGGAATACGAGTAAAAACAGACACTGTGAAATAACGTTATTGAAATGGGAACATTTATTTTGCCAATACTTATAATTATAAATAATCTAAATAAATATTTTCTAACATTTGATTGTCTTTACTGTCACATTTGATCACTTTAATATGTCCTTGCATCCTATCTTCTCTCTCTCTCTCTCTCTCTCTCTCTCAATCTCTCTCTCTCTCTCTCTCTCTCTCTCTCTCTCTCTCTCTCTCTCTCTCTCTCTCTCTCTCTCTCTCTACATTCATATTTATTATGAATATTTGTATATATTTTTTTAATATTATATATACAAATAATTATATTTTATATACAATTATATAATATTATTTATATATTATTTATTAGTAGTATTTAAATTTATTAGTATTAAAACACATATAATAAGTATAATAAACACTTTTAAAGTGATCCAGTGATCTATAAATGCAATAGTGAGTAAATCAATGGAATACATCAGCTGATACAGTTTGTTACCTCGTCCATCTGTTTCCAAAATGACTCCCACACTGCATTTTTAACCCACTATTACTGAGAGGTCATGTCTTTGATCGTTTCCAATCTTTCATCATATCATACTGTTTTTGCCCAATAGGAATAGAATCGCACGACAGTGCTTGTAAATCTGGCCTAAACCTGCCAAATAAGTTCAACAGAATTCTGTGTACTGGACTATGACCAGCAACAGCTTCGAATACCTCAGATGCACAGACAACTTCTCATTTGTTTTTTTTTCACTATTTTTTGCACGTCTTACCAGATGTGAGGGCGGCATCTGAGCACTGGTTCTGGTACTCCACGTCAGGGTCCGACAGTTTGTGGTCATCGCTGTGGATCAGTGAAAGGCCCTGGTCATTAGCGCTGACAGACGGCAAAGGAGGAACGGTGGTGGAGTCTATGCTGCAGCAACAAGGTTCGTTCTGTCTATACAGTCCCTCGGCCAAACCTCGGTCCCCGTAGACGCCTCTCATCTCCGACATGGCTTCCTTGCCAGCGGGGCTGCTGTAGTCCAGGTAGAGTTCCTGCGAGCGCTGCAGATCCACGTAATCGCATGTGGGCAGGCCGTCCAGCGAGCAGCTCTCACACACCAGAGGCTCTTTCAGGCCGATAACCTGCACGTTTCCTGTGGCGCCCCCTGTCCTGCAGGAGCAGCACGACACCAGGCCCGTGGCTACCAGCTGACTGCAGTCCTCGTTCTCTCCCACCTCTATGGGCTCCTTCATGGAAAGCACACAGCTGCAGGAGCTGCCCGACAGGGGGGACGACGGCCCGCACCCGGAGTCCACGCTGGAGCTCCCCGACGAGGTTTCGGCTCGGTCCTGGTCCTGTTCTTGGTCCGTGCAGTCTGACATTTCTGGGATGGTTAATTTGGTGCTGGGACACATGATCAGAGACTCCGGAGGGGTTCCTTCTTGGCAGATTAAAGGGTGAGTTTGTAGACCGTTTCGAAAGTGATATGAAGTTGTCGCAGTTTCCTACAAGAAAGCAGGATTGGTGAGTCTTTATGCATCGCTAGGTTTTGAAACAAGTTTTCAGATATTGTTACTTACCTGTCGATTCCTACTCCCTTTTAGGTTTTGGACGCAGCTGCGTAGATTTACTGCGGAGTCGGAGAATAAGCTTTAATTAACAAGATAGACAGGAATCTAGCACAAATTGTAGTCAACAAACATGATCCTGAACAACATTTACCTGAGAGGAAGTTCAGCTTGTCTTTGCAGCAAACCAAGAAGAGAACGACCAGAGATACCACGATGATGACTGAGAGGACGGCCACAAGCACCCAGGGTGTCATAACTGAGGAATTTTAGGGGGTTTATTCGTTATTCCGGTCTATGAAGGTTCTCAGTTATTCAGGTCATCATATTCAGGCTTAGTAAAGTTTGTCTCTGTTGCTCAATCGCATTTATTGCTCTTGGATGAGAGGCGAAACTGCTTGAGCAACAAAGAAACACATCCAGACTAATCCTACCAGACATTACAGACACCAGCCAACACATAACACATGGGTTCCTAGTCCTTTTTAGCTATTTCTTTTAAACCAATTTTACATTGACTTTTATAGTAATTTAACATTGCCAGATTTTAAGGAATTAATTATAAATATATATATAAAGTGTGGGGTCCGTAAAAATTCTTAAAGACATTTTTATCAGTACTTTCAAGAATGTGGTGCATTGATTTCCAAAAGATGTGACTTCATTTCACAATATTGCTTTTTTACTGTATTTTTGATCAAATAACTGCAGGTCTGGTGAGTAGAGTTAGAGTATAAGAGACTTCTTTCAAAAATATTTAAAGAAATTCTTACCAACCCCAAACTTTTTGAATGGTAGTGTATATTCAACAACTTTGAAGCCGAACGTACAGATTTGATATAACCTACCAGGAGAATTGAGTCCACACACTACATCTGTCTTAGTGCTTCCTGGCTGTTTGTCGGTCTTGCCAATAGCTTTACAACTGGAAGAGAATTAGACATATCAATACAATAGCCTGGTCACTTCTGGTTTGATCCGTCTCAATTTTCTCCTCTAAGAGCAACCAAAAATGAAGGAAAGAAAAGGGGCTCTTTCTAGGGGAAGTGGTGGAGGAATTAATCATAATACCAGAGTGCGGTAAGACTGCGGGGGCTTTAAAAAAATGACAGAGCATGCCTGAGACCTTCCCCAGACAAACAACGCCTGTGAGAATGAGAGCTGGGACTTTGCAAATGAGCCTTGTTAAAGCATAGATCTGCATGCGTGACTCAGAGGACAGGCATCTTTGTGGCATACACTCCCATCTGTTGTTAATCCTATTGCTGTTATTGTGTTGTTTTTTTTAATGAGAGCTGTTATTGACTTTTTAAACTTAAATAGAGAGGCATACTCACTCTGTCCATTTCTTGCAGGATTCTATTGACATAGAATCTGAGAAAAATCCAGGTAGGCAAGTCACACAGGAAGCTCTGCCAGTCTCTAAAAATGAAGAGAGAGTGATAGAGGATTATAGATAGAGAGACAGACTTACACTCAGACGAATTAGCACACTTGAAAGCATATTACAATTTATTATTATTTATCATATCTAGATAATAGTTTTTTTATTCACACATGTGTGTGTTTGTGTGTTTGCAAGAGAGAGAGAGAGAGAGAGAGAGAGAGAGAGAGAGAGAGAGAGAGAGAGAGAGAGAGAGAGAGAGAGAGAGAGAGAGAGAGAGAGAGAGAGAGAGAGAGAGAGAGAGAGAGAGAGAGAGAGAGAGAGAGAGAGAGAGAGAGAGAGTAACATCAGATTGATCAGAGATGCATCAAGGGAGACAGATGGCATCAAATACATTTACATTACAGTATTTATGCCATGTGATAATGTGAAAAGATTACCATGGTAGATATTGCCACATTACTGTAACTCACCCATAAAGGTCAACTACAGTATAGATTCAGTCATATGGGACAGTGAGAGCATCTATTGTACTGCCAGCAAACTCAGTTCTAGCACAACACTTCATGGCAGTTTCATAACGTCCATCACACCGTTTGATAACACACAAGCTAGATACTATTACAAACATTATGGATTCAATTACATTAGATCAATTACATAAGTTAGGTAATGTAAGTGTATTTTCTAATGTGGCGTCTGTAGCCTATATTACTGTAATTATTTGACCAACAAGGGTGATTTGAAACATGTATCTTGCATTGTCTGCTGTTGAATGAAAATTGAAAATGAAAATGAAAAATTGTTAAAAGTATTACATTTAAAGAAGATCATATTGTTGTGTTTCGGTGATTAAACCAAATGTTCTGAAATGTGTATAACTGTAATGAACATATGGGATCATGTTTTGAAAGAATTACTAGCTGTGTTACAAGTGTGATCGGTTTCGATTTTTGTACGAGTTTTGAAAATGTACACCTTACTTGTGAAAATAGTACCAAAGCGAATTACTGTAAAAAAATATATAAACAAATAACTAACTTTTTATTTTTCATACTCATTTTCTTCTAATTTGTATTTCTGTTTTTGGCATCTTATTTACTTCCTGTTGTATGATTTCTATTGCATTGTCCTGTTCAATTTTGTTCTATAAGCAGTGAAAATATTGTAAATGCAAATCAAGCCTGGACGGACGGACGGACGGATAGATAAATAGACAGATAGACAAACAAAACAGATAGACAGACCGATAGATAGAAAGAGCCTATCATCTACAAAGTGTAAATGTCAAGATATTAATGATAAAATGTAAACTAGTATGTCCACATTCATTTCTGAGAACTGTATTATGATGTTCCTTTTCATTTGGCACTGAACCTTGTGCTCCAAACCACAGAGCTGGAACAGCCACTGATTTACTGCACTCTCAATTACGGGTTCACTTCATCTGTCTATAAGCCACATGATTAATGTCTCCCACTTTAAACTTCGGAATGAACTTAATAAAGGCATAGTTCACCCTAAAATGAAGAATCTGTAAATCATTTTCACACCTTCCATGTTTTTCATGTCGTGAACTATCCCTATGATGAATTATGTGTAGAGTGACCGCAAGCTCTTACCACCCATCACGACTCCTTCTCCCGCAGGACATGTCTTAATGGTCTCACAGTACTCGCAGTTGATCAGAGAGCAGTGGAAGCCCTGCTTGCACCGACACGGTTCCGCCGCGGTGGGGTTGTGTGGAAGAGTGCGGTTAAATCCTTTACCTGCAGAGGAAGATTGATGGCGCGTGTTAAGAAATAATGCAAAATCAAACCATACTCTTTATTGCACGCATTATGTGACACTGACCCTCATCGCAGAACTTCTGAGGGGTACACTTAGTGTCAGTGTTCCAGTCCGGCTGGTACTCATCACGGCCACAATCACGGCACTTTGTCGGACTCCCGTCGCAAAGGGCAAAAACGTATTTTCCTGCATTCAAAGGAAAATCTTACTGAACTAAAGATGTAAAATGGGTTTGCAAAGGTCAGTTAATACATATTGCAAAATATGATATTCTATATGTTTTGGTAGAAGGAAGTCATGGTAATTTATAGTTCTTATGGGTGTGTGAAGGCCTCTTCCTCTTTCTCTCATCCTTCTGCTTTTCAAATGGGAAAAACCAACCAATTTTGACCTGATCTTGTTTTTCCCAGACATCAGCTTCGCTCACACCATAAAATGAATGAATGAATGAACGGATGGGTTGTTTTTATAGTGTGTTCTTCATAGTATAATTTACTAGTCTGTGTTACTGCTCACCTGGTTCACATTTTTGGCAGCATCCCCCATTGTGCTCGTACTCGTTCTGTTGGCAGCTTATGGCCAGTCCTGCCTGAAATAAGATGTTTAACAATGATGATGGCTCTCGTATGATAAAATGCTTGTGATGTTCCTCATTTGTAAGTCACTGTGCATAAAAGCATTTGCTGAATAAAGTCACATCAACAGCAACAAAGATGACTATAACTAATATCATAGTAAGATATATTAATATGATAAGGTCACCCATGGGAGGTTTTTATATTATTTTTTATGTTTACCATGAGAGAGAGGTAATCAAAATACGAGTAAATTGTGTCAAAAGATCAGATCTGGTGTCATCGCAACAAATTAAAGAATAATTTGTTAAAATATGAAAACTCAATAATCAAAATCTGTCTGTTTTATATTACATGTACACTACCTGTCAAAATAAATGAATTACACTACCTTTTTTAAAATAAATAAATAAATAAAAGGGATGTCTTTCAAAAACATGAAAGAATCTTACCAGCCCCAAACTTAAAATCTATATTTTAAGAATGGTAGTGTATTTTCTTTTTTATATTTTCTTTCCATTCCAATATAAAACAAACAGCAATCTTCAATTTTCCGAGCTAGGTTTATAATATCGTTTAACTAAAGGGTTAAACGTTATTTCCCGTCTAGTTTGATTTTAATTTTGAACAGTCCATTTATTATTGTATTGTGAAATGGGCTTTCTTGAAAAAATAAATGTATTGATGCAATGGCATTCAGGCATTTTGTCTTGTGTCTTAAGTATTCAAATACTTTTTTAGGGACACTGTATCTCTAGTCGGTTGGGTGATTTACACAGTGACTCAAAAACTACACTAAAGTTTGGCATGTTGAAACATTGGCTCTCGGAAAGAGAATCTTCAAGGCATAATGATCATTTGAGTGGTAAAAGCATAAGAGAATGAAAGAGAGTGGGGAAGTGTGTGTATGTGTATCTGTGTGTATGTGTACAGTATGTGTGGAAGGGGTGTATTGCCCAATTCGGAGGAAGAAAAAAAATAAGAAAAGAAAAAAACACCCACATCCCTCCAGATACCACAAAGGCATTCCACGGTTTAACAGCAGGGCAGAATTAAATGCAATCCTTTAATTCAGCGTAAATCTGAGAAAAACCGTCCGTAACTCATATAAAAGACAATAAAAAAGAAAATAGTGCCAAGCTCAGCATACTGGCCTCTCGGTGAAGGAAGAAAGGACTTGGCTGAAGTACCAAGTGTTTCTTGGGTAGAAATAATGCTCAAATTCAACTTTTTTTGCACAGCACCATAAAAAAAAGCTTTAGTTTTCTGTATTCTAGCCAACATATACAATATATATTTTAAAATGCGAGAAATGGAAGAGAAATCATTTTTATCAGGGACTATAGAAGATGATTTGTGAAATATGAATGCTCTCTTTATCTCTCTAAAACAAGGACTCTTAAACAAAAAAAAGAAGCAAAAATGTTCCTATGTGACTAGGATCAATGGATTTATCCATCATGAGAAAAATCCTGGATATCATGGAAATTCATGGGGAAATAATCCTTATCAGATTTGTTGACGACAACAAGCTTTGTCAAAACAAGTGACTAGTGCAGTTCACTAACAAAAAATCAGGAAGAAAACCCCACATTTATTCAAATGATGAAACAGGTTATGTCCTTTTACATGAAACTCAATATAAAACAATGATATTTACTCCTACAGTATGTCTAAGGCAAATCATGAAATAAAACATGAAACATGTATACTTGAAAATAATCTCCTTTTTGTTTTTGTTAAGACATTGATCATAGTTAAAGATGTTATTCTGAGGGTTTTTCTACCACTGCTGAAAAACCGAAAGGCCTTTTGATGGATGCATGTGAAAAAACACAGGAAACCAAAGGAATGTTTACAGTTCATTTCTGAACCTACATTTGTATGTAAGGCTATACTCAGGCAACACAACATATTTTCATTGACTAAATATATAAGATCATGGTCAGTGACGCCCTGAAAAATTACATGTTAGAAAATATACACCGGACATGGAGAAATCTTTTCTCACAAGGTCTCAACATTTTGAGCTGCATATGGCAAAAGCACTATAAAGTTCACAGTTCTAGTGATTCAGTTGCTTTCCTTTGCATTCATTCTGTTTATGAATGCAGAGGAAAAAATAACAATGAGGTAACAAATATAAAGCTATGCTGTGTTAACGACCCTAAAGTTAAATAAAATAAAATCTAAACAAAAAAAACTGAATCTGAAGAAGATTATTCTCCCTATGGAAGGTTGAAAGAGAAGCACCATTTCCAGAATTAAGTTTCCAGATACTGACATTTTCTTTCATAACTCTACAACCTGGCAAACACAAGTTCAGGCCTGCGTGTGATGCAACAGAAAACATGTTACAACTTTTGACCTGAAAGGACATTAGACAACTAAGAAAGACAATTGAATGAATGAATGAATGAATGAATTAATTAATTAGCCTAATTAATTAATGAAAATGGGCTTTGACAAAAATAAAATAAAATTTAATACGTAGCTATCAGTAAAATTTGCTCATTTCACAGACCAGAATATAGAAATATGTAACAAAATTCCAATATTAGGGATTTTCTTAACGTTTACATGGGAAACACATTTCACTGAAGGCCTATCCTGTGGCCTAATTAAATCAAAAAGGTTATATGTAAATGCAGTCTGAAGTTTTACACAATTCCTGGGAATGTAATGATAATTTACATTTGATAAGCATCAATTTACATTTGGCTAAAAAATCCAATGATTCTTTGGGCCTAAAAAAAAACAAAAAACACTTCACACTTATGGTTAAGAAGACCATCCAAAACAATGAAAAAAAGCAGAATCCCAGAAATATTTCCATGGAGTTCCCCTCAAAGTGTGCAACAATTCAGAGAAAAGTGCAGAAAAGCAAATATCTGACCGAAATCTGCTCATGACAGGGAAGGAAAAAGTTTGGATGCGTCAAAACCTAGTGAGCAGATAGTAGGCTAGGGTACATTTTTGGGCATCGTAAGCTAATTCGCCATGCAGTCCTAAAAATGTCTAGTATGTCTATTTAATTTTGAGACACAGACTGCTTAGTGATGGGATATCCAACTCATTTTAGCGAAACGGTTCTTTCGAACAGTTCATTTAATGAACCGTTTAAAAACAAAACGATTCATTAATTCTCTTGACATCATTTGGACTTCATTAATGTGTCCCAGTTTAGTTTTTTGCAGCCGTAATCTTAAATTAAACATAATAACATTAAACAATGTTAAAATATCCTACATCACTTACAAAAAAACCGTTTCGTGGGCGTGTTGATAAAACTGTCTGTCAATAAAGTAACAAATTTACATTGTGTTTTATTTGTAACATTTCCGCTATTCGGCTAATCCTGTTCCCCCAAAAACTTAGCCTATAGCCTACTGTTCGCCCTATCAGTCAAATCTTCACTCCAAGTGCTCTTACATTACTTAATCTCTGCTCATTAATACGAAGCATTTTCGAAAGGCAGAGACTGTTTTGTTCTCGGTTCAATGAGCAGCTTTGAGTTGTTACTGTAACACAAGAACCGTTTGGGCCGAACTAAGCGATTAGACCGGTTCTAAAGATTCACTGCAAAGGTCCGACTCAAAAGATAAAGTCGTTCACGAATCTTACATCGCTAAATGTACAAAAAAACATTTTCCCAACAAAGTGCTGAAATTAATAGTTCAATATGGCAATTTGGCATTGTGGAGATGAGGAGGATAGGCTACACCAAGAATTTTCCAGTAAAAAGAGTGAGAAATAATAATTTCCCGGTTTATAATATAGCCTAATCCCGTGCAATTCAAAAATAAAGTTTGGTTAACATAATCATTCGCAAAAACATACCTGCGTGCATAGAGCAAGGACGAAGTGTGTGATCCATCCTTGAAATATCCAACTAGCTGAAAAATTCACTCTCATTTTTCTAAACTTTAAAACAGGACTCTGTAATCTCAGCTTCACTATTGTTGTATAATTGTCCAGTGAGGATCAGCAGCAGACGTCTGTGCGCTCTGGGATGAAGCGATGAAGCTCCAGACTGCTGTAGTTCATTCCCAGAGAGCATGTCCCATGATGTTCACTCACTCACCCACGCCTCGACTGCTGCTCTCCCTGTGTTTCCACTGCACTACAGTCATGTGGAAGCTGCTCAGTTTCTTACACGCTCCTCCCAGTTCTCGTAATCAAAGTATTCCACATATAAACGGGGTGACGTTCATAACAACCAGACAATCACGTCTGCACTTTATTTTACAGTAGGCTACGTGCACTTAGTGTATATGAATGTAGCCTACTGGGCAATATAAGATAAGTACCGGTTAAGGTTAGTTTATGGGTCGGTTCATAGGCTTACCTAGTTATTAGTTATTGTAATAAAAGTATATCATAGTATGGGCATGGGTAACAGTAGCTACTGTAAAATAAAGTGCACCAATTGTAAAATCACTTGTTAAATTCTGTAGCACTTTGGTGCAGTGAAGATGAAATAAATGACTTTTGAAGTTGTAAGCTAGCGTGAAAACCCCGTAAATAAACAGTTTAAGATATCTATTTGCTAGTAAAGGCTATGCAACAGCTCAGTGCTGGAATACTGTATCCTAATGGAATACCTAATTGAATTTTTTTAGTACAATCAACTTGGATGTTTAAGGCAGCAGGTAAACAGATAAAAAAATGACTCATCCCGCACTACACAGATTTTCATCCAATCAAATGTTAGGTTGGCAGAACTGAAATGATGCGCAGGAGTGTGATAATTTTACAATGTTTCAAACAAGGCTTATCCAGTCAGATTTTATAACCGTTTTATTAAAAAGTTGGTGTAAGTAAATACATATTTAATTGGACCTATATTTTTAACACAAGTAGCATTTTTTAGGCTACTTGAATGTGCAAGGAGTTATTTGAGTTGTACAAACCGTTCTATATGCTCATTGATACTGCAAATTGCAAACTGGTTTTTATCTTTATTATTTATTGTCATTTATTATACACTTGTTTGTAGCACAAGCAGTTTGCCATTTACTGTGTTTAAGGGAAACTCCATATTTTGTGCATTCAATATTTTGCAGGCACCTATTTTCCATTAATTTTAGTAAATAAACCTTAATTTCCCATACTTGCTAATATTCAAGAGTAACCTAAATCCTGTTTCTGACAGCCGTGTAGAACATGTAACTGATAAGGAAACTGTGCACTTTTTCTCCAGATTGGTTTTGTGGTCCTGGACCAGAGAGTTCTACAATTCTCAGAGGAATAATATAGCTAAATTACAAATGTTTCAGATTAAATTTATGGTCCACAAGTGTGTGGTCTCTCTGAGCAGAAGGTCACATATTTAATGCTAAACTGTGAGTTGTTTGCCTGTAATTCTTATCTTGCTTAACTGTCAACAACTCACGATTGCTCACTTGGCATCTGTCTTAGAGGGTAAATGGGGCAGACGTAGCAGTGCTTTCGGGACATAGGTGGGGTGTTTGAAACATTGCCAGAAGTTTCGCTAATTCACCATCCTCTCGCTTTCAAGCACAAAGCTGCCGTGTCTGTTCCTTTAAGCCCTCGCTGCCTGCTTTGAATAACAGTCATCGGTAAGGCTCAAGGGCATGTTTCGCCATCCATGCGCTCTCCTCCATGCAGCTACCGCAGCACCCTGCATGCAAATTTGGTGTCCTCAATTCCTGGAGACTTTTCAAAGCTGCTGTCAGGCAGTTGTAGAGATGTCATAATAGACCGATTGTTCCCTAGCATGAAAACAACAACACCCAACCAACCTGATGTGAACATGTTATGATTTTTTAATTCAAATTCATTTTGATGTTTTTTTAGGGGGCATAGTCAAGAAAAGTCAGGGTGATGCATGGTATCCTGATATTATAACGAAGAAAAAAAAACTATATTTTAGAGGGGTGGTAAATGCCCTTTTCACAAGATGAAAAATACATCTCTGATGTCCCCAGAGTGTGTGTGTGAAGTTTTAGCACAAAATACCCCACAGATATTTTTATATAGCATGTTAAAGTTGTCTCTTTTTGAGGGTTTGCAAAAACGCATCGTTTTGTGCCTGGGCCTTTAAATGCAAATGAGCTGCTACAGAGGGCGGGGTTTCAAGAGCTCGTGTGCATTAGCACCTCATGCAGACACATTAAAGTCCGCATGAACCGGAAGTTGCAAACGACTTTTGCGATATTCTGTCATGGTAATCTATAAATCGCTCGTATAGGAACTGTTGAGATGCACACAGAGTGACTTTCTATTGCATGTGAAAAGATGGATGCTAAAGTTTGAGCTGACTCACAAATGTACTCTTATACAACAACTTTTCCTCTTCTCAACATGGACTGCGTGTTCCCCGGGGCGGGGTTTATGTAAATATTAGGGTTAATGATGTGACTAACCCGGGAGGAATGTCCTGTAGTCCCTACCAGCCGTTTGTTGTAGTCCTTTTCTTTAAAAGCAAATATCTTCCTTTGCTTTGAACTTTGAGCATTGTAACTTTGCAGATGTTGTTTATGCTCAAACAGCAACATTTCTCACTAACTAAAGTTAGAAAAGTGAAATCATACTCAACCACCCCTTTAAGGAATTAAATGCTTTGAAAGAAAACCATAAAAAGTTCGGTAGTTTGGTATAATTTTTCATCATTTGTAAAAAAGGAATCAAAGTTGTGTGGTGCAACCAGTATAAATGCATAGAACAGGAAATGACATCGCTGAGATTTCCACAACATATGAACAAACGTCATATTTTGGTTAATCATAATTATGACAAACTCACAATTATTACATAAAATGTCAAACCTATGATATAGTCATAATTATGAGATAAGTCAAAATTAACAAATGGAAAAGTTAAGTCATAATTGATGTACCAAGTCAAAATGATGAGAAAAAATTAGATGACAAAACTAGAAAGTATAAGATACTCATTTATAAATTAGTTGAAATTATGAGATGTCTAAATAAAATGCTACTCAGAATTATGAAAAATGTCAATTATGACATTGAAATGTATCTGATAAAACAACTTTGTCATAATTATGTCTTCTCATTTGGACTTTTCGGATTAATTTCAATTTACACATGTAATATGGACTTCATATAATTGTACTTTCATCAATTGGTATTTTCTCATTATGCAAATGTTATGAAACTGCTTCGAGATACGAAAGTTAAGGATCCAAAAGCAGTATTTATTAAAAGGGTAATCCATATTCAAGCAAAGGTCATACACAAATAAACAATCCAAACAAGGACTGAGATAAGGGCTGATGTAAACTGGGAAATCCAAAAGGCCAGGCAGAGAATAAAAAACAAAACAAGACATGGGAAAACCAGAAAACAAGGCTCAGTGACGCAGGACCAACAACAGACATGCAAGATCTACAGTGACTGATAGACCGGGCTTTATATGATGACCTAATAGGCCCTATGCACCGCTGCACTACTTCCTGAACTTGTGCAGGCTCCTTTGTTTCCTGTCTGCCAGGATTGGCCAAACTGATTAATCCAGGTGTGTCTGACCAACAACAATAATCAGCCATCTTGTGAGGAATCCACAAGACTGGGAGGCACAGAAAACACAGGGATAGCGACCATTAAAACTAGGCATGCTGGTGACTGTGATGGGCCAAGCTCTGTGGCCATCAACAGAGCTTCCATTGGTAATATCTAGGAAGTCCTGAATGTGGTCCTCGAGCGAGCGAGTTCCCTGAAGAAGGCGGACAAAACGTACTCCTGGATACAAAACTGAGAGATCTTCTGTTATGAAACTGCATCGAGACACAAAGGTAGAGGATCCAAAAGCAGTATTTATTAAAAGAGTAATCCACATCACATCCATGCAAAGGTCACACACAAATAAACAAATCAAAGATTGACTGAGATAAGGGCAAAGGGAAACTGGGAAATTCACAAGGCCAGGCTGAGAATTAAAAAAAAAAAAAACATGGGAAACCCAGAATACATGGATCAAAGATGCAGTACCAAAAGACATGCAAAATCTAGCAGTAACTGATACATTTATAAAGGGTGAGCTAATGAGAAACAGCTGAAAACAATAATGAAAGATGAGTCCAGGGGAAAGGATGATGGGAAATGAAGTCCGTGACGGAGTGCCCCCTGGTGGCTCTCAAGGGCACTCCAGCTGGTGATCGTGACAGTAAACTTCAGCATTGTCTTTTTTAATCTCAGAATCTTATAAATTCCATATTTTATGCTATAATTATGATTTACCAATGCTTGATTCTTTTCCTTATGTGGCATAAATGGGCTTCCATATATTTGCCATTGAGCCATGTCTGGTTAAACCAGATCCAGGACAGTCTGCAATATCTACCAGCAAATAATACAAAATTCATCCTCCCACCTGTAAAACGTATTTTTGATTCACTCTCAAATATGGATGTGTTTTTAAGTTTTAGGAGAGGAACCCAGGCTGAACTTGGCACTTTCCAAAACCCTTCGCTTTGTAGTTTGCCATCAAAGGGGTCGCATGTTGGCCAGAACTCAAAGCTTTTTAGTTCTCGTTTGCTGTCTTGTTATGCACTCAGTCAACAGCACAACAGGAATAAAAACACGGAGAGGCGGAATGTTCCCGTGGTTTTAGGCAGCCACTCTCTCCGGGTTTGGAAATGCTCCTGACGTCTGACTCACAATCCTCTTCAACTCTTGCCCTGCGCTCATGAGTAACTTATCCCTGCTGATGAAATTTCCATATACTACTGTACATCATGCGGTCACCTCGTGCTAACTAACATATTTTATGCAAATACCAACTTTGTTTTCTTTTTACTAGGAGTTGAAAGAAGAAAAGTTAGGCTTGGGATAAGGTTAAAGGTAAACACAAAAGTTAAAGATTAGAATTAATATGCAAATTTCGTTTTTCTTCAGTCAATAAATCATTCCAACACAAAGGTTTCTGTAGAATCGTAGCAGCATTTTCTCCCGCCAACTGCTGACCATGCGATCGAGAGGCCCTTGAACTTTGGAACCTTTATTCCAAATGTGGAGGAAAACAAGCCCAAGTCTTTGTAGTTTACGTTTTTTTTTTTGGTTTTCAAGGCCATGCGTTTATTGTAGTAACACCTGTCGAAGTTAAAAATATGCTGCACAATTCAGTTGCATTTGGGACATGCGGTGTATAAACTGATATGAACCTCTGAGTCAGATAACACGAGGAACAAACAATGTGCTACTGATTTACTATATCAGAAGTACTTAAGTGCAGATTTATTATGATTGTTGTCAAGCCAGATGTCTGAGAAAGCAAAGAATCATCTAAAAGACAATCTTAAAGAGTTCAAGAGACAACACAGAATCAGAAGTACATAAGTACACAAGTGGTCTTCGCTTTTTATTTATTTTATGACACGAATGTTCAAATATACATGATATTGGGTACTGTTCTCTCAATTCACTGTATTTTACAGTTATTTACTGTTGGAGCATATCCAAAATAAGAGAAACAAATCCCCGGACAATTTTACACACGTATAGAAAAATTTCTCCAGAGACACAGCAACACATAAAAGTCGAGACAAGGAAGGAATCATTGTTTTGATTTCTTAAAGTTCACATTGTCAAAAACAAAAAGTAGTGATGTAAATAAGCCTCTGAAATAAAATCGAAATAAAAAAAAATGGAAAACATTGAAACATGAGTGCAAATTTCTTTGGAGGCTGGAATAAATTTAAGACATAAATATGTTAAAAATATAGCCTATCAAATCAAAGACGAACAATAGAAAGGCAGACGATTGACTTCAAGTAGGAGATCCCAGAAAGTGGAGGATCATGGGAAACATCCAAGCAGCTCTCATTTCTTCCTCTGGAAAACATTAGCCAGCATGGCACCGGAGGTGGTCAGCTGACCCATCTTACTTAGAAACTTGGTCTTCGCATCTTCGCCCACCAGACTCGCTGCGATAGAGATGGACCTGAAAGGGGACAGCACAGCATTCGAGGGTTAGGTCATCCTACCGGGTGCTGAGAGGGACAAACTGGCAAGGATGAAACTCAGACGTACTGGCCACCCAGCATTTGAGTGTTACACTGTGTAACACAGTGTAATTCTATTTCTTTGACTTTGCGGCTGGATATATAAAACATATCAAGTATGACAATCTCTGGTACTGATTATGTGCTTTATTTAAGGTTAAAATAATTTATTGTGATTTTGAAAATCATTTCGTATGACCTTTATAGCCATACTAAAAGCGACAAGTGATAATTCACCTCAGATCTTGAAAATAAATAAAAGGAAACAAGACTGTTCAAACTGTGAACTCAATGTGACCAAACAAGTGTATTCTATGATGATGATTGTAATCAGTCACTCATATTATTTAAGGTATACTTCACCAATTTTTTTTAATTCTTTCATAAATGACTCACCCTCATGTCGTTCCAAACCCATAAGACTTTTGTTCATCTTTGTAACACAAAGTTCGGGGAAATCTTTCTGTCCCTCTGTAGACAGCTACGCAACTACCACTTTGACACTTCAAAAAGTTCATAAAGAAAACTAATCCATTTGAATTGGGCGGTTTAGTCTAAATTTTCTGAAGACACTCGATCGCTTTATAAGATGAACAGATTGCATTTAGGCTTTTCTTCACACTTTTATTCTGTCTATGGAGGGGCAGAAAGCTCTCAGATTTCATCAAAAAGATGAACGAAAGTCTTATGGGTTTAGAACGACGAGAGAGAGAGAGAGAGGGGGGGGGGGGTGATTAATGACAGAATTTGCATTTTTAGGACGGGTATACCGTGCAACACTAGTGTGGACAAGCACACATTGCTTGGAATCTTATCACGTCACGTCTGGTTCGGACACAGTGTTACGTGGAAATGTACAATAGACTTGGTAAGTCTATCGGTCATTCATTTTTGATTATTCAGCTCAAACGGTCTTAATTCTCTTAATTCTACTATTCATTTGCATCCTCACTCTCTGCGTGGCATTTGTCATATATTAAAATATGTCTGTAAAAACAAGAGATTTACCACACTTATTTATATTCTTCCTTATAAATATTTAATGCAAAACAGACTTGATTAAACACATAAGTTATTCATGTTTTTGAAAGAAAGCTCTTATATGTACACCAAAGCTGCATTTATTTGCTTAAAAATGCAGTAACTGTAATATTGTAAAATACTATTAATTCAAAACAACTATTTTCAGTTTTAAATGTAATTTATTCCTGTCATCAAAGCTGAATTTTCAGAATCATTACTCCAGTTTTCAGTGTCACATGATCCTTCAGAAATCATTCTAATATGCTGATTTGCTGCTCATGAAACATGTCTTATTATTATCAATGTTGAAAACAGTTTGTTGTGCTACTTGATATTTTTGTGCATTTGCTTTTCAGGATTATTTGATGAATTTCTTTTTATTTGTGATATATCCGTTACAACTTTAGGTCAATCAGGTGTGAATAAAAATGTTCAAGGTCATGCAATTGCAAGATGACACATACATATTGTTGATAAATAGAATATTTTAACACCATCTCGGTTTTATGATCATAAATACCCCCCAAAATTCTATAAATCAAACACTTTATGTACCAATAAGCATCACTGCTATATAACCAACATGTTTTGTTCTCTAAAACACACTAAATACATTTCTCTCACCCAACTAACTAAATATAAAAGATCCTGGATAACTCATGGCAGAACAACCTACACCATTTGTGAGAGAGATTCAACTGATGCATCATGACTTGTCGTGACAGTCGCAATGATAGACTTAAAGCTCAAACATTTATAAATATCTCACAGAGGCATGGAACAAAACCACTGGAAGCGTTGCTAAGACACCACTGTGGAATTAAGACGACAAGTGCTGTTTATGATCAAGCCACATCTTTAAGTTCAAGGTTTTAAAGACTGCCACACGTGTTTGCAAGCTTCATTTTGGAAACCCAGTTAGAAAGAGTCCAAAAATCTGACTGCACATACACGTCTTCACTACATCTAGAGTCATTCAACTCTTCAAACTAGCACACTTAAGCAAAGAAAAATCCATTCTCTGCATATCGTTTGACCTTTTATATAAGAAAAAAGCCCAAATTGCAGTGGCAAAATGAGATTAATAAGTGTATGAGTGAATTCAGATGCTTAAAGTGTAATATGAAGCGGCCTACGTACAGGCCTGCACGAACGGAGCGGGTTTGCAATAATCATGTGGCTAAGCCTGATGGGAACTATCCATGCAGCGGAGAGACTGAGTCAAACCCAAGCTGTTAAGGAAATTAGCATGCGAAAAGCCTTCCTGAGTACTAGAAGATTGAGGAGGTGTACTTGAGAAGAGTTGTGAAAAGAGTTTGTTTTTACTCTGCTACTGAATGAGCACTTGTTCGCTTGTTACATTTTGTGGCCAGGGATTATTTACACTGAAACAGAAGTAGACACTGTTTATTAGATTTTCAACCTAAAATGTAGTGATTTGAGGCTCCATTTACAGTAAATAAAACGACAAATCATGGTGAGACAACTATAAATAAATGAAGTGTCTTCTCACCCTTGTGCCTCTCCAATGCCTTTGTTCTCCACCTTTATTTCACACTCCTTTATCATGGAACTGAGAATAACCTGAAAGACAAACGGGAAAAGGAGGATGTATTCTTAGAGCACTGCTGGGAAGTCTGACATACACGCAGACACACACGCTCATCAGCTGGACATTACTAGGCAAAGGAAATTAAATAAATAGAAATTGGGTAATATGACATGCAGCGTAAAAAAAATAATGTTAAGAAGACAAGATTGGATCAGGCTAAGGAAAGCGACTCAATGTTATGGGTCTGCATTTAATTAGGAATTATAGTCGGCTACTGTAGTAATGTAATGTAGACATTTTTGAAATGTTTGATTTAATACCTCATGTTCAGGAGAGAGCTGCTCCATATCTGTCCTCAAACATCTCAGTCCGGGGAGGAAATGATTCACCATAAGTTCTTCAGAAATAACTGAAGCCCCAGAGTTAAGAAAACACACCTGTGAAACATACACGTCTTCCCCTTCCATGGTTCAGTCCGCATACTTGAAAACTCCTTAATATAACGTAATATAAGAAAAATTGGACATAAAAATAAAATAAATATTCATGACTAAATAAAACCAAAAATCGCAAAACTTCATTTCATTCTTTGATACACAACAGCACAAAAACACTAAAACTAAAAGAATGACAAAACTAAAATACTGAAAAACAAAACTACACTAAAACTAAGTCACAGTAAACAGTAAAAACTAAAACACTATTTTAAAACTACAATAAACCTGCAATTAAGGCTGTTATTCAATGAAAGTTTAATTAATAACAAGATATACAAATGTATTATTTTAAATACATGACAATTAAATCACATATAGCAATATTTGATGTGAAAAGATATTATATCCATAATGAAGAAAACATAATATTTTTCTACATTAGCAAATATGATTTTTTTTAACTAGAATAAACCTGCAATTAGTGATATTAATCTATTAAAAGGTAAATTAAATGATATACAAATTAATATATTAAATATATACAATTTTCACAGCAAATATATATAAATATTTCCTGTAAAAAATTAATTATATCCTTAATGGAGAAAAATATATATTTTGATTAAATTTAATAATAATAACAAAGTGTGTATGAATCTTCATTTTCAAGAGTAACAGGTAACTCGGTTGAATTGCTGTACTAAAACAACAAATGAACGAAACCATGAATTAAACAACAGTGTTAAAATATCAGTATCAGCTTAAAGCTTCATGATTGAATAAAGACCAAACCGAAACAATGACCACCACAAAACTTGATATAAACTGAACCGTGAGAAATCTGCACTGCTAAACCTCTAACAACTACCCATAATGACTTGCACTTTTACAGTGCGTACACACCAGTACACAGTCCACTGATTCATATTGATCATGTTGCAAAACCTCAAAACACAGACAGGACGAGGTTTTATAAAACTGCCTGGGGGGCAAGCCACTGCTACGGGGGGGTCTCGACCGTGGCACAGCGGACAAAAATAAAATGAAACTGAGAAAGACTGGGGGGGGGAAGACAAAGGAGCATCTGCGAAGGCATGTATGCTGGGAATCCTGACCAAAGGGCTGGGCTAGGCTCTCTTCGCTCAAACGAACAACATCACAGAACGTTTAACGACAAATTCTGCCATCCACCCTGCAATTTAGTGTACAAATATGGCTGAGGTTTTTTTTCTTTCTTTCCCTGCCAGCGGGATATGCAAACATTTTCACAACGTTGAAGCTCTCAGAAGAAAAGACGGGGGAAAAAAAGAGTGAGAATGCAAATCCAGCTATGTAGGAGACTCATGTCCAGCTTAAATAGTTGACCATTGCTTAAAAATGCAAAAAAAAGAAAAAGTGGCCACACAGATTGTGTGTTCAGTATCTGTTATTAAAAGGATAGTTCACTTTAAAATGACCAGACAGTTAACTGTTCCCATTGACTTCCATAGTAGGAAAAATATAATACTATGGAAGTCAATGGGACCAGTTAACTGTTTGGTTGCTGACATTCTTCAAAATATCTTCCTTTGTGTTCAGCAGAAGACAGAAAATCATACAGGTTTGAAACAACTTTCAAAGGTGAGTATATGATGATGACAATGTTCATTTTAAAGTGAACTATCCCTTTAAGTTGAAACTGGAGGTAAAACTGTGGTTATACTGTGCAAGCTGCCATATGCCACAAAATCAGTAGAGAATCCAGTGAAAAATGGCTTCTGAGGTGTACAGTCCAATTCCGCTGTCTCTCTGTTTTCAATTTGTAATCAAAATGGTCCCAAAATTTTGGAAATGCAAACCGCTAGGCATTACCGAGGCGCACACAAAATAAGAAAAAGCTTGATTGATTTATTGAAAAAAAGAAGAAGCCTGAAATAGTCAGCCAAACAATTGCCCACAGACTTTCATGGACTGTCTAATGTATACAGTACTTTCCCCCAAAATAGCAAGGGTTTGGCAAAATGGCAAGCTACAATTTAATTGGATGGGTTTTACTCAAATATCAGGTTTTTAAATTGCTGTATGAGGATAAATGATTGTTTACAAGACACTAAATAACTATAATAAGTGTTTTTGAGGAATAACCAGACACTGGATTTAATACCGTACATCTCCACAAAGAAGCATCTCTTACCACATTAGCTACAGTATGTTTCCATTCAAAGTTGCAAATTAAATGTGCGCAAAATTGGAATATCGCATAAAACATTTGCGAATAAAGCAGAGTTTCTATTCCAAGTGTTTAAGAGAACAAAACCGTCACTTTCTTGAAAATAGGCGCACAAACTGGCAATTATAATGGAAGTTTCTGCAATCGAGGAAGCCACTGTGGCTATTTTTTGTTCATCATAAATTCCTTGAGTGAAATGCAATAAATGCTTTTATGTTACCTTGCGTTTGGATGTCTAGTTTTTGGGAACGCAATCATGATAGACACTTCTGGGAGGCAATTACACCCAACCACTTTGATTGAAGACTGGCTCAGGCATTTCAGAATAACTAAAACAACATTTGATATGCTAATGCTGTGTTGGTCCGCTGGTTAGTCCAGTTATCCAATCAGATCCTCTGTTGAAGCAAAGTCACGTTAGGTTTTTTTTTGTTGCGGATCGAGGTCCATTGTAGTTTATGCACGAGTCTTTTTATCAGATAAAAAACAACAACTATCTGCCTCAATTGAGCATACAGTTTTTTTAATGCTCATTTTTAGAATTTAAGCACATGTTGATGTTTCCATCCAGCGTTTTTTTTACACTATAACATTTTTAATAAACAAACAAACAAAAAAAGCATATAAAGATCTGACGTTTTGATTTTGTGTGAAAAAAATGTATGATTGTGTCAGCACAGCACTTTTTGAGACAAGAATTACCTGCAAAGTGGACCAGACTTCATGCTACCAGTCAACACCATGCTATGTGAGACAAACTGAAAGGTTATTTGCAGTCAAAAGTAGTTCTCAACAGACAGAACAGAGTGTAACTTCGAAATGAACTCTCCTTAATGTGAGTATAAAGGATACAACAGCAGGATAAGGCGCTGTACGCCTCAAACAGTTGAGTGGCAATGTCAATTCTTTTACTCTCCACCGTCTGTTGGTTGTTGCACAGAGCCAGTTTGTGCAAATGAGGAAGAACAACTGTGGGGGGGAAAAAACAGGCAGAGGACAGAGCATGAAAAAACAAAACACCACAAAATACTTCTGCCAAACTAATGTGTGCACACGGTTACAGAAGCATGACAGTACTGTTTTCATCACATTACAACAAGCCATTGTGTTTTTCTCTGTGCAAATAGTCAAAAAAACTTGCATAAGCATGCAACTCTTTCTTTAGTGAATATATAGAGAAGACTCTCACATTCATCTCTGAAGCGCGGCTCTGCGTTGGGTCCTACTCTTCCAAATGTTTTGATAATCTCCATGTGCAAAGAATGCTGGTCCTGATACTGGGGGTCTTCCAGAAAAGAGGCCAGCTGCATTTTCACTCTCTCTAGCAGCTAATGAACCCACACACACACATTACACACAAAAACATTAAATACATCTCTATAGCTTCTCTGCACAGTTTGTAAACTTGTGACAATTCATATTTATTGGATCATTTTATGTATTTGCTGTAAATAAGAGCTTCTCCATTTACTTTGTAAGCCGCAGTGCTAATTAATATTTACATAATTTTTTTAAACCTTCATACAAATAAATGAAAAATATAAAGTAAATATTAATTAGCACTATATATATATATATATACACATAAATTTTTTTTTATTTTAACACTTAAAAATATTAACACTTACTTTTAACATAGTAACACGTTATAAGGTCCCATTAATTAACATTATCAATGAAAAGCTGTATTTTTATTAACTAATGTTAATTACAACATTTACTAATAATACATTATTAAAATCTAACAACTAAGATGTCTTAGAAGTATTTTTCATTGTTAGTTCACATTAACTAATGTTGACAAATGGACACTTATTGTAAAGTTTTACCCATAAAATATAATATAGCAATAACCAATTATATCTATTTTTCGATTATATAGCGACTAAAATATTTTAAAAGTGACAAATATATGTGCAGTGTCTGTAATAAGGAAGACTTGTACCTCTTTTTGAGTTACAGTTTCCATAATTGTTCCGAAGGCAGGTATTGTTGATATCCTCACTGAGCTGAAAATAGAAAATCCGTCACTATACATCCAAAAGAAACCATTCATTTCCCCACATAAATGATAAAAGATGCATGAATGGAACAGAACCATGAGATGCCAATCACTTGATGGAATATGTGGTAAGCAAGATGATTAATGTCACATGATCATTCCCATGTCAGTATGAAAACCAAAACAGAAACAAACAGACAACAAATATCCAAACCCACTGAAACCCCCCAGAAAATAAAATATAAAATAAAAGATATCCAACTAAGAGATGCGGAGAGGAGGTTTTTAAAATGTCTCATAGCTAGGGTTAACTCACAATTCAGGACCACTGCACAAGGTAATAAGGGCCGGAGCTACTCGCTTGTCAATTAAGGCTTCGCTCATGCCTCGAAGAATCAGCTGCAAACCGGTCAGATGCAAAAGAGAGACGGGGGGGTCAAACACAAATGGCCAAGAACCTAGCAGGGAGGGTGGTGGTAGAGAATACTGTAGTACTAGGGGCCTTGGGAGAAAGTGACTGGCAGCCAAACATGCCACAGGCTACATGGATGGACAGATGGGTTGACTGAAAGAATGAATGGATTGCGGAAAGCAGGCAGCTTCTCCAAGCGTGCAGTGGTTAGTGAAGCCTGAATGAAAGATGTTAGTACATAAACAAAATAAGCGTCTCTCCAGCCTTGGTTTCATCAGGAGAGCCAGATATACACCTTCACACTGACATGATGATCAGCATCAACTACAAATGGTGCACAAACAAGGAATACTTATATTAGCTGAAATTAATAACGGTTGATTTCAAGAACAAACATGCATGTCTGTGCAATATTTCTACCTCAAAATAAAGAATAGAATTTAAAAAATAAAAATAATTAAAAATAAGTTACTTGTTTATTTTTTCAAGTGTATTTATTTGCATTATGACATTATTTTCATAGCAATTACGCATATTTATCCTTCTGTTGATTAGTAGCCTATTATAATGCAAATAAATTATTATTATGAGAAAAAAATACTAGTTCTGTCAAATCGATTAATCACATCTAAAAGTTTGTTTATATACGTGTGAATATATATTAATGCATACATATTGGTGTGTCTGTGTATACACTGTATATCACACACACACACACACACACACACACACACACACTTATGGACATATACACAGACACATACATATATTATATATATATATAAATTAATAATATATACACGCATACATATATTATGTAAACAAACTTTTGTTAGATGCGATTAATAAATTTGACAGCACTAAAAAAAATACACAGACAAATCATTTAATTCGTATAATTTTTAATTTCATGAATAAATATGTATGTCTGGGCCATATTCCAACCTTAGAATAAAATAATTTAAAAAAAGTAGGGCTGTCAAAAGATTAATCGTGATTAATCGCATCCAAAATAAAAGTTTGTGTTTACATAATATATGTATGTATACTGTGTATATATTTAATAATATATATTTAAGAAAAATTGGTTATATTTATATATAATATAAATTATATAAATGTATATACAGTATATAAATACAAATATTTCTTAAATATACACATGAATGTGTGTGTATTTATACATAATAATTATACACAGTACACACACATATATTATGCAAACACAAAC
Source organism: Phoxinus phoxinus (assembly GCF_949152265.1). Taxonomy (NCBI): domain Eukaryota; kingdom Metazoa; phylum Chordata; class Actinopteri; order Cypriniformes; family Leuciscidae; genus Phoxinus; species Phoxinus phoxinus. Next base: position 12,267,053 of record NC_136899.1, on the reverse strand, counting down.
TTTTATTTTGGATGTGATTAATCGCGATTAATCTTTTGACAGCCCTAAAAAAAAGATAATAATAAAATAAATAAATTTTATTTTCTATAAAGAATGAAATGTTTTTATTTATTTTTTATATATACTGCAGTTTGTTTTTATTAATGTCATTATAATGAGAAGGAGATTACTGTACTACGAATTTGTAAGGGAAAATGTGGTTCATTGTGATGGAATTTTAGTGTGAAATATGACCCGTACATTTCATTAAATAATAATAAACCATTTCTATGTGCTATCATCCTGACTTTCATTTATATGAACCTTTATTAAATTATTTGAAACCCATAAATCTTGGCTCCGCCCATCTCGAGGCACAGGTAGGCGGTACTCAACAGGAGAGAGGCTAACAGCGGTGTGGTCTCCTGAGAGAACCAAGGCGGAGGGAGGTGCATGGATGAAGGAGGCAGGAGACTTACATTTCAGGATCACTGGAGAGAGTGATAAGTGCTGGAACAACTCTCTGAGCTACTAGAGTTTCATTCACCCCCTTCACCAACAGCTGATTGGTCAGAGCAGGGGTGATGTCACACAGGATGCATGGAAAGAGCGAGCACAGTGTCATGGAACACCGCAGAGAGAAAGAGAGAGAAACAAAAGAACACAAAAGAAACAACGGTAACAAACTAAAAAAAAACCAGCGCAGACATACAACGAAAAACATGACAGAAGCCCAAAGAGGCGCTACACAGATGAATTAAATAAAAATAAGGACTAAAAAGGCCAGGCAAATTTAACTAAAGCTACGACCACAGATGAGGAGAAGGGGGTTTCTCAGATGGAAGAGTTTATTAACACTCCTCGAACCTTCATTACGGACTTACACGGGGCGTGTGTGTGTGTGGGGGGGGAAGGGGGGGGATGAAATGTGGGTGTTTGTTACATAATTTTTGTATGGCAATAGCAAGCGTGCTGTGGTGCAAAAGACATACGGATGCTTTAAAGCGGCAACAACTTCAAAAACACATCCAGTGATTTGACAGATAACAGGGATGACAAGGCACAAGGGGGCCCTAGAGGGAGTGTGGAGAGCTCTGCAAGTACATATATACCACCTCACACCAACCATCAACATTTGAAATACATGACATTACAGCTAATCTGAATAAAAACAAAGCGTTAGGTGATAAAAATAAATAATTTGACTGGCCTTGAGGAAGGTAAATGTCTTTAAATATAAAAACATTATTTACTGTATGGCTAAATAAACATTATGAATTGAATTGGAGGAAGGGCTTACCTCGAACATGCGTGCAGCTGTGCAGCGTACCAGTGCAGATGTATGGACCACTCCATACCAAAGCACCGTCAGAAGAAGCTCATGATACGCTGGGTTTGCCCTGGAGACAAGTAACTGTTTCAGTAGACGATCTCTAAATGACAGTTGATGATCCTACAAAACCTGATCTTCAAGACAGTTAGTCTGGTGCATTAGATCATCTAGTGACAGTGGAAAGGATATGGGAGTGAAACACATTGGGACATGTTTTTTTTTGTGTGCAATACTGCTAAAACTATTATTGTCGGTTTATAAGGGCTCAACTTCAAGGATGGCCCACTTACCTGGAGCCAGTGTGTGAGTGTTTCAGGCAAGAAAGTCTTTATGCCTGGCAAATGTAAACATTTAATTTTATATAACATTTTAAACTGCTTGTCAACCCTTTAAACGTCAAAAATATTAAGTTTATATTAACTTAAATATTTAAAATGATCTAACTAGTTAATAAAGATGAAGCTGTGTCGAAATTGCAAGAATGACTTGTGCTTAGTAGGGGAAAAAAAATTGCAAACCAATTAGTAATGTTTGGCAATGTAAGCATTTGCATAATTATAATAACTGTACAATGTCCTGCTATTATTGCAATTTTTAAATGTGAAATAATAAAATACAATTATACACATAAAAATAATAAAAAGAGTCTAATAAATTATATATATATATTTTTAAACTATTTAAAACTATGAAACCATAGTATAATTATTCATGCAAATGTGTAAAAATAATATATAAATAAATATTAAAACAATTAAAATAATGTTAAAACTATGAAATCATAAATAAAATAATATTAAATAATAATAATAATACAAACAGTAATGTTTGACTATGTATACCATCATTTTCCAGTAAAAGCTCTTGGGAATTTCTTGTATAATTAATTATAATGACCTGTGAAAAAGTAAAATACAATTATACATCTAAACATACTTTTAAAATGTATATAAAAATTGTGTAATAAATTATATATTTTAAAAATAATTTTAAAAATATTTACTATAATTAAAACCATAAACTATAATGCAAATGTGTAAAAATAATACATAAATAAATATTAAAACAATTAAAATAATGTTAAAACTAGGAAATTATAATATAGAAATATTAAGCTTTAAATTTAAATGAATAAATAAATCTTGCCCTGTGAAGAAGCTTGGCGCACAAATACTAAGTCTAATATGAATGACTTTTTGGAGCTTCACAGGCCCTGCTTACAGTTAAACAGCACTTTTTGTGTTCCATGGAAGAAATAAAATCATATGGGTTTGGAATAGCATGAGGGTGAGTAAATGCTGACAATTATAACATTTGTGTGAGCTACTCCTTTCAAATGGATGTATTAATATAGTTTTCCTGTGCAGAAACTGACAGGTTCTTTCAATAGTGGGGTCGTGTGAGCAAGTCAGTTTACATCATCTTAAAGGAATTAAAGCTTCAGATGAGCTCATGCAGAAAGACATCTTGGCTGTGGAGTTAACATTGCTGACGGACACTCACCCCAGCTCAACAAATGAAGCCTTTAGACTGTCAAGAGGAGCATGGGAGAGAGATAGGGTGGTCATGACATCCTCAAGAAAGCCCACCAAGAGTTTACGATCCTCCTCCTGAAACAAGTGACTTCATCAGAGAAAGGCTTTACTGAAATATGACATCCTATATCATGCGTACAGTGACACTCCTACCTGATTGTAGCACGTCAGGACTCCGGTTGCATAGATCGGCACCGTAGCCTTGGTAAGGATGCCATTTCCTGTGGTGGCGTCTGCAGGAGACAACCTTTGTTACAATCACTTATATAACAGAACACTCAGTTCTATATTCAGTTAGACTGGACATAAGAGTTAATTGAATTCATCTGGTAATAATTCAGAAAGACTCAAACCATTAAAATGATACCACATGGCTAGTTTTGTTGGCAGATACTTAACCATTGACTTGTTTTAACTCAACAAACATTCAAAGAATGAAAGAAAGAGCTCCATTTTCAAATCCCATGAAGAGTAAAAACACATATTTGACACACTAGTCTCCAGCTTGGGAAATAGATATAGAGACTAAGAGTGTGTGTTCTCTTCCCAGCCCCTCCTCTGACAGCGGGGGTGTTATTCTTGGTTAACTGAACATTCACTCACCCACATTTTCCTCAGATAGCCGCAAGATTTCTTGGAATTGAGGTTTTACCTTCAAAAAGGAGGGAAAAACAACACCTAAATTAAATTGGAAGTGCTGAACTGTGTAACTGAGCCAGACTATTTGCAGCACAAACTCTATTTAGCTCCTTCACTTTTCCAAATGAAGAAAAAAAAGGTAATAAAGAGAGAGAGAGAGATTGCTGTATGGAAAGCATGGCCTGTCCTACCTTGGTGTTGGTAAAGATTTTCCCAAATGTCCGACATAATCTCCAGAAGAACCTGGAGAACTCGTGCACACAGGTGGATGAGGTGACGTTGATGCGTCCTACAATCTCTATTATCTGTGGTAAACTGTGGAGAGAAACCAGAATTAGGTCCAGTTCAAATGTAGGTGAAGGCCATTTATATACAACACGTGAACTACATTTCAGTTCAGTGCATTAATGTTAACAGATACAACTTTTGATTTTAATAATGTATTAGTAAATGTTAAGATTAACTAAGAATAATGCATGCTGTAGAAGTATTGTTTAATGTAAGGTAATTAATGTAGTTAACCGATGTAAACAAATGAAACCTTACTGTAGTGTTCCCAAAAATTAGAAGGATTTCAAGTAAAATGTACCTTAAATGAAAGGGACAATAGTATGCACTTTAGTAGCATTTTATTTTTTACAGCCAAAAATACTTAAAATGTTGTTTTAAATGGATTTTAGTTTCTGGATTAACTAAACATGCTGTTTTGCTATACCTTTAGGATTTCAATATGTAAATTACCTCTGTTATAAAGTTTATTTTTTTGTTCAAGTTCAAGTTAGCAGCAAGCATGACTATTCATGGCTATATACACATTGACATGACATGTATGCATATGTATCAAAACATATTTTATATATATATTTTATCTTTGATTAAAAAAATATATAAAAACTTTGGAACCTTTAAATATAATTTTTATGCAAATGTGTTAAAACTATGACATCATAAATAAAATGCTTTAAAAATTAGAGATATTAAGTAATACATTTAAATGAATAAAATACATCTTGGCCTCAAAAAACGAAATATGGCCTCACTCACTTAAAAACCTCTTCAAAATAATTAAAGGGTAACTGTTGCCAAAATTGAACCTAGGCTCTTTTTGTTTATCTACCCGAGTTATACTTTCATGTAAAAGCATAATTAGAATGGAAACGCCACTTTTAAGATTGACCGTATTTTCGTTTTAGGTCAAAATGCCTTTTGGGAGTGCATGGGGCACTTCTATGATAGCATCAAAATCGGGATTTTTAAAACACCAAGAAGGCTCGACACAACATAAAACTGTGCTTGAAGTATCACCAGGGGCTCTACACATGAACTTGAGCATTGACTACATTGAGAACACAAAGTTTACTAAAAAGAAAGGTTTTGAACAACTCACTGTAGCTGTTGTTCTTCCCGGCCGCCAGCATTTTGTCAGTCAAAAATAGTCGATCTGTATCACTGAATCATTTCATTATTATATAAGGATCCTTTTTCAAATACAAGGTCAATATTGCTTTTCACTAACGACAAAACAACAAATTATCTGTGAATTTATATGGAACTAAGCTTTAGGAGCTTTCCATCTTTACTCTCCTCCCTGTTACGTTGCATTCGGAGATCGACTACTTTTGACTGATAAAAAAAACAGCCACCGGAAATACTAACTGATAAAGTGAGTCGTACAAAACCTTTATCACTCTGATGTAAGTTCAAGTGTCTGTTTTTAAAATAAGTTTGTTTTTAGTTAGTTACGTGATGCTATAAAAACGGTGGTGTAACGTCATGATTGGCAGCTGTGATTGACAGGCTCTCTAAGTGAAGCACCAACAGACTTTTTTTCAGGATCTTCGAGGACTGAGGAGATTGTATTTACTTTGTTTTAAAAAGCCTTGTCGTACTGCAATCAACAGACATCAAAATTGGAGCAGAACGGAGGTACGGAGCAGACAAAGTCCACTTAAAAAAAATTGCAGGGAGAGTGCATCGTGTGAGAGTGAGGGCGGGGCGTTGATTTCGCAGGTTTACTTCCTGCTCACTACTGCGCAGGTCTGGACCCGAGATCGCTACTGCGCAGACTCAAGTACCAAGATGCCAGCGCCATATCGGGACAATGCCGGCTTCAGTTCTCACCAATAGAAGAGAGCGAAGGGGCGTCGTCCATCTTTTTTTACAGTCTATGGTCTGGAGTCATTTAACACTTTATGACCCTTGGTTTTCACTTATAAATGATCTAGCTTTTAAATATGAATACTAATAGTACAGCACAAGATCAAGGAAAACTGTTTTTATGAACACATATGCATGCCATTTAACTCTCTAGAACGTCTGAGGTGTGGCCCGCTGGTAGAGCACATGCTCCAACATGAGTGGGTGACCCAAGTTCCTGTCTCCACCTTCAATAAAAATGTCAAAAGAGGCCAAAAACCAGAGGTCAAAAGGAGTAAGAGTGTGCGTGAGATATCCACTCACAACTGGTTGACCACCCAGAGCAAACTGTCCCATCCTGTAGTTCCTTCATGCTGGAGCTGATGATCATATAACTGCAGCAGAACTGCCAACTGCTCTCGGCTGCCCACGATGGTGGCCACGTCCTGCAACGGGGAGGCTGGCCGCGGGAATCGGGTCACTGCAGGGTCACATGAACGCACACACACACACACACACACACACAGAAGCAGACTTTAAAAACCAGGAATACACCAAAAAAAGCATAACTGCGCAAATCATCGGACACGGCCGCAGCGCGTAAATGAAAGAGCACTTTGATAATGAGCCCAAACCCAGAGAGCAACCTCAACATGGCAGGAACCCTACAGTTACACTGAGTCAGGCGCCAGGTCTGCATCGCTAAACGTGGCCTGACTGAGAATGTTAGCGAAAAACGCGTGCGTGCACATGTTGACACTGGCCGACCCTCACCCTCGATAGGAGGCACGTCCCCCTGTAGGTTGGCTCGGCTGGTGAAGGGGGCGTTCTGAAGCAGCACCGCAAACAGAGCCGGGATGAGGGACTGAAGCGCTGACAGATACATATGCAGCTTGTGTTCATCTAGACCATATTCACCCTGCTGGAGAGACAGAGACAGAGAGAGGAATAACTGAAGGGAGCTAAAAGAGTGTCTGTAGCGCTGTACATGTTTTGCTAAATTTGTGGGGACAAAATTTCTTTAAACATCCCCAAAAGGACTGCAAAACCTGGCCAAAATCTTGAAGTTTGAAGTCAACTTAATATTTTTGGAGTTGAATTGTTAGAATCAAATATGTTTTAAGATTCCACACTAAAGATTCAAATGTACAATACATAATGTAAAAAAAAGAAGTTTGGGGTCAGTAAGGTTTTTTGATGTCTCTTATGATCACTATGGCTACATGTATTGTAATTGTGAAATATTACAATTTAAAATAACTATTGCTATTTTAAAATGTTTTTTTTTTTATATATTTTTTTTTTAATATACTGATTTGCTGCTCAATAAACATTTATTATTAATATCAATGTTGAAAACTGTTGTGCTGCTTAGTATTTTAGTATGGAAACCATGATATATATTTTCTATACATGATTTTTTGATGGATAGAAAGTTCAAAAGAACAGCATTTATTTGAAACAGACACTATTTGTAAGAATGTCAAAATCTTTACTGTCACTTTTGATCAATTTAATGTCCTTGATTAAATTATTCAAATTATTGAAAAAAATTATTCTAAACAAATGTTATACTAAATATGCAATTCTGAGTTTAAATATTCATATAAAAAAAAAGACTCTACTGAAAAGATTAAAGGAATTGAATCTAAATGTTCATTCTAAAGATTAAAGTACTGTACATAGATTCTAATGGTTCCATTCTAAATATTCAATCTTTTTAGAATTGAAAGATTCCATTCTAAAAAAAAATTTTTTTTTTAAAACATTCAGAACAGGCCAAGTGTAAACATGCTAAGCAAACATAATGTGGAGCGGCAGTCCTCAAAAGGATGTAATTTTGTGTGTGTGTTCTGGTTTTCACCTTGAGCAGTTTCTCGATGCGCGTGAGGAGGGAGGGCATGAGCTGGGACTGTAAGTTGCCCAGTTCTGTGCACCAGGCAGCGAAGGCAGGAATGAACACTTGGTGGGTGGCACTGACCACCCTCTCTGACGGGTCGCCCAGAGACAACAGCATCAGCTCAAAGCCCTGTTACACAGCCATATACAAAATATGCACACACATACATAAGAAAATACTAGTCAAATTACTGTGAAATCTTAAAAAATAAATAAAAAAAATGCTTGAATGCAAAAGAAGCACACACCTGGGAGTATTTGTCTGGATCGTCAATGTAGGCCATTATAATAGCTAAACTTTTCACCACGGCTTCTCGGACCATATCTGCTTTATCTTCAGCCAACATTTGCTGAAGCATGGACAGAACCAAGGAGCTTCGGATCTCCTTCTGCACACACACACACATATTTGTATTGCCATGCCAGTTCTGAATCCCAACACAGAATCTTTTTTGTGTGTACTGCTATGTTTAGTTAAATCATTAAGTGTTTCTACTCACGAGTTAGTGAGTAAACATCAGACACTCCATTATAGACAGGAGAATTCAAAGGCAAAAAAAGGCACAACGCCAACAATCAGAGCGCAGTTTGAGCCAAATCAGTCTCAATATATTCATAGCACTAAACGAACAGCCAGAGAGCGTTCCAACCGTAACTCTATGTTGTACAGCCACTGTAAACAAACAGCATTCCTCCATAGCAACACACACATGTGATCAAAGTGAAAATAAATGTAAACTGAGTTTGCACTGATATTCGACAGTTTGATTATTTGATAATTATCATTTGATTATATCAACATGCTCTTGCTTGACTACATCTAGAGTTTAGTGATCACTAACTGTGACATTGTTGAAAGGTGGACATGATTAATGTGTCCCAGTTAGACAGCTTTTATATTTAGAGGAACAGAGTCTCTCACGGGTAAATAAGGGGCCAGGGCTCCACATGCTTCCGCCACCAGAAGTCTTCTCTCTGGATACTTGTGGTTGATCTGAGAGAGAGAGAAACACACATGCAACTCAGACATACACAGACAGCGCAAGACACAACACGGCAGCGTCAGGTCCAGCTCTGACCGCAGAACTGCATACCCACCCGTACCCTCTGTAAACCACATTAGCTCATATTTTTCTGTTAAACTCTGAAATTGTTACGGTTCTTTCCTGAGCGGAAATAGGTTTCCATGTGGGGAGTGGTATGAATGTACTGTACTTATGAGAGTTTCCTTAAAACTAACAGTAAACATGGGGATGTGTAGCAAGCCATGGAATGTTGAAATATTTAACATTTCTATAAATATTCGATTACTACATTTCCCCCCACAGAAATCTAACAGCTAAAAGTCTTAAAAGACTAAAAGATTCCATTCAAGATTCAAATATAAAATTTCACAAAATCCATTCTAAAAATAGTCAAATATTCCATTATAAAGATTCCACTATAAAGATTTAATTCTAAAACCAAATACTTTAATGGATATAGTACTTTTTCAAAGTTGAAGTTCTAAAATATAAAATGATTGAAATATTTAAAACTTTTTTTAAACTATAAATATAAATATCGATTTACTAAAATTTTAAAAGACTAAAAGATTCCATTCGATAGATTAATAAAGATTTATAAAAGATAAAAAAAGATTTGTAAAAAAATTACTAAACATTTAATTCTAAAGTTGAAATAATTAAATTCTAAAAAGGTTCAAATATTCTATTCTAAACAGACTCAAGGATGCCACTCTAAAAGGGATTCAAATATTCCATTGTTTGTTTATTACGTTTTTTAACGCCATGTTAGCATCGGGACTATTTACATGGCAAACACAGTCAATATTACAATCCATAAAACATTTCAACTTGACATACAGAAAATCTAAAATATTCCATGTAAACATGTTTCTGAATAAAAGCGTTTTCGGGCAGTATCATAAAAATGACAGTCCAACAGAATATGTTTAGCAGTCAAAGGAACGTGACACGAGAGACATAAAGGAGGAACTTCGCCTCAAACATTCCATTGTAAAAATATTCTATTATAAAGACTGCATTTTTAAATAGATTCAAAGATTCCATTCTAAAAATATTCAAATAATCTAGTCTAAAAAGATCCATAAACTGTCCAAGTAAAATCTAAAAATGCTTAAAATATTTAAGTGTGACATAATTGTCTAAATACGTTTGAGACCACTTTATGCAGATTTAAAAAGGGACCATATATTAAACTTCTGTTATACTTTTTTCAGTGCTAGTAAAGGATTTTTTTTTGCTCAAAAATTTAGTTTTCTCTGACCCTCTCTGAAATAAACAGTAGCTTATTTTGCCACTGCACCTTCGATATGCAAATGAGATCTGCTAGGATTGGCTAACCTCACATGTGAAAACTTTTAACATTGTCCAAACTGTCTTTCATCAGTACGGCCAAGTTGCTAAAGTGATTAGGTATGTTGTAACACAAAGTATGCCTACACAATTAAATAGAAAATCCTGCTTGTCTTCCTTAAGGGATCATGACCTGAGAAATCAAATCTGTCTTGAGGCCTTTGCACCATAAAATCAACATGCAAGTTTCATAGCTTAGAACGTTCTCATCATTAAACAAAGCATTTATTTAATCAAGCTCCAAAAACTGCTTATTGTGATAATGCAGGATCTGTGACGACACACTGGCATATATATTTGCATATGACTACCTCCAGAGCAAGACATCAACAAATAGTTATACACCATAGCACCATAGGCCCCGCCCACTGGCATTCAGTCACTTAATGACTGTCATTTGCCTTCACTGGATGTAGGAAAAGCAAATAGATTAGAACCCATTATAATGACTGACGCTGTCTACACTGGATATAGTATACAGATGTGCGTTCAGTTTCTGACATGCTTCGCACACTCGAGTCTGTTGACAACAGGACAAAAGGAAGAGGCATCGAAAACGCATCCAGTTTAAACCGCTTGTTTGCGTCTCTGTACAGACTTCAAAAGGATCCCAGTCTTGGAAACATGGTTTATCATAATGGCATCCCGGATCACGTCGGAGGATTATATGTTTGTTCAGTGCATTTTATTTTGTAAACGAGGCAGTGTAATGGAGAGTTTGCAAAGAAACTTCTGTTGAAAGATGAAGCAGCCAACTGTATTGAATCTGACACCAACTACATAAACAGTAAGTAAATGATTTAATAGTGTTTTGAAAACATTATCCATATAAAACCGTTTATCCAAAAAAAAAAAATGTTTTACTGACAAAGCATTAAAGGGGGGGTACAATGGTGTTTCATGTATTCAGAGTTGTTTACAGTGTTAAAGAGATGGATTCTCATGCTAATAATGGCCAAAGTTTGAAAAGTTATTTTGAACGAATAACAGAGAATTTCTGTGCTGAAAATCATACTTCCGGATTGCAACACGTTTCGGCTGGTTTTTTTCTATCGTAGATCTAATGACGTAGACCAGAGTGGAACTCCTTATATGAGCATTGCTCTCGGAAAAGCGCGTTCACGCACACGTCGACCAGAGGAGAGAAAGACCGCGCTCATCGGCGCATAGACATCATATATCTCTATATAATATCTATGCATCGACGCGCTACTACCGGAAATCATCATCAGCAGCGCTAAATAGGAATGGTTGATGTCAAGAATGTCTCCAAAAAAGTGTGTTTTGGGATGTGAGGGAAAGTTTACCTTGTTCAGCTTCCCAAAGAACCCAGTGTTACTGGAACAGTGGATGCAGTTTGTATTTCCGGGACAGCAAAGGAGTGTGGCAAGTGCGGTTTTGTGTTCTGGTCATTTCAGTGACGAATGTTTTATTAACAAGGCCGAGGTCGTCGCTGGATTTGCAAACCAAATACTATATATACATATATATAGTAATATGACCTACCGCACCACGATCGATAATAAGCAAACCTTCCCGGGCGCTCCCGCTTGACTCTATAGCTCCGCCCACGCCCAGAATCAAGGACCTCGGCTTTTTCCGGTTAGAATCGGAAAGCTGTATTTTTATTTTATAAATATGATGAAACTAAAGACTTTTTGGAGATATGAAGGACGCACTATTACTCTATAGGTACTCAAGATTAACATGAGATTGACTGAAACTAAGTATTTTACCCCCCCTTTAACTCGCGTGCAATAGAGAGTGGGCTTAGATACTGTTTCTGCGGTCACGTAAGCCAATCATAACAGCGGACGTTTTCTGATAAGCCTTAAAGGAGCCGCCACTTAAAACTAGATAATTTCAGACAGAGGGTCAGAATGAGGGTTAAAAATAATAGTTTTTTCACATATTTATTTGATTTATTAACATTATAAGCAACATATTAAAATAATAATTAAAAAAAGTATTCCTTTACCAGGTGGGCAGTTATTACGTGATGAGTGTATACGAGTTTAGAACTAACCTGTTCCCAGCACTGCGGCAAAAGTTCGGCTTCAACCCGAGTGGGACCCACATGGCGAGCGAATGCAACACACCCGGTCAGAATCATCTGCCTGAAGAGGAACATTACAGCAGAATGTTATCAGACCCGAAACAAAACCGCCATTGGTCAGTTTACACATGCGCAGATGCCCAAACGCGCACACACCTTTGCTCATCGTCAGGTCTCTTGATAAGATTAAAGAGGATGTGCAGTAGCTGGTCTCTTTCTTTGGGCTCGGGGTGAAGGCAGGCCGTACACAGAATGAGAGGAATCAACTCCTGTGGACACACAAATGAACGTAGGTCAAATAATATGCGCTGTACACGGAAATAAACATATTCATGCACCCACTGAGACACGTCCTAAAGGGCTCGGAGAGGGAACTTCAGCAAGCAGGTATTTGAGGATACAGGGGAAGCTACTCTACTGAAGAAACACCTTCACCATTAAAGGAGAGAGTACAAGACACTAAATCACAGCACCAACTTGGGCTGGGCGATACATGTTGGATCTTCACCACATTTGCAACGATTTTGTTGGTGATATAATATTAAGAAACAATATGTCTACTGAAATAATTTTTTTAGGTCATTAAGTTTCCAAAAAACTATCATTAGACTAATTTAGGAATCATTCATTGTCTCATGATTCAAAAGTATGAGAATGTTTATTGCTAAAAAAAATGTGCATGCCATTTTTTATTATTTTATAGTGCTGTCAAATCAATTCTAAAATAAAAGCTTGTTTATATGATATATATATATATATATATATATATATATATATTTATATATATAATATATATACACACACACATTTATTATATAAAACAAACTTTTATTTTAGAATTAATTGATTTGACAGCACTATTATTTTTATTAAATACACTTATAAACACACTTAGAAAAATGCATTTACAATATATTTATTTAAAAAATACATAATATACAAAATAAATATGATTGTATTCCCTTAATTGTTTGTTGGATTTTCTATATTTCCATCTGGATAAAGGCATCTAAAAGTTCACACTCACAAAAAGTACTTTCAAGCCAAAGGAATAGTCTTGTACTAAGCAAAGAAAATAATAATAAATAAATAAAATAATAATAATGTTGACTATAAATTTGCATGACGTTTCCATTACCTTTTAAGATTTTATTAATTTGCATGAGCTTTTTTTAGGCTTGGAAATCAACCCTGATTTGAAATGGCATTTTTTCAGTTCCATGGAAACCATGTACAGTATATCAGTGCATATAAATGAAATTAACAATATAATTATTCTCTGTGCTCATTTAATGCAAAGCAATTTGGCAAAATGGCTTGATTCTTTTTAACTTAATTTGTATAGCTGTATAATGACAATTTAGATTAAATGAAGATTCTCTAAAAACCTTTTGAACCATTTCATAGAAAATAAATAAACAGAAATATACTGAATAGTCAAAAGGCTATACAAATTGAATAAATAAAAAGGACATATATCGCCTAGTCCTACTCCTACTGTAGCACCAAAGCCTATCTAAGCACATGTCGGTGTCATCATGTGTGTATGTGGATGATGTGTACAAGTGTTAGCCATTTAGCCATGTTAACCTATGGTTGTTTACTGTAATAGCAAGACAGTTACAAAAAGGAAACCTCACCAACACAACAGATATCGCATTACAGAACAGGCAGTGTGCCCTTGGAACACGTCTCATGGCCAAAAAGTGGTTACTAGCCCTGTTTTCAACGTTGATCAAAATAGAAACATCAGATTTCAGAATTCACATGAAGATTCAGCACAGAAGTGTTTATTTACTTTAGATTTATCTCATCTTGAGACGTGACTGTGGGTAGACCTCGGTCTCAAACGGACACTTTAAGTGAAAGATAGTTCAGCAAATATGCAGCAAGACTACAGGCTGTTTGACGCCGTGCTTGTTTGTTTGGACGGCCCTTTCAATACACCCATTCTGTCACCTGCCAAGAGTTAAAACCATCGTTTTAATCGGATGTTATGAAACTAAGGGCTGGTCTGTTGGAGCCGTTTCATGAGTAGTGACTCTGTGAGACTGAGGCATTCGGAGGCAGCCGTGTGCAGCGTCTCCAGCACCTGGAGGAGAGCTTTCAACAGAAGCACATTTATGAAGTATTTTATTTGGCTCCGGCCCAAAGCGAAAGCATGTAAATGTGTGAGTGGAAGCCGTGGAAGAGCTACTGGAAAAAGATGAAAGCTTACGGTCAGAACAACAAAAAGCAAGCATTAGGAATGGGAAGAGCTTTGCTATTTCGACCAATAAATGAATGCACACGCAGGTTTTCCAAGATCTCACCGCGTTAGTAAATAAATATCACACAAATGATTCTAGAGGGTTTTGACACTGAAAACATGATTTATATGCATTTTCCCTGACTTTCAAATCTTTTGTCATTTAAATAATTGTATATATTGTCATTATAACAATGAACAAGGTTTTAGAATTAATAAAATGTTTTTTTTACATACATATACACACACATAACCAATGAATTTCCATTAATTTTCCCTGACTTTCTATTCTTTTGCAAATTAAAAAAAATATTTTATATTTTACATTGTCCAAACACTTTTTGGGTCACTGTTGCTTCAAAAATAAATCTGTTCTGAACACAGAAGAAGAAAAAAAACTTAAGAACTCGCACGTTTGGATTCCTTGTCATTGTTTCCCATACAAACTTGTATTTATATATGCAAATCTGCAGCACTACCATCAGCCTGCATCGACTCATTTCTTGAATACGAAGGAAATCAACTGCTACACATCAAGATAACTGCCAACAGAAAGCAAAGAGGTCCAATAAGAAATACACCCACATATACAAACACACACCAGGCATAGTTCTGCAAGAAGAGTTTTGGACTGTTGCGAGAACACAACGTAAAGGCTGGTGTACCTGATCTTATCTGTTTCACATGGTAATCAATAACTTGAATAGCCTTTAATTCCGAAAGACTTTATCTTTACAATAAAGCTTTTGTAGGTGTACAGATGACCAGAATTATATTGCAAGGCAGGTGTTCCAGCAGCTCCTGATTAGTAATTGTTCTGCACCAGATGAGGGGGAAAAACTGAGGGTGTGGCGGAGTGCAAGTGCGCCTGAATTCAAGGAAGAAAGTTATTATGAAGCTAACAGAATTAACAGGCAAAGCTCAAAGTCCAGTTTAGGCGAGCGCGAGGAGATCTCTGCTCCTCGTGTGGTGTTTGTTTTCACTCGACTTCAGCCTGGAAAGCATCCAATTTGTCTTAAACTGTCACCTGGCATCCGTAAAACAGAACTGCCCTATGCAAATCAGAAGGGCCCAAAGGGGGAAATTGTGTGGAACGGTACACACACCTTTGGGTCTGCTCTAAGGATATGTGCAATGTGTGCATGTCCCTGGTGGGTTTTTTCTCTCTCTCTATAGTTTAGTCATTTAAACCAAATCAGCTCTGTAACAGGGAGGCAAAGAAAATGATTTAAACGAAAGGCAGCCATTATTACTGCAGCCTGAAGCACAGAAAATCACAGCACAGAAACGTTCCATTGCTTTGGCTGTCAAAGTACATTTGATAGCTATTTAGTTTAGTTACTCACTATTTATAAAACCAATTCAGATTGGATGAGCCACCGTTTTAAAATATATATTCACACACCTGTGACAGCAACTGTAAACGGCCAACAGTTGGGCTAATTAATTATATATTTGCAGAAATATAGCATATTTTGATTATTATTAACAATTTTATGGAACCATTTTACAATACGGTTTCATTTGTTAATATTAGTTAGCATAAAGCATTTATTAATCTTAGTTAATGTTAATCTCAACATTTACTAATAAACTTCTAAAATCTAAATTTGCATCTGTTAAGATTAGTTAATGCACTGTGAACTAACATGAACGCTAGCTTTTAATCAATTGACATTAACAAAGGTTAATAAATGCTGTAAAAATATAACTGGCGCATGAGCTTACATTTCCGCTCTCCTACATTTACATGTGTATGAATGGAAGTCAGTGGAACGAAATGTGAAGTGTGACGGCCACCCTTAGGGCTGTATTTTACAACGGTTTTAACACAGTTAAGGGGTTTTAGGGATGACACTTTACATCATGAAAAATAGGAATATACTTTAAAGTCAGCATGAAATGGAAGTGGCGAGTCTTTTCTTCCCTATTGTGACAGATATCCGAGTGAAACGGCTTCTTGAACAAGAAGGGAAAAAAAGTACTTAATTTTGTTCATCAGGAACTGATCGCTGGGTTGTTGTTTGCTGTTGCTGTGATGTCATGTGAGTGACCGATCCTACCCGCGTGCTAGTAAACACGTCATTCAACATTGTTAACGTTGTCAATTTTGATTCCATGGGGACTTCAACTATAGTAAAATCTGCCTATAGACATATTTTCCGTTGAAAAAGGAAGTTGAGGCGGGACATATCAAAGGGTTTTTCCCTTTTTCTATTGTCAATAGCTCTTAGTTTACGTCAAACCTTTCAATGGCCCTGAGTGCAAGATTAGCCATCAATTATTTGACAGCTTTCTTCCAGGAAAACATACAAAGCTGAAAGTAACAATTATAAAAGTGAAAGTTAATAAGAGTCAATAATAAACGCTTCCCCTGTTCTGTCATCTATGAATCGCTTGTTTTGCCTTATTTACTTTTTTTCGAATTTGAAATTTTGTTGATATTTATAATAATATTTTAAAAAGCAAATGTAGGATACATCACGTTATAAGATATCATAAATATGACAACAAAGGTATAAATTATTAAAAAAAGAAAAGAAAAAAGAAGAGTATATACCAGCTTCGGAAAGGCATTATATTGAAAAATAAATGTTTATGTTATAATTAACCCTCTGGTTAAGAACCATTGATTTTAAACAAAAATGCAGATTATTGCTGTGAATTAGTGTTTGTAAATACCTTGTTATGCCTAAAAAAATGACATTTAGAGCTTCATCAGTGTAGAAGTTCAATAATAAGCCAAGTTGAAACAAAACCAAAGCTTCAGTCATCAATAAAATAAGAAATTTATAAAAGGAAATGCATTTAAGAGTCACTGACAACAAAATAAGCCGATGAAAAGCCAAGCCAACTGAAAGGTCAAATGTCACACGCATGACGAAGGAAGGAGGGCTTGATGTGAGAACGTGCCGATGTGTTTCCACTCACCTGACAGAGGTGCACAACCATTCTCTATCGGAGCAGTGAGATGCATGCACAAAAGCAAGAGAAGAAATGAGTGAACAGAACAAAAGAGAAGAGAGGTGGACTGGGTGGGGGGAGGCATAGAGAGAGAGACACACACACATACAACTGCAATGGAAAAATAGAAGTTGAGTCAACACTGAATTAAGATTTGAATGAGAGGGAGAAGCCAGCCGCAGTGGACATGGAAGCCGTAGTTGGCTGATGGGAAATAGATGGGGCTGTTGGGTCGAAAGGTCATTGGTTACCTCTCGCTTGGCCAGCAGGACGTTGGGTACGATGTGTGGCAGACAGCGGCCCAGCATGAGCATGACGCTCTGCTCACTGTCAGCGATTCGAGACACCTGAGAAACGAGGACATGGGAATTAGACTCAAGAATGTCACCATTTAAAGACCATCATATAATCACACGTGCCTTAAAATTACTACATAGCTGCAACCCGAGAAGCTTTTCTGCTTTTGTATTCTGGACGTAGAAGACACCGTGAACTCTCAAATGTGCCTATTAATGCATTCCTGGTGATTTTGAAAGCAAAGACGACTGAACCGCTCCCCAGTGCACTTCTTTCTGTGCTAATGACCGTTTATAATAGTTTACTGGAAGAGTTCACTCAAAAATTACAATAGTCTTCATTTCTTTACCACTTATGTTATTCCAAATCTGTGTGACTTTCTGAACACAATAAAAGTGGTGGACACGACTTATTTCAAGTGTGAAATTTTATGATAGCTTTGTGTGATGAACAGACTGAAATTTCAATCATTATTAATTGATAATCTTCATCTCCAGTCAGTCATGCACCACTGCAACCGGATCATTGAGTGAGTGACTTGATAAATAAATTTTTGAATTATTTATATAGACTATTATAGTATTTAATAATATTTTGAATTCGGTTTTATTTTTTATATTTTAAGTTATCATTTTAATGTTTAAAGTTTTAGTAATTCTGTTATGCGCTATCGCCGTTTTCTTTTTAATATGACTATTTCGCTTTTATTTAATTTTCTTTCAGTTTTAGTTTTTGTATCTCATTTGTATCTGTTATATTGTATTTATTGTGCTTTTTCTTGTTATTAAATTATTTGTTTTTATTTTACTACTGACTGTTTACTTGTCTTTAATAATGTGTTAAATGTAGTTTGGCTGGTTTTATCTGTGGTATTGAAATTGGAATAGAGAATTGTGAATTTTCACTGGTATCATGGTTTCACGGCCGCTAAAAAATATTTATGGCCTCTAAATAAAGTCACCGGCCATTGGCAGGTGTAGCAAAAAGTTAGTTTTAGGCCCTGTTTTTAGGGCTGTCGAATGCTTGATTCTGATTGGTTGATGAATGTTCTAAGGTGTGCAATTACTTTTTTTTTTAGAAAAGGCAGAGCTAAAATAGTTCCAGGCAGGTTTTGACTGTATTAGTTCCATATATCACTGCACCAAATTTTTCAGTTTACATTTTTCAGCTAATGTTTAAATGTGATTTAATTTCAGCTTAATTTTAATTACTGAAAATGATTTTTAATAGTTTAAAATTAATTAATTTAGTTAATTAACACTACCAACACTGAATTAAATCACTTTGATTCATTAACAAATCATTTAGACTTGGTTTTGCAATTAAACTCAAGAGTTCATGGACAGATCTCAGGATTTTCAGTGAACTATTAATATTCGGTCTGTTCATCACACAAAGCTTTAGAGGACTTAGGAATACAGTGCATGAGTGATATAGAGCGTTTTAAAGACACAGCTATGGTGCCTTTTTCATCCTTTAGGTTTAAATGCATCAGGCCCTATATTCACTGTACCTGGACTGAAAAGTACAGCCAATTCAAATGTTCCAGTGAAAATTGCTGGTTTGAAACAAAATGAGGGTAAGTAAATAATGACAAACTTCTCATTTTTAGGTGAACTATGCCTTTAAGCGTCTCTACATGTGCTTGTGCATTTGTACCGGTATGCTACCCGATCCCACTCACCTCTGAGCCCAGCCTGCTGTCAGCAGACATTCGACAGAAGGACAAAAGTGCTTGGTGGAAGACCGGAGACAGATTTCTGCACAAGCAAACAAAACATGATTTAACAAGCCACCTCCACCTCCGGTTACCAACAACTCCACATATTAGCCCGGCTTTCCACAGCACAGAGCAAAACGCTGATATAGGAACAGTCAAAACAAGGAGAGCATAATTTGTCTGAATCAGCCTCGTGGGGTAAAAGTCCATCCGGAGCAGATGTGCAAAATGATGATGAATGGAATATATGGTGCCAGTTTGCACTGCAGTAAGAGCCGGGTGAGGACTGCACAGGTGCTGCCATCTAGTGGTCATAACAGCCTTGTTTCCAAAAGCTAGTAAGCTGCCTCATTGCATACTGTGTCCACAGTGACAAAAGCTACCTACTAAGACATCATCCAAACTGAATAAGTTACTGACTTTTAAGTAACTGACATGAAATGCTTTTTGTAGAGCTGCTTAATATTTTTGTGGAAGAACATTTCACATTAGAAGTGTGGCTATGATGCCAAAAATGTGGCCTACTGTAGGTAGGAAGCTCACTAGGTTTTGTAACAGATCTCACTTCTAATAACATTTAGTTTGTTGTACTTGTTTGAGTACTTTCTTTATTTGCCCTTGTGCATCTGATCAACTCCTTTTTAACAGTCATAGGGCAGTCCACAAGGAAGCGCAGGTCTCACCTGTTGGGCTGGTCAAACAGCACAGCGGTTTTACTCTGCTGACTCTGAGACTTTAGTTTGCTGTGAGGTTGTGTAGCAGTAGTGGTGCTTTCAGTGCAGTCAGTAGTAGTGGTAGTAGTAGTTGTAGTGGTTGAGGTCTTTGTAGCGTTGACATCCGAGGGGCTGTCTGTTTCTGTGACGCCTCGTATGTCCAAATACTGTCCATTGTCTAGGGGGGGGTTATCACATAGAGGGTCTTGTTTAGACGGAGTCGACTTCACTACAGTCGTGGTTTCTGATGAAACGTTCCTCTGAAGCGCCTGGATATTACTGCACATACACACACACAAACAAATGCATGTATTAGAAATGGTGATGTGCAAAACTTACGCAAAAATGCACTAAAATATAGGAGTGAATACAGTGTTGTGGCAAACAGACAGGACAGGAGAGACTGGGAAGACAAAATATGGAGTGGAGGCAAATCTAGTTAGAAGAGATGTGTAAAGCTCATCTCTTGCTAGGAAACGTAAATGCCAGGCTGAAAAATGTCAGAGACCCAAAGGTCAGATGACGAGAGTTTATTGAGCCGGAGGGGGTGGGGGGGTACTTTCTACAGCAGAACATTGGAATACTGGACTCATTTATTTTTTATATTTAATTATACATTCAAAAGTTTAGGGTACGTTTTTTTCCCTTTGAAAGAGTTTATTTTTATTTTTTATTCAGCAAGGATGCATTTAATTGATCAACAGGCATAGTTTTAGCATTTACAATACAATCAAATTATATTTCAAATAAATGCTGTTTTTTAACTTTCCATTTATCAAAGACTTTAAAAAAATATGTGTCAGTTTCCACACAAAAAAACATAATAATATTGTTATATGGTTAATCGGACATGCTAGTTCAGCAGAATAACCGATTAACATGAAATCATTAGCAATGCATGACAGTGAAAAACCACATCTTAGTAATTTTCCACAAAGAAATATGATTTTTGTAAACATCAGCTGACGAGATAAGACCCTGTGCTGAGAGCGGTTAATAATTATGACTATAATCGCAGGTTGCTGCTCTGAGCTCTGGTTATATGGGCTCATGCAGGTTTCGGACAGTTCTGATTGAATTGGTCCCTCAGGCAGAAGGCGATGACACTTACCTCTGCAGCTTCTTAATCTGTTCAGCCAGACTCTGTTTCTCAGTGTTCAGCAGGCTGATCTGATATTCCAGCTCCTGAACCACTTCCTGCTGCTGCTGTGGACGACAACGAAATGACATAGAAGTTAGCATATTTTACACCAGTGAAACCCAATACTACTTTAAATAATACTTCAGACAATAGAGCAGCATGTATAAAAACAAATTCCTATTGAATAGATATTTAAAAAGGGATTACTAGTCTTATTCTGATTATGTAAGTGTCATGTAATTGTAACCTGATTGCCTTAATCCAATTAAGTCAATACTCCAGGGCTCAGTTGTTCAAAAAGTTTAATCTGGATCAGAATGATCTGGATTTAAAAATCCCAGGTTGTGCAATCCAGCATCAGGTAACCCATCTGATTTCCAGTGCTCTAAATGGGATCACATATCACAATGTAGGCTGCTAGAACCCGAACGACAGGTGCAAGAGTCAATGTGGGGTCATGTTAAGTGTTTTTATTTGAAGAGAAAGAAAACAGCAGAATTAAATTATGCAAACATCACCTTTCATTCTCAAATGACTTTAAACAGTCAGACCCCTACGGAGCCAATTTGTGAGAGAACACAAAAGCATTGAAAGATAATTGTTGTTCCTCCCATCTCTGTCCCTTTAGGGGCTCCGCAGCTCCTCATCTGACCCTCAACAAATAAATAAAAACAAACAAATATAAAGGGATAAGATATTATTTAGAAACTACCTTTGACTGGTTCATCTCTGATGATTGTACTCATTGTACTTACTTTTCATTACATATTAATCAAAGTTATCCTAACATACTGATGGTTTGATGCAGGTCAAAACCAAGAATGGATTACGTGATCTAATCCGATTTCAGAATCCTTTTTTCTGTTGAACAAACCATTTTCAAGATTTGGTCCAATCCAACAGTCGAAATACTTTTGAACAACTGGGCCCAGTTCCTATAAATCTAATTAGGATAGTATATTTCCTTAATCAGAATTTTATTTCAGAATAAAGGCTCAACCAGAATATGCACCTTAAATGGAAATTGTTCATGTTAACATTTCTTCCTATACATAAATACCGCAGTTTGCTGCACAGGTTCCTGGGTAAAATAGTCTCCAGGCAAGTCACTTGGGTCCACACCGACCGCCACATCCACGGTATTCGTATTCAACGGCAGGCTGTTCCCACAGTTCCTGTAGACGTGCAGCAGGTCTGGAGGTTTGGGAATGTTTAGACCCACATCATCCCACAACTCGAAATCCTGCAGAAATGGAATATCATGAATAACAGGAAGAATTAAAATAGTCGAATAAACAATCCTATAAAAATGTATGTCTCAAAAGGACGTTTTTAAAGGCTTACCTGATCATCAATTTCATCTGAGAATGTGATGGACGTTAACTTGTATTCATTTTTCAATAAATATTCATTAACTAAAAAATTTAAGGCTCTCTTTTCAAGAGGGCGAATAGGTTCCTGGAAAAATGATTGAAAAATAAAAAAAGTTAATTCAATGTGATTTAAACTAGGCCAGTTGTTCATAATAAGCTTATTAGAGAAATCTAATATGTTTGTATTTATAATACCATCATAATAAAAGAAAATGAAGGTAACCTGAATTTCAGGACTGGATTTGTAGTTTTTTCTCTCTTGAGAGGGAATCTCGCATTCTACAGAAAAGAAAGAAACAGAGAGAGAAACGAGTGAGCTGGAATTTGATTTATGGTGGACATTACAAACTGCCTTTAGGAATGAGAGCACCTCCTATAGCAGAAAGGGCTGAAGAGTGTAAAAGTTGAAAGTACGCCACCTGCAGCCTGAGTCAAGTTGGCACGAAGAGCCTGAATGGTCTCCTTGGCTTTCCGCAGTTCAAACTCCAGAACTGGACCAGGGGGAAGTGGGTCACACACAAACAGGCATCCAACCAAGAGAAGGGAACAAAGAAACAAAACAAAAGGGGGAAAAAAGAACAAAGGATGGCCATGAAAAAACAAAATCAAAAAAAGAAATAAAAGAAAAAACGACAACTTTTATAAGAAGCTGAGGCAGAACCAAAACAGGGACATGCACACTATGGATCTAATGAACACATGCAGCAGAGTTTGCTAAAGGAGCTGCCAGATAATGAAAATATTCACACATTTATTTATTTCCCTTCGGGTTTTATTTTGTTAGAACATTTCACTAGCTGCTGTCTGACCAGGGATTTAGAGCAAAGCAAAGTCTATGAGCCTTGTTTACACCTGGTATTAAGATGCGCTTTGGTCGATAGGACCACAAATGATGACGACGCAAAACACAGGTGTAAACAGGGTCTAAAACGTTTTGAGCTTGACCACTTTCAACCACTTCCAGAGATAGTCGGAAACGCATTTGATTTCTTTCGTAGCGCAAACGCTCATGTGGTCGAATGCGTTCGGACAGCCACAAAAGACAGTCTACTCTCCGCTTACTGACTTAACGCGTAAACATTATGGGAAGCGCTTAATATAATTTAAACTGTCGGCTTAAGACCCAAATTTGGCTTGAAGACGAAAAACGAACCAAGCACAATGTTCTTTCACCATTCCTGATTATTAACACACACTCACTGCATTAGGCCTGGTTAACTTGTTTTTATCAGAGCAGAATCGAAAACGTATGCTCTTTTCATTCATCTCCGGTTGCATTTATATGTAGATTGTGCAAGCTTATTTCGTCCATTTGATCGAAAGATCTGAAAAAGCCCATACATGTACCCACCCAGAGAAATCAGGACAAAAGTGGTGGAAAGTGGACAAGAGAGACAGATTAAAACACCAGGTGCAAACCGTCGTGAATGTCTCCCTCATCTACTTGTGATCAGATCAACCAAATCGCATCTTGATACCTGCTGTAAAAAGGCTTATTTGTTTGTTTTAATTGAAAGGTAAAAAAATAAAAAATCCATTGGCAAATTTTTCCGAATTCCTTTAGACATCCTAATTCCTTTTGACTTTTACAGCTGAAGTGTGTAATTTCTGTAGCTTCATCAAACAGAATTGCAAAAAATCTGGTCCTGTCCCAAATAGTACATTTAAAAGTGCACTTGCCATTTAGTGGCATTTGCTTGCATGTAATGATTATAGCTCACATGACCACAAGGAGTCCCATTTGTTGGACAGGGAGTCCTATTTGCCGCCCGCTTCAAGTCTATACCGGTACGGACTTCACACCGGATTTTTAACAATAAGAATAGTTTGTTACATTTATATAGCGCTTTTTTCTGCACTCAAAGCGCTTTACATATGGAAGGGAGGAATCACCTCAACCACAACCAAGGTGGAGCATCAACCTAGATGATGCGATGGCAGCCATATTGCGCCAGAACGCCCACCACACACACACCAGGAGAGGAGACGGAGTGATGAAGCCAATTAGTATATATTGAGATGATTTAGGAGGCCATGATGAGGGACAGAGGCCAATGGGCAAATTTGGTACAAGGTGTATTGGGGAGGCAGTGGCTCAGTGGTTCATGTAGATTGTCTACAAACCGAAAGGTTGGTGGTTCTATCCCCGGTTCCACCTGACCAAGTGTCGAGGTGTCCATGAGCAAGACACCTAACCCCAGCTGCTCCCGACGAGCTGGATGGCGCCTTGCATGGCTGACACCGCCGTCGGTGTGTGAATGGGTGAATGTGAGGCAATATGTAAAGCGCTTTGGTGGCCATTGGGTCTGTGAAAGCGCTATATAAATGCAGTCCATTTACCATTGTACCACCAAACTAATAATTGAAACAGTTAGGCCTGCCCCAAACTCAGACCCCTGGCTAGACCAATGTTGCCACCACAGAGACACCGTGATCACCCTTTTCAGGGGAATCAACCTTTGCATGTCTTAATGAACAGCAGTTTCTGCAAATTAGAGACAGCATTTGGTCACACTTTATATTAGGTGTCTTTAACAACTAAAATGTACTCATTGCAAATAAGTCCATTGTCCATGTTGTATTGCAAAACACTTTTGCTGCAATTGAGATGGTATACGGATAAGGTTATGGACAGGTTGGGTGGTATGGGTAGGTTTAAGAATGGGTTAAGGTGTAAAGGAAGGGCCAACAGTGTAATTCTAGATGTAATCACATGCAGGTTTGTTTAAAATATAAGTACAATGTAAAAACATGTATGTACAGAATAAGTGCGCATCAAAGCGTGTATTAAACGATTCATTTAAATGTTAGTACAGTAGTTAAAGACACTTAATATAAAATGGGACCCACTATTGTAACAGAAAACAAATTACACACTTCAGTTTAAATAGAACTAATTGGTCTAAGGAGAATGCTTTCCAAAATAAATGATGCTTTCCTAATCAAGACAGACTTAAGAAATCCTTGCACCTCGGATTCTGTACGAATGTTTATTTTAACAGATCAAAAATCCAACCCTATACAGATATAAATCGTAAACACACAAAAATCTAAATCCATCTAATGTTTACATTTGATCTTTGTTGTAAAACAGAGTACTTCGTTTGGAAAGGGATTTACTAGTCTATGCAAAACCGCACAGCAATCCTGCTACTGTGGACCTGCTAGGCGAGTTCTAACAGAGGCTGTGTCGCATTCCGCTCCCTAGTTCCCTTAAACAGGAATCAGTATATTGTGAAAGACGAAATTTGGGAGTATTGTGAAAGACGAAATTTTAGATTAGCAAGAGCCTTGATCCAGTAACAATTGGGACACGGATGACTCAATAACTTGTAACAAGATTACAATATCGTGCATTAAAAACTGCTGTACACTGCTGTATAACATACAATGACCGATGTTCTTCTGGTACCACATGGCAACATTACTAGAATCAGCTGATTCTGACTGATTTTTATGATGCATTCTGGGAATTTCTAAAGAGCGAACATTTCATTGTACTGGAAAGATTGTGATCATGAGACAGCCCAAGGAATCTTTGGGCAGTGTACTGAACTAGGGAACAGATTGAGACACACCTAGAGACACTTGGAAACAGAAGCATGGAGAGCACAGGACAATTTGCATGACTGTGCGCAGATGATCAGCAAGTGGGACTTCCACAAGCTCTGCTCCCTAATGGGTTTTCTAGAACACCATCTACCTGAACAAGGCCAGATAAAGGAGGAAGGAAATAAAAAAGATGAAAGAAGAATAGACAAACAAATAAGAAGAAAGAGAGAGGAAAAGATAAGAAAAAGCAGAGCTCAAATGGGACAAAGGCACTTACGCTGCTGATCATCAGAGCACAGGATGCAAGTTTAACAAATGGGGGGAAAAAAAGGACAAACAAGCAAAAAAAAAAAGAAGTGGCGCTTGCCTGGATGGTTTGTGGTCCAGTATTGGAAAGAGAAATACTGGAATAGAGACCCATAAGACAACCAATAAACCCCAGGTCAGACAGCCATGGCTGTGCTCATCGCCGAAGGGGTCAAGATTTGGAAGGAGATGCCCAATTTGAGGTACAAAAGTGACAATTTGTACAAAGCAATCTTATTCTGCTGCACGGTTCCTTAGGCTTTCTACTTACCCATACTTATCTTTACTTTTAATAAAATCACATTCATATAAATGCATAAAACCTTTAAATGTAATTTTACTGTACAATTGCTGGATTTAGTGAATGGACATACAACTAATTAATTAGATATATTTGTATTTTTATTCGTTTTATAATTTATTTAATAATATAGACCAATGTGAAATCACATATTCACAAACAATGTATTATTATTAAAAACTATTTATTATTCAATATTTAACAAAATTTATGAAACAAATAAAAATAGATCCTTGGTGTGAGTAGACCTTAACATTATCAGAAAGAGTTAACATTTTAAAAAGGCCACAAAATACATGGCTGGATAATAGCATTAGCAACCCTGATACTTTGTATACAATTAATTGACTTCACTGTTTAACCACTAACAAACCAATATCTATAATACAATACTATTTTTGTAATGGGGATATTAATTTTCACCGGAATTAATAGTAACAAAACATTTCCAGCTGAAAAAAAAAACATTATATATATATCTGCCAAGATAATGTAGGAATTTGAAGCTTGGGAGGGATTCAAGCTAATGCAGGAAAAAGCTAAAGGAACAGTAAGGCAACCTACTCAAGCAAGTATTAAAACAGGGAAATGACAGGAGAAGAAACTTGAGTCAGAAAACCTTTTGCTTGGAAAGAAATTGGAAAGCAAGATAGTCATTGTCATTACAGCCCAATTAGAAAGAAAAGTTTAGCGTTCATGGCTATTCGTTAACCCTCCTACTCGTCTATAGAAACCGCTCATCTATGAGACCGCTGATGAAAGCGGTCAGTGAACCTTACTGTTTGTCCCATGTGAATTCACATCAATCATGAATGCCAAGAATCTTGTGTCATATACGGTAACAGTGACCAAATCGCCTCTCGTAAAAGAGCTTTACAGAAGCCACTGAACCACTAATAGTTTCCAGAAAAATGGCCAGTGAAGCCAATTCCTTCTCATTTTGCCCCCAAAATGGCCATATAATGGCCAACTGCTGAATTGTGTTTTTGGAAATTCAGGGCATTGGCAAATAGAAAATCTGGCTACTGTCAATTGTGGTCTAATATGACGATCAGTGCATGCAAAATGTTTACAATTAAATTGACTAAAGACTTCCAGTTTTAAAAGTATTGTGTGACAGTTGGAATTCAAGAACACTTGGCCAGTCACTGAAAAAAAAATATGTATGCCTGTCTGAACAAAGCTGGGAATCAAACCCACAACCTTGTACACTCGACCAGTACAACAGGAATATGGGCCCCCTCCAAAAAATTTAAATATATATATTTTACCTGTCTGAAAGAAGCTTAAGTAACTAAGTATCTCTGCATTGGTTAAGGTGCACAAGCCAGAATAGCCCATATTATCCTTACCTGCCACTCTTTCGTCCGACTCCCTGTTCCCATCATCTGAATAACGTGCGAAATCCAAGGAGTCCAACGTACTGATGCTGCCAGCTCGATCTGGAAACAAATAAACACAGAATGCATGGTAAATTCAGTGGCTCCCACCCAAGTAAAGGGCTTCATCTTCTACCCACAACAAAACACACCCACCATTAGACAGAACACGATCATTTACAGAAAGTAAAGGGGTTACATGTTGATTTGTTTCAGCAAACTTAAGCAGTCAGCAGTTATAGAGAATAGGCTTTATGTAGGCCAACACTTTTCAGACACACATATCTCTCTATCTGTCAGCACTGCTGGAGGGAAGATACAAAAGCACTGCCAATGTCAAGCCCCCACGTGGACGACTCTATTTGTGCATTTCACTGATTGTAGCGTGTTGTGTACACTGGCTTGATAACATATTATTCTGCAGCAAACCACATTTATTTATTTTGCAATTTTAGATGAATAAAGAGCATATTATAATGGCGTTCAGTTACTGAACTATTTGTATTACAGATTCCACATTCATAATATTTGCATATTTTTAAAAGGGCCATTTCATTAAAACAAATTATTGAACTTTTGAAAGGAGCAAAAATTTGAATTTAAAGTTGTGTGTAATTACGAAAACATACTTTGTGTAACTTTCAGAAATCAAAACGTCCTCCGGTACAAAAAGAAAGTTTATGAAAATGTGTTCCAAAATTATCTAGTTACACAACAGCAACATATATTCTGTGTTCATAAACAGCTTTTTTCATCACACTGAGGTACATTCTACAAACCCAATTTAAGAAAAGTTGGAAAATTTTGCCAAATGCAATAAAATCAAGAATATGTGATTTTCAATGTTTTCACTGACCAACTTAATTGTATTTCATATATATAAAAAAATAATTTGTGCTCTGCATTTCACCCATCCAAGTGCACACACACAGCAGTGAGTATTGAACACACACACCCGGAACAATGGGCAACCATTTTGCTGCGGCGCCCGTGGAGCGATTGGGGGTTATGCCTTGCTCAAGGGAACCTCATTTGTGGGTAAAGAGAGTGGAAGTGGTGGTACCTTTACACATAAGCACCGATGCACCTGCATACCATGACAGATGTTTGCTTTTGCACCTGTCGCTGATGAAAGTCTGAATGGTCCCTTTCATCTTTGGGTCTGTTTTCCCCCAAAACATGCTGACGCAGCACAGATTTCTTTTAGACCATCTGAGATGACATGGTCTAAAAG
Source organism: Phoxinus phoxinus (assembly GCF_949152265.1). Lineage (NCBI taxonomy): Eukaryota > Metazoa > Chordata > Actinopteri > Cypriniformes > Leuciscidae > Phoxinus > Phoxinus phoxinus. The sequence goes on along the minus strand of NC_136899.1, from coordinate 12,237,870 downwards.
ATCTCTGCATAGAATTGATGTATAGCTTTCTCCTTGCGTAACAGAGATTTGAATTGCATTTTTGTGATGCAGTTAAAGACTGTTAAGTGAAACCGGTTTTCTGAAGTTCACATTAGCATGATGGTTTCTCATGCAATGCCATCTGAGGGCTTGAAAGTCACACACAATCAACAGAGGTTTCCTGCCTTGCCCTGCGTGGACTGAGGTTTATACAGATTCCCTGTGGACATACTTTGCGATCTTGAAATATGATTTTTGAATTGTTATACAATTCTCTCATGAAATTTGGCACAAAGTGGTGAGCCATGACCCATCTTAGCTTGCAAAGACTGAGATGCTCCTTTTAAACCCTCACCTATTACCAATTCACCTGCGTATTGTGGACTGTTTCAAAACAGTTTAAATGGGATATTCTGTAATCTTTTCACTTTTATTTTGCCTCTGTCCGTTTTGGAGTGTATTGCAGCCATTAAAATCTAAAATTTGTGTACATTTACAAAATATTTTGTTCTTTTGTCAGCTAAATTAAGGTTCAAGAGAATGAACAAAATCACAGATTCTTGATTTTATTGCATTTTACAAAATGTGCCAACTTTTCTGGAATTGGGGTTGTACCATTACACCAGAATAATTAATAATTACAAGAAAAAGTAGAAATGTCTGGTGCAGTTTCTGACTAGGTGTAGCCTCGGCATCTACTTTTAAAGGATCCAGATTGTTAGAAACATGTGGTTAAAGTTTTTAACAAGACAACTGATCATTTTAGTCTGACTTTAAAAGTTAATTTGGCACATTTAAGTGTGGAATGCATTGCAAAGAGGCTGTTATTAAAGAATGTGAAGCCTACAGCAAATCTGTAGCGAGTGCGTGAGCACAGCAAAGCGCCATCTCTTATTTCAAAGAGGACGTTTACAGTCTGTATATAGTAGTCTTAAAGACACAGAAACAACAAAAAAATGAATCAAATCATATAAAATAATATAAATTTAAACGTTAAAATAAATGTCCCCTTTACATTCCTGTGCTCTCATTTCAATTTCAGAGTCACCTACAAGGCTTGGCACTATCTTTTCTTATGGAAAATGATCATGAAGTGAATTATCTAATAATTGTTGGAATAAAACCTAAACATGACAAGTGGATCTCCAGGAAAAAAATAAAACTAAACCAATAAAGTAAAATAATACAGCCTCTTTAAATTACTGTGCTTTCACTTTGCCTATACGGCAATGGCACCCTATTTTCTGTTACTCAAGTTAGCTAAATATCACAGTGACTTGAACATTTGTCTGTCACATGATGGCAGTAAAGCTCATGCACAGAGTCCTGTGACCACAAAAGCTGTCTATGTAGAGGAGGGACAAGATCACAATCTCCAGACTAAGACTATGAACCATTACTGGGCTTAAAATAGTGTAGGCAGGTTCTTTTTGCTTTTAAATGCCAAATGTGAGCTTGTACTCCGTAGAAAAGCAGTTGGCTAAATGTCAAATGACACTGGTAGTTAAATGAGTGAATCTTCCCATCGCAGCCCTGGACAGAGAAGTATTGATGAGGGGACTGACTCGTCTCAGTTTAGCAACTCTCTCTGGGCGCGACTTGAATGGCAATGCTGAGATCCGACTTGAGAGAGAGCCATGGAGCTGCGCTGAATAAACGTCTTGTCAAACTGGTTGACAGGGAGGGGTTGGCAACTTGGCAGTTCTGTGAAGGCAATATGTGAGCTTGAACCATCATGTGTAAAATGCTTCCTGCAAGGAATGACACTGAAAGGCTCACGAGTCATGGAACACGTGACTCATGAGTAAGCCATAAATGTGCACACCTACTTGCTTCTGTGTGTTCATGTTCACATAATCAACACAATATTAGAAATAGTCATTTGTTTGACGTCAAAATACTTTCTTTAAAGAACCAATTAGTTGACGACTCCCAAAGTGTGAGACTACATGTTGGCTACTACAACATCTAAAGAAATATCCTGCTTTATGTTAGAATATTTAGACAAGAATATGATAACAATGAGTTTTTCTTGGCTTACTATCAGTGAACACAGAAACATCACATCTATCAGAATTTAACTACTAAGTGTTTCGCTTTAGCAATAATAGGTTATTCTAGCAGCTCAGGAATCTGAGGGAGTGATAAAGACCTACTCTAGGCCGGGAAGACATGGTTTATACAAAATTGAGCCCGGTTAACAAAATCATTAAAGGGGTCATGACATGAGAAACCAAATTTGCCTTGATCTTTTGGTATATAAGAGGTCTTTGTACCATTAAAACGTCCTGCAAGTTTCATAGCTTAAGACTTCCTCCCCATTATAAACGAATCATTTATTTAATCAAGCTCTAAATACAGCTCGTTCTGGATCCATGGTAAGAAGTGACGACACGGTACGAAGTGACGTACCAGCGTTTGCATATAGACCGCCTCCAGGCACAAGACAACTACGCTTTAAGCGCAAGACAACTACGCTCATTTCGTATCATTGTCGCGCCCGCGCGCTTCACAAGTGTTCAGTTGACGGACAGCGCGAGTGGGTCTGTGTACAGGGAAATTACGATGCCGCAGATGTGCTGTTCCTGGCTGTGGACAAACAACATCTTTAAATACGCTACGAAAGATCCAGTCGTCAGGGAAAAATGGATGCACTTTATTCTTTGCGGACGTCTCAGTCACGGCAGTGTTAGTTTAAGCGTTTGTTCTATACATTTGAAGGATGACTGTTTTGAGAACAAATCCCAAAATGATGCTGGCTTTGCCAGAAAACTGTTGCTCAAAGATAAGTCCGTGCCGACTATTCTGGGCTCAACAACGACGACGCAGTAATGTGTTTAAAACTTTAAACTACTTTTTAAATACGCTGAATCCGCAAATCCTCTGGCTGGGGGCGTTAATAATTGATGCATAGGCACTGACGTTAGCCAATCATAACAGTGGGCGTTAACACTGAACTCTTAAAGGGGAAACACCCCCAAAACAGACTGTTTGAATCAGAGGATGAGAAACAGGGGGGGGAAAGGTCATAAATCACTACATTTTAAAAGTTTTTTTGTAAAAAAAACTATAGTAATACTATAATTGCACCTAAGGGAACATAATAATAAAATAAAAAAAACCATGTCATGACCCCTTTAAAATTATACATGAACTACAAAGCAAACTGCCACGATAACTAAAAATCAAAGCCACACCCCACATACATACAGAGGTTTAGGCACAGTGGCACTGGAGACAAGTATGACATATTAAAATTGATCAATGCAATATTCAATGTGTTGACAAAAGTTTTTTCATTGGATTCCAAAACTTTTTCCAAACTGCTCATCTTCCCATGAAATCAGCCATTTAGAAGCCACAAATGGAACAAAATATAGTACACACAATAACATGTGACCAGACTACTACCAGTAATATACACAACTGTTCAAAAGTATACAGTAAATAATAACATATTGTGGAATATTATTACAATTAAGAATAACAGATTTCTCTTTCATACATTTTAAAATGTAATTTATTCCTGTGGTGACAAAGCTGAATTTTCAACATCATAGACTTCAGTGTCACATGACATTTCAGAAATCATTCTAATATGCTGATTTGATGCTTTAAGAAACATTACTTATTATTATCAATGTTGAAAACTGCTGTACTGCTTATTTGATGAATAGACAGTGTATCCTAATGCATCTTTGCCGATTTAAAGTATAAAAAAAAAAAAGAAGCATTGACCCCAAAGTTTTAAACAATAGTGTATATTATTCACTGACAAACAGTTTCCATTTGACTATGCCTCCAGTCCAGTGCGAGCTTTATCGCTCACAACCACAACAACGGCCCTGAATCTTGATTTCATTGATCATTTCAGATGTTTATTTATAGTTTAATTTAGTAGTAAGTCAATGCTGGTCTGCAGAATGTCATACAAGTAAGAATCAGTAGAAATGTTTAACTCATTTATAAGCCTGCATGAGGCCTAATGGTGTATTCGGATCGGTTTGGTGTGTGATGCGTAGCTAAATGAAAGGGCTAGGGGGAGGTGGGGCAGAACTAGACTTTGATGACAACCCGACAGCTGCTCCACAAAAACTGATCCAATTAAATCTGCATCATACAGTTTACAATATTCATTCAGCGGAGCTTCAAATCCTCTCACATCCTAAACACAGACACCTTTTCATCCCTTAAACGCTTCTCAAGCGGCTGTTGCATCTCACTAGCGAAATATCGGCGAGACAGTGAGGTGTTGATAATGTCTCTTCCTGCACTGACGTGACAGAAGCGCAGTAGAGAGCCATCTGCTCCCTCTCTGCTGGTTGCCAGATCCTCTTTTTGAGGAGTGGGTTTGCTCCATAATGCTAATAAAACCCTGCGGTTCCTGAAACCTCTGTTTTCTTAGAGTCAGGTCAATACGCAGCTGTCAGTGGCAATTTAGTATTTATTTACGAACCATTAAAGTGCAGTAAGCTTACGATTCAGTCACTAGGAAATCCAGTATAAAAAACAGTGTTTAAAAAGAGGGATTGGCTGATACGAAAAGGCAGCAGGTCTAGGCCTCTAATTTCTATAGCATCCCCCTTCTCCCTGGAGAGCGGTGTCACTTAGGACACCGCTCTCGGCTGATGAGGTCACATCCTGTCTTTCAGTCCTAGAGACCATTAGAGGTCTTAAAATTAGCCTATTGTTTTATTTTTTAGAGAATTATTTATCAAATCAAGATGGAATCCATTCATTTTATATAACAAATTAAGTCAAGTTTTCCTGTACTGTGGCAAGGTAGAATGAGTACATGGAATATTACAGACCCTAATAATATCAAACATAAGCCTCTTCAATAAAGGAATGATGGTTGTCAAACATTAAAATGGAATAGGAAGCTAATTTGATGGATTAATGATTGTTTTGAACCGTGAATAAGCCTGCATGAAAGCGGCTTCAACATTGCCCACCCACATGTTTAGTCAGCAGGCTGAGAAAATGTGCGGTTGATGACGTGCACTTATGCAAGGCAATCACACAAAAATGATTGCAGATACAACCATGACAAACCTGAAAGCATTTGTACGAATGTTTGATCAGCATTTCCTCATTCAATCAAACTGAAAAGTCCCCCCCCCCCCCCCCCCCAAAAAAAAGTATATTATGTGTACTTTAATCACCTTCATACAATCACATGGGAGACTAATTATTGTTTGTTGAGAACCAAGAACAAGCAAAAAAAAAAAAAAAAAAGTAAGATCCTCCTCTAGCACAGAGAGGTTTTAGAAAACATCTATCTTATAGGAATGAATTAGAATGGACATTTTAATTAACTTTTTCATTTTTTATTATTTATTCATTTAAAATTATTATTTACTGATATTAATCTACAAAATGCTATTTTAAAGGGTTAAAACAGTGGAGGGGGGGGGGGGGGGGGGGGTTACTAGGGGGGTAACTGTGTTACTAGGTAATATTTTTCCCCCATCCCCATTTTTTATGCAATATTCTATTTAAAACTGTCCAATCACACCAGACTTGTATTAGTAAAGAACAGAAGCTTGCTTAATCATATAGCAACAGTTGCTAAGTTAGGATTGATCAACAACATTTGTAAGATGAGGATTCACCCCAAAAAAGAAAATGCGGTCATCATTTACTCACCCAGGTATTGTTGCTGTATGAGATTCTTTCTTTTTTTGGAACATAAAACAAGCTATTTTGGGAGAACTCTGTTTTGTCCATATAATGGAAGTCAAAGGTAACCAAAACAGTTTGATTTTCAATATTATTATTTGTTTGTTCCACAGAAAAAAGAAAGTCATGCAGGTTTGGAAAGACACGAAGGCGAGGAGAGTAAATGATAACCGATTTTTTATTTTGGAGTGAACTATCCCTTTAATTTATTAATCTTTGCTAACTGTTTTTAAGAAGAAATGGCCCCTTTTTACAAAGGGTCAAATTTCTTGCAAATGTAAAATCTTTGATTAATGAAAAACCAACAAAAAAGTTAGAAATTATCTACTACACTGGATAGGATGTTGTCATTGTCAATCCACACTTCAACTACATGCAGCCTGGTTATAAAGAAAAACAAATCCAAACGTCATGCTTTGAAAGGCAAATAGCAAGAGGGAGACGAGGACACTTTCAGATAAGAAACTTCATTTAGAAGCAAAGGTACAAGAAAGAATGATCACAGAAAGTATTCCTGATTACGCCAAATAAAGTGTATCAATCCCATCGGTCACTGCACACAGTCAGGTTTTACATACCCCTCGTTTGAGCATCTCTTTTTCTCCTCTTTCTATCCTGCACCTGCGCAGCTGGGGTCAGTGGGAAGACTTCACATCACATCACACAACAAAGACACAATCCAGTCCTAAAACAAATGCCTCCCAATGAAGCCTGTCTGTGACATCTTGTATGCATAAGGCTGAAACGCAATATGAAATGAACAGGTAGTAGGTAGCTGTTTTGAACAGCTTGCTGTGATGCTGTATTGCTGTTTAAAATAAAAAAGATAGGCTTATGAGCCAAAATCTAAGGAGCTGTTTACTTATTTAGCACCCAAATTAATGCCAAAATATGCTGTCTATAAAAAAAACTAACCTTAAACCAGCCTAAAATGGTCTCCCAGCCTGGTTTATCTAGTCTAGCTGGTCTTCCAATCTGGCCAAATTCAGTTGAGCTGGTTTACCTCGTCGACCAGCTGACAAGTGTCCAAAACCCTCAAACAAAACCAGGCTAGGAAACCAGCAAATCATCTTAGACTGGTCTAGGATGTTTTTGAGCAGAAGGTAACGTTAGTTCAATAGGTTTTAAAACGCGTCAATTTAACGTTACCTCATATAGGAATACTACACTTTACTGGGTTATTGGACCTACACAATGAACATATTATCTGAATACTTACTAAGCGGACCTCCAGGACCGACACCTTGCTCTTTGCATGCGGGTGGAGTTCCGCTTTGCCTTTCGAAGTTGCCTGGATTTGAGAAATAATCCCGCAGGCGAGGCAGCTCGCGTCCGGCTTCAAGGAGCTCGGTGTGCAGCTCCAGGGCCGTGAGGATGTACTGATCCCGGAGCAGCTGCGCTGCGATCGCATCCAGCGACACCCGTGTCTCTGCGCTTCCTACTCCGATTCCAGCCACCGCAGAGGCCGACGCTGGTATACCGTCCACACTCGGGCTGGTTCGGTTGCTGGACAGCAGAACGGCTGGCTCGGAGTACGCCGGGGGAGAGAAGGGACCGAGGCTGTGGCCTTGCGCTTCATCACTCGGGCTGCGCTCGGAGTCCGCGCCATCCTGCCTGTGCTCGACTTCCTCCTCCGAATCACTCACGTTAAACGGGTTGACATTACCCGCCGCCATTTTGCCGTAAGGTGTTCAGCCAGCTATCTGACTAGTATGTGTCTCCGTCTTCCTGGACGGATGTCAAGAGCGCTTTATTGCTCCTAATCAACGGGGCTTCTGGAAATATGCTTTGGTTGGTGGGGCCGAATGTCATTTCAGCACCCCGCCTCCTCCCTGCAAGACCTGAGCGGAAATGACGTCATGCACCCTAACCGGGATCCGACAAGTAGACGTGTGATGATCCAAATGAATAAAAACCATTAGAAATCAACGTTTATTTATCCAATGAAAGACAATACAGCAGGCAGCCGTAATCTCTGGCAATGCAGTGTTTTTCAACGTGTTCTGCAAGCTCCAAAAAAAGTATTTTAATGTATTATCTATGATTGTATTTCTATCTATCTATCTATCTATCTATCTATCTATCTATCTATCTATCTATCTATCTATCTATCTATCTATCCGTCTGTCTGTTTTGAAGAAGCTACACCTGCTTCAGAGAGCTTTTCTTGTCTTCATCTGTTCTGCTGGTAAGGGTTATATAAGACTAAGAGTAACAACACTTCAAGATAAATATCATAAACTGAGCTGATATCAATGCAGATTGTTTCCATTGCGTCTGCTTGCCCATCAATAGAAGTTCACGTGGTATTTGTAAACAATCAGGCATTTGTTTGTGCCATCTGCTGGACTGAACCAAGCATGGCATGTTTTCAGTTCAGTCTCTCTGACCAACCATACGTTCATTTATAATTTGCATGTACATTACTACACAGTGATGCAATTGTATTTTTTAATAAAATAAACACCTAAATACATATTTTTTTGTTTCTTAGTGGCTCTCTGCCATGCATGGACCTCGTTTTTAAGGTTCATGTAAGGTTTGCTTAATTATTTTAATTAAATGTAACTATTTATTATTTAGAGAGGATCAATCTAGTTATATGAATAGATGTTGTAACCTAATATTCGTCATTTTATTTATTGGTCTGTTTTCCCCCTTATTTTGGATTTTAAAAAATCTGTAAAATAGTAGCGGAAGCTATAGTTACCATGGTTATTTGTGTACGGGCACTCAGTAAAAGTAGGACTTTTATTTTGAAATACATATCATAGTCAGCTGTGAGAATAACTTTTGAATGGTGAATGTTAGATAGTAGCTCCAGTTCCACATAAGTCGCAACTAACGTTACTATTTTAATAGCCATCTCGTATGTTTGACATTTTGCTCGCTATTAAGACGGTCTCGTAAAAGTTTCAGGTAAACGAACGGATCGACAAGCAAGAGTTTTAACAAGTAACGTTACAGGCAAATGGTTGGTACCGTTCGCACCCGTTTATTTTGCTTGACTATTCACGATTCAGAATACCACTTAAAAATGCTTTACGTCAGATGGGTAAATCACTAGTTTTTTTTTTTTTTTGAGATACAGCCATTGTCTGAAGTGTGGGAGGGAGGTTGAGGAGGCGCGTGCGTTGTGTTGAGATGTTGCCTTAACAACCTCTGCGTTTGCAGCGCCTGCTCTCCACTAAACAAAGCCTTTATCCATTTCCATGTCCAGAGAGCAGCATAGTCAGTCTTGTGTTATTGATGAGAGCTTCATCTGATAACTGCTTCTTTCCTGCCAAGAGCTGTTCATCAACTGCTGATTCTGGTTTGGGAAAATATGAATGTCAACATCAGCAACTTTATGGAGGAGCGAAGGGCGAACACAGAAGAGGAAGAAGCACCGTACATGGAGATGAAGGTGAGCTTAATTTATAATAACAATGGTGCTGCTTTGGTGTTTTAAAATTAAACACGTACATTTTTATGTATTTATATTTCAAGAAAAATTATTGTTTTATTGTCCATCTTTCATAGACAAGTTTTGGTAACAAGGAGAACATCAAACCTGCTAACAAAACACAACCCAAACAGACCAAAGGCAGGCTATATTTCAATAAATGTATAATTTATGGACAAATGCATGTTAAGTGTTTGATATTAGATATTGTAAAAAATAAAAACATATTTGATTTTATTTAATATTTTAAAAATGCCATTGGAAATGTTTAATTTTGTCTTTTTATTTCCAGAAGAGAGTTTCGGACTCAGTTTACCTCTGGGAGAGGAATATGAACGGAAAAAGCAGAAGTTAAAGCAAGAGCTACGACTTGATTACCGGCGCTTTGTGTCTGAGGTGCAGTATGCTACTCTTTTATAACTTATATATATATATATTATATAAGTTATAGTACACACACACACACACACACACACACACACACACACACACACACACACACACACACACACACACACACACACACATATATATATATATATATATATATATATATATATATATATATATATATATATATTATCAAATAAATCATACAATAAATATATTTTTAGAAACACACCTGTTTCTTTTAAATAACAACATTAAGTAGTTTGTGTTGCTCTTTTTAATCATATTTAAAAAAAAGATTTATTTTATTAATAAAGTCATTTCTTTCTTAGAAAAAAAATCAAATGATTGCTGATCCACTTCCACAGTCCCACATGCTGTCTCTCCCCATAAAAGAACGGAGATCAGCGAAGGTAAACCTGTGTTTGTTGTCCATCTGTTTACGTATCACTAAAGCAAATTCTGCATTTCTTGGCATGACCCAGTTCAGTCCGTTGCACAAAGACCCACCCTTTCTGTTTGGCAAGCCCTCAGTGACATGAAAAATGATTTGCTTACGCTTAGTGGATAAGGTATCTTGTGGCAACCAGTATATTGCGGGACTGCAGATTTGTTTTGTGTAAACATTTGAAATTTGTACAAACATAAAAGTCTTATTTGATACTTGTTTATTATTACCATAGAAATGTGTTGTTCTATTAAAGGGGACCCATTATGCCCTTTTACAAAGTCTTGATTTTGTTTTCACATATTTTACATTATTGCAGCCCCTCTCTTCCCAGTCTGTCAGTAACACTCTGGCTGTGTTTGAAATCACATACTCTCTTGAGTAGGTACTTATTTTTGAATAAGTAGGCTAATTAAGTCACCACCACTAAAAAAGTATGTTCTATAGGCTATAGTATGTGTGTATGTAGTATGAGTAATACGGACATACTACATTTGCTATGCTGTCATTATAATGTGACCAACCAGCCTCAGTTATAAATGTCGCTTGACTGCCATTCTCAAATCCTCTCCCGTGGTCTCATGGGACAGTAAAGTGTCCATCGTATGCACACCTAAGAATCTCGCCAGGAGAAGCAGGTCAATTCGGACTTACTACTTTTGTCACATACTGTTTTTCACCTACTATATAGTAGGGAAGTATCTGATTTCGGATGCAGCCTCTGTTTAGTTCCTGTCTCTAATAAGCCCCTCCATCCGGAAAGCACAATGTGCTCTAATTGGTCGGCTGGACCAGTGTGTTGTAATTCGTCAATCACTTTAAGCGTGTTTTGGAAATGTCACGCTCACGCCCCCTTACCATAACCGCAAGCTTCAACACGCTACTAATGCAACTCAACCAGGCCCCGCCCCTTTTTTGCTTATGCCATGGGTGGGAATTACTTAAATGAGGAATATTGTGACGTGTATATATCTGGAAGAAAACTCAAGACTACAATCCAGGCGTTTCAAGGACAGTGCTTACTGTCCCGTTAAAGTGGACTTTGCTCTTTATAATATTGCAGACCTTTTTCATTCTCGAACAGCAACTACAGATTGTGTATACACTACAGATTAAAAAGCATAATAGGTCTTCTTTAATGTAACGGTTTTGTCTTTTGTGAATCTACCCAGGAAAAGCTGCAAGATGAGCGGAAAAAGGAGTATAATCTGTTTCTCCGAGGGCAAGAGGGAGCACAGAAAACTTCAAGTACTCCACAGGTTTGAATGAAATAAAACTCTTTATTGTTGTTATATGCTCTATAAAGCAACACTAGGAATAAATAAACTTCTTATTGAACCACAATTTTGGCTTTGTAGACTTGAAACATGCCTTGAATCCTCTGATTCTCAGCATTTGTTGATTGTTTCTGTCAGGCCCAGGAGAGAGATAATTTTGGCTCGATTACTCCAAAGTACCCAGCTGGTTCTCCAGAGGTACGAGTGCACAGGGGCATTCAGGGCCCAGAGAACATTGTGTTCTCAAGGAGGGATGTTGCCACTCTAACTGAGCCCACTTCCGGAGTGCCTAAGGTGTCAAGGCCACAGAGACAGTGGGTAGAGACGCCAGATCGCTGGGAAGGCCCTCACCGAGATCACACCAGTTCTGATGAGGAGATAGAACTCCTAGAGAAGGAAAGGCTTAGAAACATACAGGAAGACACTGGCGCAAACAGGAGAGGAGGAAAACACAGCTCACACAGGTGTATCTTACAAGTTCTCTCTTCCACTTCCTGTTTATTCTGGTGGCTCTCAGAAGTTGATCTGTTTATATTGTAGGAAGCATAATAAGAATGATATTCTTGAGGGACTTTCATCAAGTTAACATAGGTTATAATTAGGCCAATGTGGAACTCTGACGAAAGCTCCAAGAATTGGCACACAATTAGGACTGGGTGATATGGCCAAAAATATCTATAATTTTTTTCATATCATACATATTTATATTAATTCACTATTAATGGGGAAGGACTGCTTTCCACATATCTTTTAGATTTTGAGAATGAATGCAAACATGTAAACTTGTTTGTTCACAATTAAACTCCATAGAGTAGCTACCTTTTACTTTAGGGCCCCATGAAATCCATTTTTTTTTTTCCCCCTAAATTCTGTTTTCTCTATTTTATTTTTTGGGGGACTCTGTTTTATGATTTAACACAAATTAATATAAACTTTAACATTTTAATCAAGCCTTTAAAATGTAATCAAATGAAAATATAACAATGAATTTACATCAAAACATTGCATTTTTAATTTTTGTCAAATAAGAGGCTGCACAACAGAACTGTATAAATTTAAAACATGGATGAAGAAATATCTTGGTTGTATGATATTCTTTAGAAATCATAATAATATTATTGTTATTATTACTTTGAGAATTACATTTTAGTATACAGTAGTGATATATTTCTGTCATCATTTCTCGAAGTTAAACCAAACTTTTATTTTGACAGTTTGTCGTGAAGATCTTTCAGTTTTAGTTTTAGTTTCGGTGTGGTTGGTTTTTCTCAAATGAAAAGGTGAAAAGCTTGTGAAGTGGCTCTCAAAGCATGTGCTGGTATATTGAGACAGCAGACACTGAAAACACAGTGTGTGAGATAGGGCTGTAACGATTAATCGCGATTAATCAAAATTCAAAATAAAAGTTTTTGTTTACATAATAAATGTGTGTGTATTGTGTATAATTATTTTGTATATATAAATACACACACATGCATGTATATATTTAATAAAAATGTGTTATTTATATATAAAATAGTTCTATTTATATATAATATAAATCATATAAAAATATATATGCAGTATATAAATGCAAATATTTCTCAAATATATACATGCATGCCATGTGTATGTATTTATATATACAAAATAATTATACACAATACACACACATATATTATGTAAACACAAACTTTTATTTTGAATTTTGATTAATCGCGATTAATCGCGATTAATCGTTACAGCCCTAGTGTGAGAGTGTGAGCCATTTATTCACACAAACACACACGCAGAAATCACTTATTAGCAACATGCACTGACCGTTTATTTTTGCTTTGTGAGGCTGTTTTAATCCATATCAAATAAAAATGGCAAGAGCGTATCAGCGTTATCGACGTAAATTTTATTGTGATCTCGATATGATACTGTTTATGTTTACCGCCCAGCCCTACACACAATAGTAGTGCTTGTCATTCACAAAATGTACCATGTAATTCAGCCCCCCCCCCCCCCCCATGCATTAATTTAATAGTTTTCCAATGTTGCTTACATAAAAAGTTAAATATTTTTAATTTCGTTAATACATTTATTATATAGACTAAATAATTTGTTCATATAAATAATTAACAAAACAATTCAAATCAATATGTAATGTCCATCTTCCTTACTATTGTCTTTAACATAAACTACTGTTCAAAAGTTTGGGCTCGGTATGATTTTTAAACGAAATTTGTTTTTTGAAAGAAGTGTCTTATGTTACAAGGTTGCATTTATTTGATCAAAATTACATTACAAACGTATTTGTATTAACATTATAATTTAAAATAACTCATTTTATTTTGATATATTTTAAAATGTAACTTATTCCAGTGATTATGAAAACCTAAATTTCCACTCTAGTCTCTGTCACATGGTCCTTTAGAAATATTTTTTTACTGTCACTTTTGATTAATTTAATGCTTTTGCTGAATAGGTTTTTTTTCTTGTGAAAAATAAAATAAAAATACTGATCCAAATTTGTTCAAAGGTAGTGCAATATAATGAATACATGGAAAGAAGATGGTTTAAGCAGAAAAAATCTTACATTTGTTTTTGCAATAATTAAAAAAATATTTTTGGCAGATGGTGTTTTTCACAACTTCTTGTAGAAGACATGAAATTAACAGTCTGGCTATATCTGTGAAAAATAACTATCATCACCATAGCAACATTCGAATAAAAATAGCTTAAACAGATGATGAGCCAAATATAAACCAATGTAGAAAGTAGAAGGGTTGCACACAGTATTAGATATGTTAAATTTGACATCTTACCTACTAGACACAGTTAATGCAGACAGCTGTCACCAGTAGAATAGACAGACCCTGACAGCACATCAACTCAAGCACTGATCTGCAATCAGAGTAATTAGGGTATAAAGCCAACTTTACTTTCAGTGAAAGTAACTTATTTCACCTTACTTTCAGTGAAAATAAAACTGCAGTGAATCAAGTAGCCAAAGTGGTAATTACTCTAGCAGAATTCTGTATTATGTAAACCCTCCTTTCAATTTTCTGGCTTTTGAGCCTGCCTGTGCCAGGGGGATAAAATCGAAAGATGTGATGGTTTTCAGCCTTAATTTTGTAGATTTAACTATCGAGTCAATGAGAATTTAACTAAGTCTGAGGGTTTCTAACAATGCAGAGACAGGAAACGCTGAGTTTGGCGTGTTGGAAAGTTGTATCGACCTGGATTTATTGTCCATTCTATCAGTGGGATTGTATTGATTGGTGTTGATGGGGAGGCTCAAAGCATCTGATGGATCTGCTGCCAGGCTCTTTAATCGTGTGTGTGTGTGTGTGTGTGTGTGTGTGAGAGACGTAATGGTTTGGCCGGAGCTGCAGAGATCAGGGTGTGTTTTTAGTGTAAGACACTGGATGGAGTTTTATAGCTTTTTTTTTGCTTTGTGTGATTTTAACGTAGTCTACAAGCACCGACTCGAGCGCAAAACAGATCTGTAAACGAGCAGAACATGACAGAGTTTGCTACAGGACTCATAATTGGTAAGGTCAAATCAAACTTTATTTACAGTATATATAAAAATGTGTCTGTAATTTGTAACCTGTGACTGGGTTTTATAGGTGCTGCTGAAGGGGACGAGGTCTCTAAGAGGAGGAAGCAACAGTACAAACTTGAACTGCTACAGCAAATAGACGAAAAAGAGAAGAACAAAAGAAAGTGAGAAATGATTTGATGATTGTGGGTATTTGAATTAAAAGCTTTCAGGGCTCAAATATTCACTTGACCATCTAAACTCAAATTATACAGGGAAAAGGAGTTTGAGTTGAGTGTGGCTGCAAACGGCGCTGTTGATCCAGAGAAGAAGGTGAAGGTCGTCAGATTTTTTATATTTGATCAATGTCAATATTTTACATTTTTATAAACATGGTTTTATACTTTATATTTTTTCAAAAATATGTGAAATTTAGGATGTAAATATTAGAAACATCTAAAAATTTGTAATGACTTTTTTATATAATGACATTTGCATGACATTAAAGAGTAAGAATATATTTAGCATAAATATTCTGCGAAAAAAGAAAATTAAGCCCATTTTATGCAAAATATTTATTATGTAGTATATTTTTTATTTTGTGTTTAAATCCTTTAAATTGTCATAAAAATTAATTGTTCGTAGAAATATTTTAAGAAGCTTTCTGTAACTTTTGTTTTACATAATCTAAATTGGTTAAGATGATCAATTAATAATTTTGTCCTTTTCCTCACACAAAATTCTTTTTTCACTTTGGAACTTGACAGAATTTGAGATTGACCCAGTAGCCTGGGCTTTGACACACATTTTCACTGCAACCATAGCTATGCAAAAACTGCTGTGCTTCTATTTACAGTCATATCACCTCTTTTCCCCACAGGCAGACCGATTCAAACAATTTGGTGCCATGACCCAGGAATACAAGGACAGGAGAAGGGATGTGCCTTATCAACCAGGGCTGGGTCTTGGGGTCTTCAGGGCTGACTCTGCCAGGCGGCTCAAAGAAGAGAAACTTCCACAAGCACCAAGAGAGAGCGCACCTCCCGAGAGACCTCGTGTTGCTTTCCAGTCGCCGTCTCTGGACCACAGCACTGTCTTAAGCAGACTGGCTAACATGTCAGGCCTTGGTCTGGAGGCTCGAGCAGGGTTTGGGGCCAATGGTGCAACCGCTGTTACTGAAGACAAACACAGAAGCCTCTCAAGAACCCTGGGGGAGATAGTTGGTCCAAGGTTTGTGTTAGATCTTGTGTTATGTTCTAAGATTTTGCACTGAAACAACAATTGTACTGAATTAACAACAAAGAAAAAACAAAAGTGAAAGTATTTAATAATCAATAATACCATAGACACTATTTTGTTGCATATTTAATGAAATATTTCTGTTCTCTGATGTCAGAATTACAGGTGTGCATCCTCCTTTGGGTCCCTCCATCCCTGACTCCTATCAAACGCCTTATGATAATGCATATTACTATTATGGAGCCAGAAATCCTCTAGACCCCAATCTGGCCTACTGTGAGTAGCCTATCTTTGCTTTAGCATTCTAGCTTGGATTCCCTGACTATTTTGTGATAAATATAGCTGTTTAATATGATGTTTGTGTGTGTGTGTGTGTGTTAGATGGACCAGCAGGGGGTCAACAGTCACACATCCCTCCAGAAGCACATTGGCCCGTTCTGCAGCCTCCCTCTGGAGGCCTTGCACAGTAGATACATACGTTTTCATACTTAACTTCCTTATTGGAATGACTAAACAAAATAAATACTGTGGAAATATGAATTTCTAAATAGATTTATAATGTTAGAGTTGCTTTTAAAATGGCAAGTTAAGTTGAGGTATCAGTTGGGGAAACATTTATTCAGATATACCAGAATATAATAGAATAACATAATGCTCATCTCTGTCTCTCCATAGACCGATCAGCCACGCTGGAGTTGTTCCCTCAGAACCAGCGTTCTTTTCTTCCAAGAGGCTGCAGCAGCCCAAGGAAAGTGCGGTTAGCTATCAGGAAGCCCTTAAGCAGCAGGTACTTTCACAATATTTTATGCAATGAGGTTTTTTAATTGTCATGCCATGGAAAGGGTCCAAATTAATTATTTAAATTCCCCTATCAGTAACAGGGTTACACAGCTTTACATGTTTAATGATTTAATAAAAAATAATTACTACATGAATTGTATGTTGTCCATTGTAGGATTTTAATTGTTATATACAGTTTAGAAAGTCAAAAACTCCAACATGGGATAAGCCAAAAGCATTGTCATTTATAGGGTTAGTTCACCAAAAAATGAAATTTATGTCATTAATTACTCGACCTCATGTCTATCAAAACCTGTAAGACTTTTGTTCATCTTCGGAACACAAATGAATATATTTATAATCAAATCTGAGGCAGGCATTAAGTTCTTCAACTTGATACTGAAAGATATATCAGATAGCTGGAAAGATGTTTGTTTAACTGCAAGTCTGAAATGGTGCAGTGAAGGGTTTGAAGACGGATGGCCTTGAATGTTAGTGCGTTCACCAAGATATTCAGCAGTCTGACAGGAAGAGATCAGAGCAGAATACACTATTTCCCAAGGTAAAGGGAATCTAGAGGCGGATCAGGGTTACTTTAAAGTGCTTAACTGAAAGTCTGAACTTTTCTTCTCGAAGGTTACTTGTAAAGGCTGATTACATGTTGAGTAATACTACTTTGATTTTGATGTTACACTTACAATATTTGACATTGAGGCTTCCTCCAGGTAGGCAGCAATTTTCCCCACATCCAACTCTTCCATTTCATTTATTTGTAGTTTGAAGAGCAAAACAAACATGAATATTTCAGTTTTCATTTGTCGAAATACAGCAGATAAGATTTAAACTTTTTTTCTTGTCTGAAAAACAAACCAGATGATGCACTGTGCGAACAAAACCTAATTTTCGGAATTTTATGGAGGACAGATTCAAGAACGACAGCAGAGACGGTATCATGAGAAGATGGAAAAAGAGATGTACGACGCTAAAATAGAGGCTGAGATGAAGGCCTACGAGCCCTGGGGACGAGCAGGAGGAGGAGCCCCTCTTCGAGACGATCATGGAAATCTCATCAGTACGCATGCAGAGTTCACACAATCACTACAGATTAATACGGCTTTAATTAGTGCAATCCACAAATGGGGAACCATTTGTTTTATTACAAAAAACTTTTTATTGTTTACATACCCTTTGTGAATCTGCAAGATATTAATCAAATACTAATGCATTTTTGTATTGTTTTATTTAGAACTGATCTAAAGTTATTTGACACAGATATTTATATGTATCAGGGTTCCTACGGTCATGTAAATCAAGGAATAATCATGAGTATTCCTATAGTGAATATTACTTTTTTTCTAGCTTTGCTCCACTCAGAAATATCTCATCAGCTAGAAATGTTCTTTGTAAGTGAAACCTTACCAAGTAATCATTAATGACTATAAACATCACAGATGAGGAATTTCATTGGTCAAAAGATATGGGAACCCTGATATATTCAACAAGTCAAGTGAGACACTTACACAAAAACACAGAAGTCTACAAACAGTCATTAATGCTTATTAGGGTTAAATATACTTAAATATTTGTTATTCTGTTTCTTCAGGGCAATAGTGAATGTAATCTTTTTTTAAATGCTAATTTATATTCATGCAAATGCAACAAGGGGTATGTAAAATTATGAACATAACTATATAGTGTAGTTATTTAACTTAAATGCACTACCATTCAAAAGTTTGGTGTCAATACAAATTTTGGACAACATTTTATTCAATTAGGACCCATTCAATTGATAAGAAGTGACATTAAAGACATTTATAATATAACAACTAGTGCTGTTAAGCCTTTATTTACATATATGTGTGTATATATGTATTATATTTTACAAATGTATTAAATGTACACTCACATATACACATATATGCATTATACATTACATATACACAGACACACACGTGTGTATATATATAATAAATACATATAAATATAATATTTTATATACACATATATATTATGTAAACAAAAACTTTTATGTTAGATGTGATTAATCGCAATTAATTGATTTGACAGCAGCACTGATTACAACAGATTTCTATTTCAAATAAATGCTGTTTTAAACTTTTTCTATTCATCAAAGGATCCTGGACATTTTCTTTAAATTAGATTAATTAATCGCCACATCCTGTAATTATATATACAGACACTATTAACTATTAAGCAGCACAACTGTTCATAATCATAACAAATGTTTCTTGAGCAACAAATCAGTATATTTCTGAAGAATAATGTGACAGTGAAGACTGGAGTTATGATGCTGAAAATACAGCTTTGCCATCACAGGATTAAATTATATTTAAAACATACAATTAATACATTTGTATTGTTTTTCAGTCTATGCTATATTTTACAGTCAGGCTGATACTGAAATTTTGTGGTATCAATCATAGTGATTTCATCTATTATCACAGTAATTAAATCATAGTCATGTTTCTGTGTTTCAGGTGATTTGAAACGAATGCATAAATCAAATGTGGACGCTTATGATTCCGGAGGCAGAGTAGCCCAGATTCCAGTGGCTACTAAGACAGAAACTTCATCTTATGCATCAAGTAACTGTGGCCACAGAATTACAATTTGTCTCACAATCAGAAAAATGATGTCACTTATAAGTGGAATAGAACTTTTAAATATCTGTGTAATGACATGTACTTAGAGTTGGTTTTCAGCCAGTGGTCAATGAAGGTACTGCATAGGGTCTGTGCACTTCTAAATAAAATATATAGAAATTTAGTTAAATATTTATTTAGTAAAATATTGTACAATTTATTTATATTTAATTAAAAATAAATATAGAAATGTCTAAAAAATATTAAAGCTTCTGGCTTTGATTGTGGATATTATCATCAAACCTTTTAGAAGCTAAAAATAAAAGACCTTTGCGAACACAATCTAAATCCTTTCTACCCCTGTAGAGCCTGCAGGTCTTTCCTCTTCTCAGCCACCTGTACAAGCACGGGGGAAACTTTTCAACGAACTGCCCACTCCACAGCAGCTCCACGACCAGGAATTGTACAAGGATTGTTTGAGACAACAGGTACGGACCCACTTGCCTCATTCAGTCACCTTTGTATAATGTTGTCTGTGCTTTTAGCCTGCCATTTCACTTTGTCATCATCTTTGGGATGAACAGATCGAGGAAAAGAGGAGAAAGGAGGCAGAAGAGAGGGAGCGGAGCCGGCTCGAGGACGAGAAAGAAGAGAGGCGGCTTGCCGAACAGCGAGCTCGGATCGAAAGAGAGTATGAGGAAGAGCAGGAGAGGAAGCGTCAGAAAGAGAAAGAGGTTATTTGCTGTTATATGAATCCCAAAAAGGGCTTGCTAAAAATATGTATTCTCTTTAAAGTGCTGGTCTTCACCCAGATTGAACATATGAGTATGTAATGAAATAGTCAATACTTTAAAGGCTTTAATACACCTTTATAATCCCTAACAAATAGCTACTTTTGAGGCCGTCAATGGAAAAAGATTATTTTGCCCCCATTATGGAGGAGTTACAGCATCTACCAGCAGGGGCTAACCTGACCATGCTTGCTAACTCTGAGCCCTTGACCTAAAAAAACAAACAAACAAACTTCTATTGTCAATAGTGTAGTGATGTATAAAGCACAGCTCACACAAACCAAGCAGCTTTGTGTTGGTCAGCTCGACAAATTCATGTGGCCAACTTGAAAGTAAGAGAAATCTGCGTGGGGAACTTTTATGGCCTCATGTGAGACTCCAGATCGTGAATATTCCTATTGGAATGACTGGATTTCACATGCAAAATTTCACTATTGTAAATATGACCGCACCTTGCGTTGAAGGAAGAGTCACAGGATGTCCTTCCTGTCTGTCATCTATTTTACAGCATATAGCCAAAAATGGGGAGTTGATCAGGGAAGCTGAAGAGCGCCGTAAAGAGGCTGAAAAACTGAAGAAAGAAGAGGAGGAGAAAGAGAACGAAGCCCTGTGGAAGAGACACAATAGAGAGAAGCAGACACATAAGAAGGAGGTGAAGGGTGCACATTATCATGTCTGCTACATTTGTTTATAAGGCTTTTACCTCAAGCCAAACATCCTTTTCTGTGCTGACATATCATTCTCAAATACCAAAAGGTCCACAGGGCACCGTCACCACCGCTACCAGCCTTGCAGAAGATACTACGTAAGCAGATTCCTAGACCTCCATCGGCGGAGAGCCACCGCTCTTCTGCAACTGTGTCTGTGAGTGACACACATGCACACAATTACATCATGCTTCACATGCCGTTTAGGCGGCAATGCTTGGGTGTTTTCTTCCATTATGAGCACACTAGAAAATAAACACTTTTCACACTCACTAGTTTAATTTGTCCTCTAATAATGTTTAACCACATGTACACATGCATCACCATCACAATATTGTGTTTAACTGCCTTCTGTTGTGGAAATTACATTTTAAACACAATACAGTTACTGTGATTTCACAAAACACTGTTGTTTTGATAACAAAAAGCAACCACTGGGATGAAGAAAGTCCCCAAATTTAAAGAAACGCCCATTCAGGGTCCACATTGCAGCTTATTCTGGCCAAGAACTGCCCACTCTGACAGGAACGTCGAAGTGAATAACATTTAAAGTGACTTCTCACAGTTTTTTTTATGTCCTTGTCTGTCTTCAATCAGATGCGCTCGATGTCAGCACCACATTCTCCCCCGGTGCCTGCCCGCAGGAACGAGATCAGGGCCACGGGTAACTCATATCACCGCTTGTACTCTAGCCATCGCAGCTGTCGGTCCCTGAGCTGTATACTGTCTTTTTATTTCAGAAGAGAAGCAGACAGTGATCAGGGAGTTATCAGCCTTGCGTAGGCAGCTGCGGAGCGAACAGAGACGTCTGGAGGGACAGTTAATGCAGTCCAACGAAAATGACCACATCCCTCCCGTTCATGGCAGGTACGGTAATAAACAAACATCCTGGACAGACACATTCAGAACATGTGTGTAGACCCTTTAATGAAGTTAATTTCCCTCCACAAACATGTCTATGTATATTTCACTGGTGTTTCCTATTTATTTGGTAAGTAGCCATGTAGTAAATGGGATAATGTAGTCAACAGGTCAATGTTCCCTTCAGATTGATGAACCTGATCATCCTGTCATGGTTTGTGCATTATGCCTTACATATTGAACAGGCCAAGAGAACACCTCCGGGAGGATGTTTTTGAAGTGGCAAGACTACGCAGACAAGTACCCAGCAGGAGGCCGGCTTCCCACACCACTGCAGCAACCAACATTCACAACCTACAAGATTTTAATCATCTGAAGTACAGAGGTAAATGCCACACCGAGTTTCCTGTCTTCTGCTTGGAAAACGTCTGCAGAACTCTTCAATGGGCCTATAATTTCACTCAAAAAGACTCCTCACAGCCGTGATGGGTCCCGAAATCCCATTCACCAGCCTTTATTACCTTCACATATCCACCAACAGACACGCTCATTTCCTGTTGCTCACGCTCTGATCCTTTGTTAGCTTCTGTGTAACAGCAAAAAACTGCCATATGCTCTCCAAATAGCTTGTAAAGTCACACTTTAACACACTGGCTAATTGAGTTCAGTGAGAAACTACATGCCAAGATAGCCGCCATGACTGACTTGCCTTACATGGATTTTTATGTTTTAGTCTTTTAAAGGTAGGGTTGGTAATCCTGTTCAGAAACATTTTTTTTTTATACTGGGTGAAATGGTCCTTCCATTCTGATAGTAGTCAATACATTATGTGTTCAGAAAAAGGAATGAAACAAATCTGACCTCTGTAGCAGCTGTAGGACAGTAAAAACTCTGACCAATCACTGCCATTCGGTGCGAATGTAAAGAACCAATCAGATGCCTTCATGTCTCGTGCCCGAGCACCACTGCGTGCACAGCAGTGATGCGCGGGTCAATGTATAAACAACTCGCACCCGACCGACGGTTTCAACTAACCTGCCCGCAACTCGGACCGCAAAAAAAAAGAAAGAAAATATTGTACCCGACCCGCGTTTTTTAAAGTAGCTATAGTAAATGCTCATCGCGTCATGGGCCATAGACGGAGGAACTAGGGGTGCGCATTTTTCAGAATGCTGTATGATATCGCCTAGTGTTTTGTAATAAAGGCTTGATTTATTCATTTATTTCGTTTCATTTTCTTAACAATTAAGATGCTGCATTTGTTTATCCAGTCTAATTGACGTGTGCGTCAGCGTCTCTCCCCGGACTTTCCCAACAAAAATCCCCCCGCCCCCTCTCAGCAAATAGGCTACATAAAACTGACATTACTGAGCTATATGCGTTTAAAAGTAGCCTATTAAAATGGCACAATGGCATTGCTCAGTTCAACGCGTTGGGAAATCGGGCATTTTGTCCCGCGTCAGCTTTTATTCAAAAGTTAATAACGCGCTCAACATTCAAAAGGTAAATAAGGATTTCCCACTTTCATCTGCAGACTGCTCGTGCGTCATCCTCGCGCATTCAGACAATAAAGTGTAGAAATGTATTTCATAGAACATTGTGTCTAGTACTATATAAATTACAAAGGTAAACGACCCGACCGACCGCGACCCGAATATCATTAAAAATATTTTTGGATGACTCGTAACCGCAGGCACCCGCTCATTTTGGATCAACCCGCGCATCACTGGTAGGTACATGCAGCTGACTCCAAATGTGGATGCGCGTTCATGTTTGTGGGGGGGCGTAGCTTTGGACGGAGCACTGACAGGAGGGGGCGGAGCTTAGAAGAGGTGCCACTTTCAAATCTGGCTAGCTCTCCAACATTACCTACTCTAGCTTTAAGTTGAACTATTTTTCAGATTCAGAATGATGGATCTTATGGATGGATGAATCTGATGGATGGATGGATGGATGAATGGATGGATGGATGAAGTTAATAAAAAAAGTATCCATTGGTAATCACTCAGTGTTGTTAGTTAACTAAAACTACTAATAATTGTTTAAACTTAGAAATGTTGCATTGGAAGCTAACTGAAATAATATGTTTTAAGTTGAAGTATTTAAATTACTTAACTAAAACTGAAATGGTAATAAATGAAAGAAATATATATAACTAATAAAAATGACAAAAGCACATAACAAAATGACTAAGAATGTTAAAAAAATTTTTTTTTCAAAACCATATATTTTTTTAAGCCAATTCAAAATATGAATACAAACTAATAGTATATAAATAATATAAATAAAATACCACTGTTTGATATAGGCAATAGACACTTTGTCAGGGTTAATGAGTCGAGAAGTTAAAGATTAAACAGGAGAATATCATTGTAGCTAGTATGAATTATCAGTGGAATTAAAATTTGAGGCTTAAAATTAATTACACTTGCATCCCAAGAAAGCTGCGTTATTTTATATCAAATGTCCTGATGCTAATGTGTTTTCCTAGAGGAATGTCTGTTTTCATGTCCCTTTGGAAGTCTTTTAACCTTCTCTGCTCAGATGTATTCATCAGCTCTCCCTCTCATCTTCTCACCCCATGGGTTGAACGGTCCTATCAGTCATCAAACCCCCCAGCAGGAGAGAAATGAGTAGCATCTCTGAGCCGTGACTCAGCGCCTGGCTCCATGCCTTTGCTTTATCATGCCCTTTATTCAGCTCTGATTCCCTCTCTACATCTCTGTGTCAGCTGGTTTGGCCATGGCAGAGCTGCCGTTCTCCTGTCATGTATGATGGACAACACTGATTTGCAATATGAGTCTGTGTTTTCTGTGATTGGATTAGAAGTGTCCATATCTGTATTCAACATCCCTGCATTATCTGTCAGTGATGCTGTAGTCCTGGAGGAGAGGTTGACTCTAATCTGTGTGTGTTTGTGTTATCAGAAGGTGCGTCCCGTGAGGAGGTGCGGCAGGCATATCCCGACCCCCCCAGTGATGATCACAGTCTAGATATCCAGCAACAGGCTCTGTTACGACAACAGCAACGCACCATCAACAGCCTGAGGAGGAGCAAAGCTGCTGGTCAGTCTGTTTATGAGGAATGGGCTTTTTATGTCTATTTTGGTGATTTTGAGATTCATCTTTTCACAACAAGGACGATTGAGGGACTCAAACACAACTATTGAAAAAGGTTCAAACATTCACTGATGCTCCAGAAGGAAACGTACATAAACTTTGGCTGAGAAATGACTCCCAAAAGATTTAAAGTCATTATTGTGTTATGAGAAAAGCATCAAATATTTATTATAAAAAGTAGCTTTAGAAATATTTTTGTTGTTGTTGATTCAACATAGAATTTATTACACACACTTTTAGGCTTCAATGATGACAGAATTTTCAGTTTTGGGTGAACTATACTTTTAATGTTTTTTATTTGTATGGAAATATGAAAATATATATTTTTAATGAAGTTATACTCTAAATAAGAAACTAAAACTGCCGGTAGGTGGCGGTAAATGATGGATCAACAATGCAGATTTATTTTTTACAGCCAGATTTGATCATATTTACCAGGGGTGTTATTAATTCTGAGCACGACTGTATATTACATACATGTTTTTAGCATTTACTGAATATATGAATATAAAAAATAAAATAAAAAATTGAACTCATACCTGTATTCCCCTGGCAGATTACTTTGATGTGGTGTCTTCAGGACAGCAGCATCATAAGCAGGTATGTCTACAAAAAGGTCGACTTTTTTTTCTTTCTTTTTTTTGTGACCCATTTTTTTCTGAGCCCTCAAAGGGTATCTGCACTCCGTTAGCACTGTCTGACGGTTCTGGCTATTGACTCGACGTCTTTATTGATGTGTTTATCACCCCAGAGGCTGACTTCTGCAGAGGATCCAGGCAGACGCTTGCTGTTAGACTCAGAGAGCGCCTTTATTGGTGAGTTCCTCTAAAATGAAAAATGGAGGGAAGCGTTTTATTCACCAACGTGACACAAATGCTTTTTCACCTGAAAAGTTTAGACTTCTAGATTACATTTAAATTACACCCACCAGCATATATACATAAAGGGGTAAGATTACTCAAAAAAATACTGACCCTCGTGTAGTTCCACATCTGCACGACTTTTTCCTTTTTGAATATAAAAGAAATAAGTTTTGAGGGAATGGAAGTCAATGGTAACCAAAACTGCTTGGTTACCAACATCCTTTAAAATCTCTTTTGTGTTAAACAGAAGAAAGGGCGTCTTACATAAGTATACTAGTATTCTGCTCTTAATTATTTGGATATATTTGTAAAGCCCATACTTCCAAAAGGTCTTCAGAAACTGATATGAAATCTCGCCAGGGATTCAACACATAAGTTGAGTTACATTGCTTGTCTGCAACACAGTCTCAGTGATATTTAAATCCTATTAGTATCCTACCTCAATGCCTGTTAAAAATCACATTATTGTGATCTTTAGTTCTTCAGATCGAAAAACAGTTGAGGCGATTAACAATTTAGAAACAATAGGCGTCTATGGGAAGTATAGGGGTGTGTGTGTGTGTGTGTGTGTGTCAGTAAGAGCAGTGCGTGACACCACCGTCAGACAGCTGCTGTCGCTGCCACCAGAGACGTGTGACAGCTATGAACACCAGACAGAAGAGAGATTGACTCTAATGCCTGTCCTCACAGCAGCGCCCCAGAGAGATCAGCAGTCACCTTGTAAATGAGTTCCCAAAACAGTCTGGCTCTCATTCATTAAATGCCTTTTCATTTGCTCAGTTTCAATTACCAAGCTTTGATTGCTTGAATCGTGCATGTTTGAGCTAGAGAGAATCTCGAGAGAGAGGAAGGACTGCAGAGCCTGCTGTTGCTGAACGTTTGTCGGCTGTAAATAACCAATCAGTTGTTTCTACACAGACCCCAGTGGCGATTCATTCCGTCTCCAATCCAAGCGTGACCAGAGACCGAGACCGGCGGTAAGGAAGGCAGACGTCTCTGGTGTAAGAGACCCCTGTTGTACACAACTACATCTTCACTTGACCAAGGCAAAGTCATTAGCTCTGTTCCAAAACTTTGTACTTTTAATACGGTTTACACATGCTAGTTTTTTTGTTTGTTAATCTCTACTACTAGCGATAGTCTTCTCTGCTAAAGAATATGTGCAGTCTGCCTTAGAATTTGGTCAAAACAAGGTATTTTTGAAGCCTGCCTACTCTTTAGAAGCCTTCCATCAGGTTTTGGAACGGAGCTATTTGTTTTTTTTTTATTGAATGCAGAATGCAAAGACTCTGCGCTGAATGACTGTACTTTTGTTTTGTCGATAGGATGTGGTAAACAGGTACACTCGACCTGACAGCGGTCCTGACAGCCAGTCCCTGCACTCGCTAACCAGCGCAGAAATAGAGCGGCTGAGGGAGCGCACAAAGAACAAGATGACATCGCTGAACAACATGGGAGAACACGACTGGAGATCAGGTCAGGAGCTCTGAATTTGAATTCCCGCCCGCTCGGACTACTTTTGACTACTAGCATGAAGTCTGGTCAACTTTGCCGCATATCATGGCTCTCAAGACAAAGTTCTTTTCCATTCTTTGAAAACGTAGCATGTTATCGTGATCTCTTGTTCTAGCTACTCTTTTCGGAACTCTTTCCATGACATTGACTGAATTTTCCATCATTTATGAGACAACGCTTCCCTGCCATTACAATAGGGGGCACGATTTTCTCTGCATTCTGTTAAAAATTTAGCTTTTTGCGAAAGAGTTTAATATTTATTGCTATGCTATACCGTTAGCTTGCTAAACACAAACTAGTAGGTCAAAAGCATTGAGATGTGTATCTTTTGTGCCGTCTAGGGGAAGTGTCAGCTGAGGAAGGGGAGGAGCTATGGCCACAGACTCCTCCAACCAATCGGCGTGTTTCCATTGACACCATTGCCACAGAGTCCTGGTTACGTCCTAGTTCGTCAGATACGCTGAAGAGATTCATGGGCGGTCGCAGGCCATCCAGCCGAAACCATGCAGGCCAGGATTGGGAAGGGCCGTCCACTTATCATGGTTAAATCTCATTCTGAATTACCAGTTTTGTGACTTTGTATAGCTATTTTATACGTTTATTCAAACGTGCACACATGATGCTAAAGATGAATGTTTACAATTTATCAGTCAAGTTTCTATTGTTTCTTTTAGATTGTAAATGGTTGTGAAATTAAATATTACACTTTGGAAGTTTTGGAACACTTCCTGTAGCATTAACAGTTTTTGGAGCATTAATCAAGTCTGTTCCCTCCAGCCAGAGAGTGCAGTCTGGGAGAAATGAACTTTTACTGTGACAGTGTATGAATGTGTAAACGGCATGAATTCTGTTTGTTTGTCAGGTAAGAGATCTTTTGTGATTTGTTTTTAATGATTACTTTACAGAAGATGAATTGTAAGTAGGAATATGAGGTTATGCAAGCATATGCAAACAGTATACCTGAAAATTGAAGCTAATGTTGAGTCTATTGACTCTTAATAAATAAAATATTTTAAGAGTTTTTAAACACTTTGTTCTGTAATGCACTTATTTCAAGTGACATCCTAATCATCCCCATATATATATATACTAATTGGCTTCATCAATCTAGGTGGATGCTGCACATTGGTGGTGCTGAGGAGATTCACCCTTCTATGTAAAATTCACCCTTCTTATTTTGATTATGAGTGAACAGTGAATTAAAAAGCACAAAATGGAATATTTCATTTAAAAAAAAGGAACTGTCTATTTTGATTTCATGGTGACTTTAAAAATAGTGTAGTGTTTTCCAGCCTGTATTTCCTGACTATTATGAAATACATGCTTGAATCATTCCGTCATTTTCAAACGGCTCACAATGCTTCGTTTGTTGAGAAATAAAATTGTAGCAAAAAAGGTCACAATTTAAACCATAAATATCGCTCTTTAATGTGACATCTCTGTAACCGCTTTAGTTCAAACTGCAAGTAAAGCGAGCGTGAACCGATCAGCTTTCTTTTCATCACTAATTTTAGCTCGAAATGGAATGGTGAGAGAAACTGTAGGCTAGAACTTACAAAAATGCAATATCTCTTGTAATCGCTCAGTTAGTGTTTTAACCACAGAAAGACGTCAATAAAAGAGTTAGTGAACATTCAATGTCTGTGGATTTCTCTAGGAAAGAAATTTGCAGCACATCATTAAATCGTGTATATATAAATATATACTTTTCAAATATATAATTTTAACAATACCGTTCATAAGTTTGGTAAGAGAAAAAAATCTTAAATTTAAAAAAAAATATCTTATTCTCACCAATGCTGCATTTATTCGATGAAGTCTATTACACAACTATTTATTATTTTTATATTTTAAAATGTAATTTACAACTGTGATGGTAAAACATTTTCAGCATCATTACTCCAGTCTTCAGTGTCACATGATCCTTCAGAAATCATTCTATGCTGGTTTGATGCTCAAGAAACATTTCATCAATGTAGAAAAAGGTTTTCAACAATGCGTTTCGATCCTGAATAAAAGTAGCAATTTCTTATTTTTTTTTCTTAAAAAAATAAAAACAATCTTACTGTGTCCATATTTTGAATGATAGTGTGTATATTTACTTTTGTTTTATTACCGAGATTATTCCATTCAGTGCATACAAGTCAATTTAAATTGTATGAAAAGCTCTGGCTTTTTATATTGGTAGTCCCTGGTGGGCCTGTAAAGGTTGTAAAAAAACCTTGCCCTAAAATTATTCAAAATTTATCAGGGCAAATGGACCAAGTTCCAAATCTTTCTTGACCTATGACCTGATTAGAAGGTGTGATGAAGACCAGTGTGTATAGAGTTGTACAGATCATTTTATTCCATATAGAAAACTTTACAGGGCTGTACCATTACAGTTTACCCCCACTAGTCAGGAATGCTTCAGATCCTTATTCCATCAACAGTTTTAAAGCGCAGCTATCATTAATTTCTATACAATACATCCCACCCCCAAAACCGAAGAGAAGATTTTAAATATATTAACTTTTTTTAAAAATTTGTACACGTAGAGTGAAGCCAAACTTCAAATAGGGATACAAACCAGTGATTCAGATGCAGCTCACGCGTAAGTCACCCTCAATTTTCAAGTTCCAGTTTTTTTCCTTTTAAAGGATCTCAGTTGCCCTCTGTGTTTAATTAAAAAAGTGTCAGCATATATAAAATGGAGTAAATCGAACTAATCATTTTGTATCGTATTAGAAACCTCTAGCTGGACAGTTATGGAGGGAAAGATGGCATAGTTCAATAATTTATCACAAAAGTAAAAATCTCCAGTGCATTTTGATCAAGAAAACAAGTGCAGCAAAATTTCCGAGAAACAAACCAACGAACAAACAAAAAAAGATACAGAAAACAAAATCTAGTGTTGTGAGATTATATTACAAAGCTGGAATTCTGTACAACTACGGTAGTTTCTTCGGAGTTATTTATGCTAATGTTAGCCATTAGCGGTGCAAATGCAACAAAAAAACAAAAAAATAATAATAATCTGAATCACTTGAGAAACATCACATCACATTGCTCGATATGCAACCCTTCCGTCATTCTTCAAACAGCTTTTAATATAATGCCAAGACACTGTTTTGAAATATATCTGGACCTTTTGAGGATCTCAAAGGTCAAGCAATTTGTATAGTAGTAGCGATATTCAGCATCTCCATGATGTTCTACATAATTTGATCCTATTGTACAAGGCCTGGTCATTAGTCCGGTGGGTGGGAGACTGTTACTGCTCCTGTTCTGCTATTGGCTGTTTGTCCAGAGCAGATCCTGAAAGGGTAGGCGGGGGGGTTGATTTTAGTACCATCGTATCTGACATAGTCCATCTTTTCATTGGTTAGAGGAGATCAGATGATCGTGTTTCAGACGTCTGTGGCGTTCAGGGACAGGCACTGCTGCTGCTGCTTCTAGGCGTCGTTGGGAGGCTGATCCGTTTCCAAACTCTGGGTGATCTGGAACACCAATCCGATGCGCAGGAAGAACTTGCGCAGGACGGCCCTCAGCTCCGGGATCAGGTCAAACTGCATGATCTCACAAAGCAGAGGGTAGTATCGGGACACGTGGGCCTTGAACTGAAAAGAGAACAAGAATACTTTAATTACATGACTTTTTCATAACCCACACCCTGATGTAATGGTTGATGATTAGCGCCAGGTGTTCTCTTATAATTGGTTATATCAACACGAACCTGAACGCTTGTATACATTATATTAAAACATTTAAATATTTTACCTTACATTTAGCTTACACACATATATATAACAATATTTATTAAAAACAAAAAAATATTTTAAGGAGAGAGTTACACGTACTTTACTATAGTGATTTATAGTAAATTATGCATAGTTACAAAAAGCTAACTCTAAACCAAATCCTAATCCTATAGTAAATACATGTAGTTGATTAATATTACTCACTACTTATTTGTGTAATGTACACTGTAATAACATCACCAATATAAAACTGTTACCAAAACGTTCTGTTTAATGTTATTACGTATACTTGAATCATTCCAGTCCCAGTTTCTGGTCAATACAGCATTCATGTTCAAATATAAAAGTTGAAATCTTGCATTTGTTTTAAAAATTGATACATTGTCATATCACGGACTGCAGTTCCATCATGCCCCACTAGAGGATCGTAAACCCCCAGTTGGGAAAAGCTGGACTAAAGGATTCTGTGCAAGCGCACACGTGTCCGCAGTGAACCCGACTCTCACCCTGTCGTCGCTGATCTTGAGCACTTTGGTGAGGAAGAGCAGCAGTAGGTTAGTCCAGGCCTCACGGTGGCTCTCAGACGTCAGCGTCAGGAAGTAAGCCACTGCGTCACTGCACACGCTGACAGACACAAAGAGAGATTTATAAATAAAGACCACAAACGTCTTGAATGTAGGCTCGGTGACCTCTGATAGGCTCCTCCCCTTCATTGTCTTATATAACCCCTCATCAGCCCTGCAGCTTCCTTCAATCATCATGACCTAATCTCACCTAAATCCCCTCTGGCCTGGTTATGCGCGTCTTCACGCTCTCTCACTGGCCCGCTGGGTTCGGTGAACATGATTAGAGTCTTCCTGCAGACATGGAAGTCAGAGTCTGACCTGTCCTCTTTCTCATGACTGAACCCTATTAGCAGTGTAGTCTGAGAGTCATGCTAAACGGGAGGACACAGGTCTGACACTCGGAGTCAAATTAGAGCTCAGTGAAGTGCGTTTCGTTTGAAAACTTCATTTGCTACCACTAATGTTTCTTACCCAACTAATCTAACAAAACACTGCCCTAATGGTGCGTGAAATGGGTTCTCTCTGTTGGATTCAAGCCAGAGAACCAATCCCAACTCAATGAAGCAATCCCACACACTCACTTCAGGAAATATAAGGCAGAATGACCTTTGTCCATCGTAAAAATGAGCAAATTAGAATGAAGAACCAACATGGCTTTTAAAGCACTGCCCTCCTGAACTCCAAGTGTTTTTAGATTCGTTTTAGATTGAACATAGGAGGACTCTACAATTAAAGGTGCAGTAAGTGATTTCTCAAAATCGTTGTTGAAGATTGTTGATATTTGATATCAGCCCAAACAAACACACCCCTCCCTTTCATTGCTCCGCCCCCAAAATGCACGAACACACAATGCAAAAGTGTCTCTTTCATCATAGCAGAAGCAAAGCAAAGTAACGCTTCACGGAAAATAAAGCAAAGATGACAAACAAACGACAAGGATGCACAAAAATAATGAACACACAGTAAGCAAGAGTTCGTTGTTAGTCGCCAGCAACGCACTCGCGTATGAAACAGAACTCAATCTCGACATCTGTTTTCATGCCTTTCCGCATCGGAAAGCTTTTATAATATTATTGCGGGTCCTAAAGCTCTTGCCAGATCATAATCTGGACTTTCTTTTTCCAGTGAGATTGTAATGTCTCTCAGCCATCTCTCTTTCGACAGTCTTTTTTCAAAATCTCTCTCTTGCTCACTCTCTCTCCTCTCTCATCATGAGTGGACACGCCCCCTACTTCTGATTGGCTACACGTTTGTTGTGGTGCTCGGTCCAATTCAGTTTATCCAGTAGAATCCTATTGAATATTATCTTTAAGAAAATTCTACTTGTATTGGAATAGTCTTGAATATCTTGTTTCACTCATAAGTAAATAATGGTTGCATTTCATTAGAGATGAAACGACATGACAATTTCATATCACTATTATAGTGACCAGAATTTTCACGATTATCAATATTTATCACGGTTTTGTGACAAAAGAGCAAAGAACTGATACACACACTGAAAACCTTTCAACATTTCTGTTATAGAGGCAGTCTATTATTAAAATGGAGACAGGGAAGATGTGAACTGCATCATGCACAAAAGACAGTAGACGCCATGAGCATGTAATTAGCAGAATGATATTTACATGGCCACAGGGCCTGAGAGCACGATCGTGACAGTGATGTCTTACTTGAGCAGTCTCCTCTGCACCTCCTCCCAGGCGTCCTGCCTGCTCTGGTCCGTGTACATGCGGAAGAGGATACGCAGGCCACACGCCAGGCTGCTGGTCTCCTGTTTCAGCAGATTGGGCTTCGACTTCCCTTTGAAACCTGATCACACACGCACGGAGACACAATGAGCTCTTTTAATGTGGGACGGGAGAAGAAATCAAGCCAGACGTGACAAAGACTTTCCATTAGGCCACATGGGTAGCTCTATCTGATAACGGAGGACTTGATACGACGCGGCCTGTAAGCTATGTGGCGGCTTTTGTAGATGTAGAGAAATAAAGTCATAATAATGGATACGTTTATCGCATCTCAAGATTCTAACAGCAAAGAAATCAGTAGTACTGACCAGCCTTCCACAGTGCGGTCCTCTGTTCATTACTGGAGTTGAAGGCCTTGGCGAAGCGATGAGACTCCAGCAGACAGTCGAGCAGTTTAAAGAGCTGTTCTGAGGTCAGGTAGCTATACATTCCCTGGTCCTGAGTATCTACATGTACATCGGCATCCAAAGCATCTCTCTGCAGGAAAACACACTTCATTTAGACTGTAGAACTGACTAGAACTAAGTCAGATAATAGTCTAATCATATACAGAAGACAAAATCTTAATAAATCAGTCGATAAACATTTGTGGGTTGTGAGTTGTGGCCTTGCACAGGGGTTTTCAAACCATTATTCTTTCATTAATAAAATATTACTTTTAACATTAATTAAATAAAAGCCAAATTTCACATTGTCTTTCATTTTGCTTTTTAAGTGAAGGTTACAAATTCCATGATTATTTTGACAAATAAAATGTCAACAAATATATATATATATATTTTTTTTTTACAGTATTAAAAAATGAGCTGTACTCTGGACACAACACTTATTTTTAACTAAAACTATTAAAATATTTTTGGTAATTAAAATAGAGCTGGAATTGTTATATATATATTTTTTATATTATACAAAACTTAACTGAAATAAGTAGAAGTACTAAAATTACAAACTAAAATGAAAAAAATGAAAAAAGCACATAACAAAATTACTAAAAACTAAAAATAAAATGATAAAAAAAAAAAAACAGAAAATAAAACCAAAATTCTAAATGTGCATACCGGTATATACTATACTAGAGTAATAAATATTATAATAGTAATAGTGACGTGGGCGACGTAATCTGGCAATTTGATTGCATTCCCATTACCCTTTCTAAACTCTCTTCTTAATAAAAGTAGCCAAAAGTAAAAAATAATTAATAAAAAAAACACTGACACATTTGTTCATAATTAGAGTTGGTAAAGATCCTGAGCTGGTACCTGTGCTGCTGCCAAGTTTTCAGCATCCTCCTTCTTACTGGTTGCAGGAAAGAACACAATGTTGTCTATGGTCTGAATGAGCTCCAGCTGGACCACACACTTTATGAGCAGAGCCGCAAACAGCCTCTGTTCCTGGGCTTCTGGGGAGGTCATATATGGAAGGACACAATTAATAGCTGACCCAGCTGATTTGTTTCAATGTGTTTTGGGTCTATTATGAAATCAGGCTAAACTCAGGACTAAAAACAACAATTGTTAAATTCAGTTCATGACAATTATTACATGGATCTCTGGATTACTTGATTCTAACTGGTCATTTGGCTTTACTGTTGTATAATGAGTGCTATAATTTACAATTAACAATATTCAACAATTTCATTGTTGAGTATCAAATCTTTTAGTTAAAAATTGTTTTTTTTATATGGAACAATGATCATTATGGTTGGCCACCATGATACGTGCCTAAAGCAACACTGAACTGACTCTGTCTGCGGTTGTCAGCCAAAGCCTTCTCCATACTGTTCACAGACTGCTGGTCATCTGCCCGAGTCTGAATATCCACTGACTTCTGGGAAATGGAGTCCTGTAAGCACCAGATAAGTGCTTATTAATATTACAACATTAAAGGAACTCATACAGCAGTGTTAGAAGAGCATCTGGATGTGATGACCCTTGAACACTTCCACATTTAGCAGTCTGGAAACCATTTGCATACCAGCTGTTTATCAGAGTCCAGCTGAGTCACGTGATCTCCCTCTGTACCAGCCGGTCTCCACGTCAACAGCCTGTAAACAACAAATAGAAGAGTTAAAAGGGTCATGCTATTCAGCAGGTATTCAGTTTTTTTCTATTTGATAACATTCTGTCAGACAAATATAGTGTTTTAAAGTGCTAATAAATTGCATTGTGCCATCTCAAGCTAAATTAATACATTTTCATTTATGTTAGGATATAATAATGCCTAGGTTTGCCATGTCAAGCTAAAAAACATTAAAAAATATGTTTTTTATGCCTTCAAAAGGGAACAGGGTTGGATGGTAACAGGGCTGAAAGTTTTACGGTTTCATTTGACATTAAATGCTATGCATGTAAGGTATGTTTATTATAATTTATTGCAGATATTTCTAAAGCATATTAATTATTTCATAATCAGTAGTTTACTATTCAAAATCATACTAACAGGGTAGACTATTTTACAGTCAATTTAGCTGCAAGATGTTTATTACAAAGATAATTTAATGCAGATACTTTTACAAATATCAAGCATTTAATAATCAGTAGTTTACTATACAAAATCATAGTAACAGGGGTGACTGTTCTACAGTTATTTTAGCTACAAGATGTTTATTAGAAATATAATTTAATTAGTGTTTAATAATCAGTTGTTTACAGTCCAAATTCATAGTTGTAAATCAAACAGGGTTGAAAGTTTTATTAATTATTAATTTAGCTTCAAGATGTTTATTATAAAGATAATTGAATGTAGATATTTGTGCAAATATGGAGTATTTAAAAATCAGTTGATTACTGCCAAAATCACGGTAACAGGGTTGATGTTTCAAGATAATTGTTACTGATAAACGTAAAACTAATGATAAAACTCGTCTTGAAAGAGTTCACATTCTTGAAACAAGGATTCCATTACGAGAATTTTTTAATTTATCGATTAGTTCATTACTTAAAAAAGGTGCAAATATGATGGTAACAGGATGTATATTTAAGGACAATGAAAAAATGTATATTCGAAAAAAGGTATTCCTTGTTAAAAGTCTTTACACATTTATACTAGGGACTTAAATGGCATTTGTTTTGTAAAATGACCCATTCGAATTTCTGAAACACTCACATGTGTGGGATGGTGGTTTTGAAGATGTCCAGCATACAGTTGCATGTCTTGTCCCAGGTCTCAGGGTTAAACTTCTCACCGTTGAGGATGACCACGTTTTCAAGGCAATTAGTGCCTGATCTCGCTAACTGCTCATTATCTGTGAGGAGAGATATGCAAGTGAAATCATGACCTGAAGTAAGAATGTACGTGAACTGTCCATACATGAATCTAGTCTTCAGTATTTTGCACAATGTGCGTTGTTTTCTCAACAGTGTCACTGTAAATGTACTGCAATTGTATCTCGTCTATTGCTGTTGCTGTACACTGACCTTGTTGCACACACCAGTAGAGCTGAGAGAGGATATCATCTAACAGAACATCACTCAGAGATTCAAAGTACTGTGTGAAAACGTCACAGATAGCATAAAGTGCGTGATTACAGGTGGTGGTCATCCACTCCGCTTTCTAAAAACAGAACACAGAACAGAACATTAGCCATGCTGGTTTTCCATGCAGATATGAAGATAATGCAGTGGCACCACATGATTATATTAATGCCAGTGAGAGTCCCTGTCCAAGCAATATGTGTGCTGGTGACACGTCCTTAAATCGTATTTTCTTCTAGGACAGATTTCATTGCTGACGTTGACTTGCCTCAGTCTGTTGCTCAGGAAGCTTCATGTTGTCAAAGATCCTGAACACAATGCGGAACAGATCCTGCCACCAGTGTTTCTCGTAGGTGTGACCGTACGTCTTCATCACCTCAAACATCACTGTCAGACCCCTGACAGACAAAACAAAAATATATTGTCAGGAGGGGGAAAAAAAGATTGACAATACTGTACATGTCATAACAAAAACATTTCAAAACAGACACTGAAAACATTATTATAACTCTTTTCAAATGTAATATATTTAAAAATTTGATTTATCCCTGATATATCAAAGCTTTAGTGTCACATGATCCTTCAGAAATCATTCTAATATGTTGATTTGCTTCTCTATAAATATTTCTTAGTATCTATCTATCTATCTATCTATCTATCTATCTATCTATCTATCTATCTATCTATCTATCTATCTATCTATCTATCTATCTATATATATATATATATATAAACAGTGCTGCTTAATATTTTTGATGAAACTGATAATCTTCTGAACTTTATATTCAAAGAATCCTGAAAAAAATCTGTTGGCTGTATTATGGGTCTGGCACTGACCTGGTCCGGACGTCCAGCTTACACCTGTTGATGATGCATGACAGCTCAAAGAGGATGGGGAACCAGCCTCTCACCCAGACACGGTCCTCCGGAGCGACGTTCATATCGTCACTGGTGCAGTCTTTAAACGCCTGCCGACACAAAACATAAGCAGTTTACTCGCAGAGCCACATTTGCTTTGATATCACGTTAGCACATCACATACTCGAGCACAAACCTGAACACGCATGCTGCTTGCTTGA
Source organism: Phoxinus phoxinus (assembly GCF_949152265.1). Classification (NCBI taxonomy): domain Eukaryota; kingdom Metazoa; phylum Chordata; class Actinopteri; order Cypriniformes; family Leuciscidae; genus Phoxinus; species Phoxinus phoxinus. The sequence goes on along the minus strand of NC_136899.1, from coordinate 12,200,030 downwards.
CTATAAGCTGCATTTATAGATCAAAAGGTTTATGCCCCAATCTGGCAACCCACCGTGCGATGAGGTGGAGGTCTCCTTGTGGGCTGCCTTCACTAATCTTCACTTTAGAAACACCACAGGACTAAAGCACTTAACAGGCACAAACACAGCTCATAACGCAATCACCCTTCACGAAGAGCAGAAAACAGATTGCTTACATTTTCCATCTACTTACTAAAGGCCTTAGGTTTTGCTCATTAAGGCATCTGGTAATGAGAGTTTCCTCATTAAAAGTGCCTTGTGGTCTCCTTAAGTGTAATCCATTTAGAGGATGTCTGTGGAAAGCCTGACCCGGGGTCAGATTATAATTCAGAGTTATGGAGCGCGCACTCGTTATCACTGACCTGAGGTCGGTCGGAGACGTATTTAGCGCAGTGGCGGATGAGACGGATGGCCTCCATGCTGGTGTCGGGGAAAGAAGCGTTGCAGGCGAACTCAGACAGACATTTGACAGCGTCCTGGAAGGAGTCAATGGTTGCTGGGAAATGCTTCTCAAATACATTCGCTGCGAGGTGAAAAGAGACGACAGAGGCCTTTTACAAACAGCATTTTTATACAAATAAAAATCATTCACAATGCAAATCTTCCTTTCCAATCCATCAAAGCTAATTGTCATGGCAATGGTGACAACCGTGATCACATTGACATATGACCACCCATATTTAGTATATCAATGACCTTTCAGTTTATTTAGCAGCTTGGCAGGGGTTTATTTGCATTTAGAAAACTTAAAACTACAGAAGCAAAAACAGTCTGTGTAATTATAAGTGTGGAAAATGGTAAATACCATAAATATAAAATCTAAATAACTTGTTTATGATTATGTAAATTATTTATATAACCTTAACAAAACAATATTGCCTAATATACTGTACAGAAAAAAGGAAAGGGAAGAATTAAATTTAAAAAATAATTATTTCAAATAAAATAAATACTTGAACTATATACTGCAATAATATAAAGTAGGATCTAAAAGGAACACATATCCACCAGTGAAAATATTTATATTTAGAATTTTTATAATTTCATACAAACATTTTCATAATAAATTAAACAATGCTGTGATTAGTATAACCATTAAGGAGTTTTCCTTATTAATTTTATGCCAATTTTTTGTGTTCTATCTTTTCAAGAGGTAAAACTTTTCTGCTTATTTCCAGGTTTAATAAAAATAAAAATAAAATAATAAAAAAAATAAACAATTGTGGTGTCAGACTATTGAACCCCAGTGTATTAAAAAGGCTCTTAATTATTTATTCCTATCTTGTATCCTAAACGAGAGTTCCCTTGATCTCCATGGAGGCACTTACTGACGATGTGTCCAGTTGTCTGGAAGGCCAGCTCCACTATGCTCTCATCCTGATCGGAGGCGGCGAGATGAAACACGGAGAAAATGTTCTTCCACCCTGATCTAATATTCCCAGCCTGAGAGTTGACCATCTGGGCTATGCAGCGGACCACCATGTCTCTAATGGTAGGAGATCTGTAGATAGAGAAGAAGCGTGTAAATAAAGCAGGAAAACATGCACACACTCATCTCATTCTGCAGGGGCAAACGTGTGTAGACAAGTTCATTTATCTCCATCAGTCATGGAGTTTAGTCATGATGGCTTCTGACACTGTCTGTGTGTGTGTGTGTGTGTGTGTGTGTGTGTGTGTGTGTGTGTGTGTGTGTGTGTGTGTGTGTGTGTTCACTCACAAAGCTTAATGAGTACTGCAGGGTCCATATGAGCTAATATATCTTTCTCTTCTTCGCTTCTTTCCAGTGATGGAGAAGCTACTTTGAAAGTGAAGATTGCCAGGCTGCTTAATTTAAAGTAGTCAGGCTGCAGTCTAGCTACCTTTTCAAATAGTTGGTTACACTACGTTGGCGCAATGAGGAATTCAGTGAAGGTGGAAGCATCATATTTGGAAATATAAATGTAGACAAAATAAAACAAAATTAAATAATTTGCATAAATTAATTTAAAAACAGCAGTATTTAACTACCGGTAAATATTTTTCACTACAAAATTCAACAAATTTTTTTTTTCAATTCAAAATACTGAGTGATGACAAAGTGAATTCATTGAAATTAATTGTTCATAACCAGTGTTGTAATTGTTAACTAAAAGTAAAATATAAAAATAGAGTGAGTATTGCTGAATATAAAAATCGTTTTAGACATTTCACGATTTTCTACTATTTTATTTGAAATGTTTGAAGTATTTTCTAATATTTCTGAATATTTTAGACTTGAGCATAACTAAAATTATATTTTTATAAAATTATATATTTTTTATATTAAATGTATTTTTTTATTTTTTTATAAATAATAAACTAAATATTTTCCATGAAGTTTTCAGAAAAATTGTTTGTCTTTGAAAATGTTACACTATGGAGCTAAAGTCACTTATTTACAAATTTAGGCATTTTACCTTTTAGTTATTCTCAATGGTTCAATACACCATGGATGTTAAAGAAAGAACTGTGTAATGTAACAGGATTAATGGCCAGGACTCCCTTGAAAAAGAGGTTTTTAACCTCAATGGGACTTTCCTGGTTAAATAAAGTTTAAATAAAATTTTTTAAATAATAAACAAAACCTTCTGTTTATGTCTACAATACATTTCCTGAAAGATCAAGAATGTTTTCCTTAAAAGGAGAACATTTTATATATGAAAACAAGGCACTGAACATGACATGATGAAGATTAAAAAAATATTTGGAGGAAGGCACTCCAGCCTCCTGAATCCAGAACAGAGCCCTTCAGAAGATGACATTTAGAAGCAGCAGATCCGCCGGAGAGAGAAAACAGCTACACTCAAAACAAGCCTTGAGCCTTGAACCCGTCTTAAAGCAAGACTTGCACAGTTGTACGACAAACCATACAATTCATTCATTACAATTTGTTTGGTTATTCAACTGACACTCTCTATATATGAAGAAGGGCTGACCTGCGTTAAGTGATATTTCACTTTAACTGCAGTGTAAATTGAAACGCTCACCTGTTCTTTTTCATTATGTGCTCAAACGGCCTGAGGAAATCCTTCTGGAATCTGAAATTGGCCAACTCTCCCTTCTCCAAAAATTTCATGGATAGCTGCCTCAAAGAGTCCACAGCGAAAATAGCAACATCCTCATTGGGATTACAGCCGACCTGTGTCAAAACAGAGAGCGAGAGAGACGGGGAACGTTAAAGCAACGAGAGTGCTGCGTTTTCATTTTCTTCAATCTAGTAGATATGCCCTCCCACAGGCAGAGTGAAATTTAAAAGCGTCATTAGATTTCTCTGATATCGTACAAAGCCACCGAGACACACACACTCTTCATGGACCGATTTCCTTCCAGCATTGATTTGGTGGCTGCTTTGAACTCACCTTATTGAAATGATCCCCTATAACCTCCCATATCCTGGACCACTGCAGCCTGATACGACCCATGTTGTAGTACGAAATCTCCACGATCTTCTGCAGACTGAACATTCGAGGGTGTGTAGGGGAGGCCAATTCATCCATCGATACAGCACACAGCCATCGGACAAAGTCCACTGCAAGACACACCACACCACACTTTAATTTTCTCAGAACTGAATGTAGTATGGCGCTTGCAACGCCAAGGTCATGAGTTCAAATCCCAGAAACAAATACTAATAAAATACAGTTTGAATGCAATATACACTACCGTTCAAAAGTGTGGGGTCAGTAAGATTTTAGTTTTTTAAAGGATACATTAAATTGATCATAAGTGACAGTAAAACCATTTAAAACGTTACAAAATAATTCTATTTCAAATAAATGCTGTTCTTTTGAACATTATATTCATGAAAATAAAATCCAAAAAAAGTCCACGAAATGATTGATAATAAGAAATGTTTCTTGAGCATTAAAATCAGCATATTAGAATGATTTCTGAAGGATCATGTGACACTGAAGATTGGAGTAATGATGCTGAAAATTCAGCTTTGCATCACATGAATAAATTACATTTAATATATAATAAAACAGAAAACAGTTGTTTAAATTATAATAATATTGCACAATATTACTGTTTTTTCCTGTATTTTTGACCAAATAAATGCAGTCTTGGTGAGCATAAGAGACTTCTTTCAAAAACATTAAAAAAAAAATCTTACCATTCACAAACTTTTGAACAGTAGTGTAAGTTTGAAATAAACACGTCCACCAAATGCATAACTGTAAATGTGAAGTCTTGTACTTACCAATGGCATTTCCATCAAGTCTGGTAGAGCCTGTGAATATCCTGCAGAGAAGAATATGAGCGTCAACAACATTCCAGGAACATATTAGTGTTTTTAACATTATGAGGTTCATTATAATTAACGATAACCATCATACCGGTCCACAGCGACTACAACACTTTGCGAGCTGGTCTCCCCGATAGACTCCTGAATGCTTGCGATCTGTTTGCGATCAACGTTCCCTCCTATTGTGAGAAAAAACACAGTTGGATTATCTATACAAGTGCCAACTTAATTTCACACCGCTGTATAATTATGCTGGATTATGATAAAGCAATCTTAATGGATCACATTGTATCTTTAGATAAAAGTTTTTTTGATGATGTAATTGCAACTGGAAAAGCTGCAATGAAGATGGTGCTTGTTTTCAATGTCACAGTTTTTGTGTTTTGACAAAAATGCCCCTTAAATTCAGTCAATATTTTGTCAAATCATATTCAATATCACAAACATTAACTAAATTTTCAAAAATCAGGACAAATGACAAAACATTTAGCTATTAATTGAAACATGTTACACATTTAACATATAGCCCTGTGGTGAAAATCAAGTTTTTAATGTTGTCTATGTGGTGTTTTTTATTATGCTTTAAGACAAACCATGTTCATATTCATAAGTCTACACCATTGCAGAGTATTTTCTCCTTATAACTGTAGTGAACTAAAAACGCGGTTTGAAATCGCTGGTGTTTCTGACGTCACAAACTACCTTGTAACCAATCACGTAAACGTGTGATCGTCAACGAGTGAATCTCTGAGCGAGAGAGTGGAGACGGGGCTAATTTGCATATTCATAGAACGGCGTATACTAAATGAGGTAAGGGTGTAGAGTTACATTCAAGCTATTTTAAGGCATGAAGATTTTTTTTTCAAGGAAAAAAACGTTTAAATATGTAATTTATGTCAATATCTGTTATAGACTAATAAAAAAACTAAATTTTCACTTTAAGACCAAAATTCTAAATAAAATGAATACATTTCTAAACATTTAGCTATTAATTTAAACATGCATTACATTTTTCCATATATCATCTTAAAATCATTTAAATATTATACTGTGCTTTTTCCCCCCTTACTTTATAAAAAAGTCTTTGTCAACAAGCATTTATAATAATGATATGTTTGCTGCTTGTGTGAAGTGTGATGGAAGAAAACAAAACTAGAGGTGTTTCGGATTTCATGGAAGGAGAGCTCGATTGCTTACAGAGAGGCTTTAAAAGCTGCTAGATCTGCTTATTTTTCAACCCTATTAGAAGAAAATAAACATAATCCTAGGTATTTATTTGAAACAGTGGCTAAACTAACGAAAAAGAAAGCTTCAAGCCCAGAAGCTTCCAAGAAACACAGCAGTAATGACTTTATGAACTTCTTCACTTATAAGATCGATAATATCAGGGACAAAATTATAACTATGCAACCGTCTAATACAGTATCGCATCAGGAAGTGCATTGTAGTCTCCCTGAGGGAAAATTTGATTCATTCATTGCTATAGGAGAGGAAGAATTTTGCAAACTCGTCAAATCATCTAAATCCACAACGTGCATGTTAGACCCTATACCGACTAAGCTGCTGAAAGAGATGCTTCCAGATGTCATAGATCCTCTTCTTAATATCATTAATTCATCTTTGTCTCTAGGATACGTACCAAAAACCTTTAAGCTAGCTATGATTAAACCGCTTGTTAAAAAACAGCAACTTGATCCTACAAAACTAGTCAATTACAGGCCGATCTCTAATCTGCCATTTCTGTCAAAGATATTAGAAAAAGCAGTATCCTCACAACTGTGTTCCTTTCTTGAAAGAAATGATATCTGCGAGGATTTTCAGTCCGGATTTAGACCGTACCATAGTACCGAGACAGCTCTCGTTAGAGTCACAAATGATTTGCTCTTATCATCCGATCGTGGTTGTATCTCTCTATTAGTATTACTGGATCTTAGTGCTGCATTTGACACCATTGACCACAACATCCTTTTAAATAGACTCGAACATTATGTTGGCATTAGTGGAATTGCACTAGCATGGTTTAAATCATACTTATCTGACCGTTATCAGTTTGTAGCAGTAAATGAAGAGATGTCTTATCAATCACAAGTTCAGTATGGCGTACCACAAGGCTCAGTACTAGGACCGCTGCTGTTCACTCTGTATATGCTACCATTAGGAGATATCATTAGGAAACATGGAATTAGCTTTCACTGTTATGCCGACGATACTCAGCTGTATATTTCTTCAAAACCTAACGAAACCTACCAATTCACAAAATTAACGGAATGCATAGCTGATATAAAAAATTGGATGACTAGTAATTTCCTACTACTAAATTCAGAAAAAACAGAGATTCTAATTATTGGACAAAAAACTTCCACACGTAATAACCTAGAGTACTGTCTAACACTTGATGGCTGCTCTGTTAAGTCTTCGTCGTCGGTTAGGAACCTGGGTGTGCTCTTTGATACCAATCTTTCATTTGAAAGTCATGTGTCTAGTATCTGTAAAACCGCTTTCTTCCATCTTAAAAATATATCTAAATTACGTCATATGCTCTCAATGAATAATGCAGAACAATTAGTTCATGCGTTTATGACCTCAAGGCTAGATTATTGTAATGCTCTACTGGGTGGTTGCCCTGCACGCTTAATAAACAAACTACAGCTAGTTCAAAACGCAGCAGCTCGAGTTCTTACTAGAACCAGGAAGTATGACCATATTAGCCCCGTTCTGTCAACACTGCATTGGCTGCCTATTAAACATCGTATAAATTTTAAAATATTGCTGATCACTTACAAAGCACTAAATGGTTTAGCTCCGCAGTACTTGAGCGAGCTCTTAACTTATTATAGTCCTTCACGTCTACTGCGATCTCAAAATTCCGGCCAGTTAATAATACCTAGAATATCAAAATCGACTGCTGGCGGTAGATCCTTTTCCTACTTAGCACCAAAACTTTGGAACAGTCTTCCTACCATTGTCCGGGAAGCAGACACACTCTGTCAGTTCAAATCTAGACTAAAAACACATCTCTTCGGCCTAGCATACACATAACACATTATAGACTTATATAATTAGGCTGCATAGTTTAGAACAGCCGGGACCGGGAACACTTCCCGTAAATCCTGATGTACTTGGTACATCATAATAAGGATGGCGTCTACGCTAATATTAGTCTCTCTGTCTATCCCGAGGTTTACTGCTGTCCACCGGAACCAGGCCGTATCCAGATCTGATGAAGGACCAGCGCCAGGACACGACGACGACGCCGCTGACCTGAAGTGTCAACCAGTCTCTCCTCCTCTCCACTCCGACTTCAACCAACCGGAACTGGACAAATACTCTGATTCATTCTGAACTTCATACACTGTTCACTCATTGGCCAGAGGAGAACTGGCCCCCGACTGAGCCTGGGTTCTCCCAAGGTTTTTTTTCTCCATTCTGTCACCTGATGGAGTTTTGGTTCCTTGCCGCTGTTGCCTTACCTTCTGGCTTGCTTAGTTGGGGACATTTAATATTCAACAATATTATAGATCTGCCTTAAAGGTGGATGATGATGAAATTGTTTTTTTTGTATTATTTTCATGTTATCACTGTGAAGCTGCTTTGATACAATCTGTATTGTAAAAAGCGCTATATAAATAAAGATGACTTGATTGACTGACCCAAGCCCAGGTACTCGTCAGAAGTCTGTTCCTTGGTGCTGGTGATGAAGCCTTCCTTCCCCCGTACGGTTCCTGATATGTACCGAGCCTTCACTCCTGTCCCGATGAGCTGGGCCAACTCCAGCTGACTAATGCACTTCATGATCTGCAGCGCACATACAGAATATGATAATTCCTGACAAAATCTGCCAATCACATCACATAGGAAACATGCAAGCCAATCAAAGAGCTGGGTTTGGCAGTGCTCACCTCATGCCAGGAGTTTCCTAGGTAATTTCCATCCGTGTGTGCCACTGTAATGAGGGTCTTGATGGTGTCGATGTTCTTCTGCTTCATCTCGGTGATGCCCGAGCTGGCCGTCAGCAATGTGAAGCGGGCCAGAGCCTGAACGTACGCGTCTCGCTCCAACTGGAATAAATCAGCAGAGAACAAAAACCTTTCGGAGGGTTTCTGTTTGGTCTGTTTCTTACTGAAAGCTACCGAATGTAGTCATATGAACCACTTTTATGACGTTTTTTTGCATCCTTTTTGAAGCTTTACAGCTCCAATCCTCATCATTGTAATTGTATGGAAAAGAGCAACATGCGCATTCCTCAAAATACCTTTTTTTGTGTTCCACATATTTGGAACGACACAAAGACTAATAAATGATTTCATTTTTTAACTATTCCTTTAAGAAGTCAAAGATGACTGAAGTTTTTAAAGTCACTTATTCAGACAGAGACTTGAATAGCAATGCAAGCAAACGCTAGGCCTTTCTCAGCTTCGGAAAATGACCTCTCCACGGTTAATGCAATGTGTGAAATTACCTGAATGCTGAAGATGCACGCTATCCTGATAGCACAGCGGATTCCCTCAAGACACAAAGAAGCCACCTCAGTGTCATCACAGTCTTGCAGACCCACGCTGAACGCAGCCAGAAAGGGTGTCCAGGCCAGCTATGAGAGATGAAGAAAATATGGGATGGGCATTTGCATCCAAACAGAATGTATGTGGAAGTACATGCACAGAATACCTAATACATGTATGCGCATGGACAGAATACCTTAAACATTGGTCTGACGTGCTCGAGGTGGGTGGCGCTGGTGAAGGGCGCCTGAACGTGGCTCACAGCCTCCATCAGAGCCTTGGCTGTCTTTGCCATTTGCTCCATCTCAACATTATACAGAAGCCTCCTCTGCTTCTCACTGGCCACACCTGATCCAGAGACAACAGCAAAAGCACCATCAGTTAACACAAACTTCACCTCAAAATATCAGAATACTCCTTATTCCTCTACAGAGACAGCAGAACATATTGTTCATTTGTTCTCTCGGAAGTCCAATAGCTTGTATTTTAATAATAATAATTCTATATATTTTATAGGGATGCCCGATATGAAAATTGTGGTCGATACCGATAACCGATAATTGTTTATATTTGAAAACCAATATATTGGCCGATTAATCTAAATCCAAATTTTTATGTAATTTGAGAGCCTGATTACAAAAACCTCACCATTTAAAGCCACGTCCCAAGCACACAATTATAATGTTCTCATTGTAATTTTATGTAGCCGATATGACAGACTTGCGCTGCACATGTTGCACTTAACTGTATTAATTTGAAGTGATTCCGATCATATTTTAAGCAATTCAAAACCATCATGGCAAACAGTGCGCATCTGAATGTCTCAGGTGAAGGAAAAATCCATTATTCATCAGATTGAATATATCGGTCAAATTTTGTTATCAGGCCGATAACGATGACGATTAAAAATGACCATATACCGGAATAGTGGCCAATATATCGGTCATCCCTAATATTTCATGTTATTTATTTAATTGTTTTATTATTATTATGGTTAATAATTCTAAAAAAAATTAAATGAAACCAAATAAAAATGATTAATAACTATAATGATTACGAATTAAATAATTATTAAAAAAATATCTATACTCATTAAAAAAATAGCCAAAAATTAAGAAATATCCAGGTTTTTAGTCGTTTTAGCTTGTTTTAAAGTCATCTCGATGCCCCCAGTTTTGTTGAGGACCCCTAGTGAGCCCTGGTCCCCTGGTTGAAAACCACTTATGTACAGTCTCAAACTCATTATCATGCAATAAATAAAAAGGACTGCCATGACCACATCAAGCAAAAAGGCATTTGACCAATCATAGCTTTTTTTTTATGCACATGATTTAAATCGGTAGGTCAAATACTCACTTTGCTTATTTGACTTGATATGTATTTCCTTCGTCTCCTTCATAGATATTTTTTTCCCTGCGATTTCATCATAAATGGCTGAGAGATACTCCTCCGGTAAATCTTTACTGTCATTGATACCTCGGTTCATCTTGATGTATTGCTCTTTCGTCATTTTATTCTTCACCTGTGCCAAGATAAAGGAAACAACAGATCCGTTGCGTTTCAGAAACATCCATCACCCTAGATTTAACGATTCCGCTCACATATCAAGATTGAATGCCAAACAGCCGTTTCCAGCTCCGACGTTCACATTAACATTCATAGACTCGGGAATGAAAAGAAAATGCATTCGCTGAAGATTTCAGTGAACAATCAGCACTCGGTGCACTAACCTGCGGACTGTGTAGATCTGTAGTCAACATGATGATTGAATACGCGAGGACGTATGCGGTGTCTGCGCTGGCGAACAGTGTTTGCCTAAGGAGAGAGACAAAAGAGACAAATAGCGACTGAGTGCAGTGTTTGCGACATAATTAGCAATGTAGGTTAATCTGTTGAAACAGAAGGAGACCGCTGCACTCACCCTTGGTTGCATTCTAAATATCTAGCAGCAAATTTCTCCATCAGTCGATCGATTTTCTGGGCCTCTCCGGGCAGACGGAAACCCTCGAGGAACATGCGCAGTGCTGGTACAAAGTCTTTGCCCTGGAAGTCCATTTGGTCGACGTAGGCATACATAACCTCTTTATTGATGCGATCGTTGTCTCCGAGAAACTCTCCTACCTGGATCTGTCAGGTTGGAAACAGAAGGGCTAATGAGTCACATATTGATTGTGTAGGTAGAGCAGAACAATCATGTTTTATAACTCAATGCTCAATGCTATATTCTAAAGCCACACTGACAGACACTGCAGACTGGAGAAATCATTGAGTATCTATTCAGTGTGCATCATTGAAATGCAATTTCTGTTAAAGTATTCCTCGCATATCTCAAGTCATTCAGGAGGCTGAGGGCTGTTCGGGCTGAAGTGCCCTAATTTTAGGGCAGATTCCAGGAGCTTTACCCATTCCTGCTGTAGTCTTTTGAGGCCGGCGAACGAGCAAATGAGTTGCCGATTCATCACACAGAAAGATCAAATCATCTCTAAGTGGGAGTTTGGCAACACTTGTCTGGAGCATCTTAATATTTTTTATTTACCTTGTTTTTTAATAAACGTTTCAGAAAAGCCCTGTTTTATTACAGCATACTGCTGTAATGTAAATGTATTGGACCTAGGCCACAATACATGTAAGAAACAAGGTAAGGGAAAATATCGTAGATAAACAATGTCTTACAGAGTCAAGTCTTTCCTCTTGGTGTAAAAACTGGGCGATATCTTCAGGCGTGGTTCCCAGCATGCCTTGTTCCTGCAGGTACTGAATGCCCCTCTTTGGTTTTTTGTTGAACCTGTGCATTGTGATAAATAGAACATTAACATATGATCAACAGATTCAAATTGGGCATTTTGTAAGGATGTTCTGAAGATGGACTGAAACCGTTTCTCCAGAAGAAAGTACAGAGCAGTAGGTGCTACACACTTCTAGGAACAACAAAAACCCTGACACTTTCATACATTTTATTCTTTAGTTTCTGAATAGGTGTCATTGACGTGTAAATGCGAGCAGTCGTGTTTAAATTTACATTTTCATCTGACAAGTGAAAATTGCAGAAGTTCAGAACGAGGCGTTTTCGCAGTCTCTTTTTTCACAGTGGAAAAAGTCCAGAAAGATATAGTAGAATTTTTTAGTAGACCTTTTATCTCAAAAGATCAAGTGAAATTGGATTCCTCAGGAATACATATGAACCCTTTAAGATTGCTCTTTGTTTGAGCCCAACATTTCAACTACTGGCTCAACTGTTCGAGGTACCATTTGTCTGGTAGATGGGGAAGTGTTTTATGAAACCTGTTTGCAAGTACCAGTAATTATTTTTATAGTATAGTGCTACAGAACTTATACACTTCACCTTTAAGGTATCCGCACTTGCTCTTGGAGGGCCGACATCCTGCAGAGATTAAATTAACCTGCCTGGAGGTTTCTAGTATGCCTGAAGACCTTAATCAGCTGGTTATGGTGAGTTTAATTGGGGTTGGAGCTAAACTCTGCATGTTTTTCATACCATGGAAAAATTGCATGACAGTGGCCCTCCAGGAGCAGGACTGGACATAGATAGGTAAACGAAGCAATTTCCATTCAAATTTCTATTGATAGTGATTTTGTTAACCGCTTTAATAGAGCATAAGTTGATTTCATGCTTTTAAATCCTACTTAATTGCTTACAGGTCAATGCCTTGCTCTATGATCTCCTTCTGTTGTTTGAGGACCTCAAACTGCTCAGGGTTGTCCGTCCCAGACATCTGTGTGCTGTAGCTCCCGATGCCTGACGAGGCGGTGGAGTCCAATGAGTTTATGCTGCCGTAGCGGTTAATCGTTTCTGGATGCTTTGACTCATTGGTTTCCTGTTCTAAAGGCTTTTCTTGGCCTGATCGAGAGAGAAGAGAAATGAAATTCAGATGCAATTTCAGAGAAAGCTGAAAAAATGATGAGCCCGGTTTGTGAAACACCATGAGCCCCTGCAGCCTAGGGACTAAAGACAACATGATTCATTGGAGTCCTGGTTGGCTGAAATGTGTGTTGGTGTAGAGTCTTTTTTCTGATTCAGCTCCCTATATGAGTTTCCCAACACAACACTTCTCTAATAAAGTCTTTGGCCTCAGCAGACTCGTATCACAAAAACAGCACGATGGGGACTGGAGGAAGAGCAGCGTGACCTGAATACACAAAGTAACAGATCTGAAGTTGGTGCAAGCAAAATAAACAGGCGGTTTGGGTATGTGGAAGCCGTGGTTGCAGTTTGCAGGGTCTAATTACACACTGGAAACACTGTAAAAGATTTAGCGGGTAGCTATCGCTGTAACATGAGCTGTCAGGTCACTTCCTCATTTCTCAGTTTCCTCTCTCTAAGAGATCAGAGGAGCCAGTAAGTAGCAGCTGGGAAATACTTGCCCATTCGTCTTAAGCTTCAAACAATAATATACAATGATATACAAAAGCTAATACGGCCACAACACAAATAACTATTATATACTGTCTAGTTTACGCAACAAAAGCTAATGCAATCAATTCTAAATGTCACTACAAACTGCCGTTACCTGCTCTCCCTTTTGATGTGCGTCCGTTAAGAGAAAAGAACAAAGATTGATTGGCCAGCATGATGAGAATACAAGAACCTGAAAGTCTTGATTAGTGATCCAAAACAAACATAATGCATCTGAAGAGTTACTCAGATAAGTATGCTACAATCAGACTGGCCGATTAAGACATAAGGCCTGTAAGATTGGCAATTTGGTCAAGATGAAAGGTTACAGACAATTCTTTATTTGATTTGCCACCGTAAACATTGTTTCCACTAAAATACCATGGCTACTATATTTATAAAACAAAATCCATGGTAACCACTGTCAAAAAATTAACAAAAACATTTTATATTTTAGGTGATTACTAATGTGTTCTGGCTATTTGTTTGCAAATAAATAATGTGGTTCCAAGTCTGTTATTTTCAGTGTTTTCCTGGGTGTTGCTAGGTGTTTGCTATGGTGTTTTAAGTAGAAACTAGAATGCCTTACAAGCATTGCTGTGACGTTCCAAAAGTGTTTTGGGTGGTTTCTAGGGCATTGCCAGGTTTTTGCTAAGGCATATTGAGTGGTTGTTGACAAGTGGTTGCAAGAGTTTTTTTCTGTGTAGTTTCTAGGTCTTACATTGCTTACAAGTGGTTGCTAAGGTGGTCTGAGTGTTTGTTAGCAAATTGCTATGTGGTTTCAGGGGTGTTTTGGGTGTTTTTTAGGGCATTGCTATGTGGTTGTTAAGGCGTATTAAGTGGTTGTTAGCACATTGCTATGTGGTTCCAAGAGTTTTTTTGTGTAGTTTCTAGGGCGTTGCTAAGTGGTTACTAACGTGTTCTGTGTTCTAAGTGGTTGTTAGTGGTTCCAAGGGTGTATTTTTTAAGTGGATTCTCAGTGGTCAATTTGTTATTTAAAAATAAGTAAGACTCTGGTTTCTGATTGGCTGATATCTGAAAGCCTAAGATGGGCTTGATGCAACAGGGAAATTTCCTTTAGGTCCATCAGAGCCTCTCCTCCTTAAACCCAATAAAGCAAAGCTTGATTAAACCTAAATCCCCATCGCTCTGAAGAGGTAGGGTCTTTAGCCTGGCGCATGTTCCCAGCTCTTACGAGAAGCTCTGCTTTGCAGTATTCAGGGAGCTTGCAGCCTACCTCCCTGATGTCAGGGCATGCCTTGGTGAGGAATAACAGCCTCCAGCCTGTTTGATTAAGATGAAAGGCCTGTGTAGCCATCACGGCGAAAAGCATTTCCTGCCTTTATTTGAGGCACAGGACTCCTAGTGCACTGTCCTCAAAAGCAACTGTTTATCCATTTGGTTCTGCACAAGCCAGAAGCCTCTGGAAAGCAGCATAAAGGCACTCCGAGGAGACTAATTTAGAAGAGCCAGAGCCGTAACCTGGAATATGTAATGCAACCGCTTGGATCCAAATAGGGATGGCCCGATACCGATACCAGTATCGGGTATCGGGCCGATACTGAGCTCATGTACTCGTACTCGTAAAAACGCCCCGATACCAACAACCGATACCAGGCAGCGTGTGTACAGTGTTTGTGTCCAGACAAAGAAGCACTGACAACAGAAAGTATAATGGGGATAAAAAAGAAGGCTGTCTATGAAGTAAATGTATCATATTAGTGAAATATTAAACAAAATATAGTAACGCCTATATAGCTGTGGTGCGCGAGCTGATAAGAGAAAAACGCGCAGTGGATTGAGCGCGCCGCGGCACCGAAGCGCGAGCTGGTCGAGCGCATCAGACGTCAGTGGAAAGTTTGTAGTTCAGTCGGATGTCAATGGCAAAGAAAGTAAAACGAGGCATGTAGCTTATTATTAACATTAACTGACCAGAGAGAGAGAGAGAGAGAGCGTGCACTTCTGTTGAATGCTCTGGATTGCTGATCGTTCACTCGGCACGTATATTTGGATTAAAACTAAATCGTATATGTAAGTAAAACATGAACTGTTACCTTATTTATGTTTAACGACATTATTACAGGACATTTGCAGGTCAAGAAGTTACATGAACTTCAAACATCCAAAGCGCGCGCCCCGAAAACCATCGCCTCAGACAGCGCGCGAACACTGAGTGGAATTATTTCACTATTGCGCTTGTACGGATGAATTCACACAAAACTATGTAAAAACGCCCGTCTTGGCGAGTATCCTAGTAAACAAAGTATATTATATGTCAAGTGTACGTAGACAGTATAATTCAAATAGGTTTCAAGTGCGTTCGGTCTTAAAGGGGCAGCAGTTGAATTAATCTGCTGCTGTGTTTTAATGTTAACCAGACAAAGGATTAACTCTTGACTAAATAGGCTACCTTTTTTTGTAACTTCACAAAAAGATCCATCTATATTTAATTTATACAGTAATGAATATGCAGTGCATTAAATATATTTGATGAACAAATTAAGTTTACATTTAATAAACAAATATGATTTGACATTCTTTTGGTTTCTCTACCAATACATTTAAAAATGACAAATGCATGAATTAAATTAATTGAAAATAAAAATACAGGTATCGGTTACGGTATCGGCGAGTACCAAAAATGAAAGTATCGGTATCGGACTCGGCCTGGAAAAAGTGGTATCGGGCCATCCCTAGATCCAAAGCATATCAGGATATAGAGGGGCTAAACAAGGTTCTGCAGGTATCATACTGGTTGAGGAGCCAGTATTGATGTTTTGTTGAGGCTGATGGTTTGCCTTACCGAGACTTGTCTGGGAATTGGGGTTGACATATTGGTCTTTGCTCCACTCCACCATACACTTGAGAATGGACACCAAACACTCCAGTCCTTTCTTCCTTAGAGTCAGCTCCTGAGCGAAATTAACAGTTCTAGTAATTTACCCTTTCGAAATCAGCATGATTTTTTTCTTTTGTTAAAAAATAAATAAAACTTGAACAGGGACAATTAAACTTAAAAAATTCATCAAAGTGTGTTTACCTGAAGTGGGTTTGTACCCAGTTCATGGCCTCCTCGTCCTTGTGCAATCTTTGAGAGGTCATTCACCAGCCTCTCGAAAATATTAGCAGCATTCAGGTCACAATCATAATTAACATAGATATCAACCACACTCTGGGCATCTGTGAGGAAAAGAAATATCATAGAATTACTCATAGAAAATCTCTCAAATATCTTTGAAAGTGAGATTAAGAAAAGCCTTTCATACCTGCACATATTCTGGTGAGGGTTTGAATGACCATCCACTTGTGGTCATATGAGCTTGTGGACGTTTCCAGAATATAAAGGAAAATCTCTTTGAAAAACACCTAGGGAGAAAAAAATAGTTTTTAAAATTGGTCATAAAATTGGTGAAAAATGCAGTTTTTCACTTAAAAACCTCAAATATTCATAACAAAGTCAGTAACAGATGGTGTTGTCAAGACTCTTGCGTAACTTGATCGAAGTGAGAAATATTACTACACGTCACTGCAAACAATAAATCCCAACACACTTGTCTGGAATGAGGCACACACACAAACAGAGAGACTGAGGCAGAATTACAAGCTTTCATCCTAAACCACAGCTCAAATAAATCCACACTGTCAGCTAGACGCTCCACAGTCTGACGCCATCAGGGCAAGATGCACAAACACATTACAATTCGGGGGGAACTGAGTTCAGGCACCTCAATTTGCATCTTGAGATGTGTCTTGAAGTTGGACAGGAGGGTGAGGAAGATGGACAGCGACAGCTCGAACACTTCGGGGACGGAGGAGACGCCGTTTTTAGACAGCGCTACGCACAGGTACTGCTTGATGGCGTTGATGAACATCTCATTGGTTTTGAAGATGGGCCCAGCGTTCTGCAGGATGGACAGGAGGAGCTGCAGCGAGAGGACCTTGGACCGCAGCTCGTGGGATCTGCAGGAAGTTCATAAATTATGTATTCATTCTGCATTCCATTTTAAATACTTGTGCCAAGGCCAAACTTAACTTAATAAAGAAAAATCTTATTCAAGAATCTTAAGTCCCCCTGTGGTGAAAATCAAGCTTTAAAATGTTATTTATAGGTCTATGTGGTGTTTTTAATATGCTTTAAGACAAACCATAAGCAAATTCATAAATCAACACCATTGGTGAACAAAAGAGTCTCAAAATCGCTGGTGTTTCTGACGTCACAAACTACCTTGTAACCAATCCTGTCAACGTGTGATTGTCAACGAGTGGATCTATGAGCTGGTGTGAGTGAGTGGAGGCGGGGCTCATTTGCATATTCATATGCATATACCGGTACTAAATGAGGCAATGGTACAGAGTTATATTTAAGCTACTTTAAGGCATGAAAAAAAAAATTTCAAGGAAATTTTTTTTTTTAAATAAATCATTTTTGGTGATCAAAGATGAGTTTTAAGGGATAACTTACTGGGCAAAGGCTCCATTAAAAATACTATTTTTATTGACTGTTTAAATACTTAACATTTCTCATTGCCCAAAGAATGACATGTATAAAGAAATATAAAGTATAAAATAATGAGAATTCAAAATTAATATATTTTTGCTGGTTATCAGCTTATAAGACTGGAGACATTAATATAAAATAAACCAAAAAAGTATTCAATCATAAATATATTGTAGATTATCGTTCATGAGAAAAGAATAAAGCTGCAACTACAGCTGTGTTGTTATTCCTAACTAAAACTATTAAAATGAACCTGAAATAAAACATAAATATTAGATGGAAAACATAAAATGATTTTTTTTTTAGAAAATGTAATAAGTTTAAATTGAAGTACTAAAATAACTCTTAATAACTCTTAACTTAAATAAAAATGTATTGAAGCTACATAGAAATATAAAATATAAATTAAAACAAAAAGACAAAAGAACGCAAGAAAATGACTAAAACTTAAACTAAAATTAAAATGTAAACTGAAAATATAAAAATAAAAGCCAATTAAAAATATGAACACATACTATAATAGTATAATACTAAAATAACACTGGACTTTGGCTTTCCACTGATAAAACAAATGTAAAAAATATACACTTATTAAAACAAATATTTTTTTAGGATATTAAATATTAAATTAAATTAAACATGAATATAATAATTTCGGGAAATCTTAAACGATGCAGCAACAGAATTCAAAAGGCACTCTACAGTAATAGCTACCAAAACAATGCTATAAAATATGTCATACTGTCTACTAATGAACAAACTAAACCTACATTTTCTGAATTAAATTGTGTTAACACTAACAGTGGTGAATTAAAAGTGGTGCCTCAATTCTAGTGTGTTCTGGGTGTTCTAGTGTGTCCTTTTCAACCCCTTTTTATTGTCCTCTAGTCAAAAACTGTCCCTAACATAAAGTATGTACAATAATAATAGTGACGTTTGCCTAAGTTTGCACCACTATAAATAAATAAAGTCTAAAGCCGCGTTTCCACCCTGGGAACTTTCCCCAGGAACTAGGAACTTTGGGCTGGTACTCTGTGTGTTTACATCGCAGGAACCAGGGTCTAAATGAAGTTCCAGGTAAATATTTCCCCCTCAGAAAGTCCCTGCTGGCGAGGTAGTACTTTTTCAAAGTTCAGGAACTTTCGGGGGTGGGACTTGTGCGCTGAACGTGCTGATTGGTTGTGTTCACGCCGCATATTGACTGGAGGACTCCACGCAGCATTCTATTTTAACCGGCATTTTTAAAAATCTATTGCGGTTCGTGGCTTCATGCATTAAGAGTTGTCTGTCTGCAAATATGGAATTTAATTATAAAATATAGCTGCAAGCAGCGATTACGGGCCCAAGCCGGTGGCACCGCCACCCCGGTGCCTTTAGTGTCACCGGCTTGGGCCCTCCATCGCTGCTTGCAGCTATATTTATATATATATATATATATATAAAGCCGCCACCCCGTTGCCTTTCGGGTTCCTGTGCACGACGGGCAATAACGTAACCCCGCTTTGACTGTCGAGAGGGCAATATAGCCCTTTGTATCACTCGATTTTATTTAACCAAATGTTTTTTTTAACAAAATATGTTATTTATCTGATTCATCCAACCCTATACTGCACTCTTTTACTAATACTATATTATATTTCATCGTTTTCATGTCTTGCCCTCAAACATATCTGTTTAATCTGCTTATTTTTAAGTTACACATAATACATTGATTGAAAAAGAAACTCAAACTTTTTGTTTATGGTAATATTATTTGATACAGAAAGAAATAAGTGAGACTGTGGGAGTGAGGGGAGGGTAATGACAGCCAAAGGGAGACAGAGACAGATAACTTTTGAAACTAAAAAAATGACATCCTAACTTTGATAATGTTTAAATATACATGAAAATGCAGCATATCATTAATTGAAATTAGTGTACTTTAAAACACTTGTTTAAAATAAAAAACACATTTATACATAGTATAAAACACTAGATGGCACAATTGTTCATTGTCTTTCTGCTCCCCTCCCCACACACACACAGACAGGGGGGCTGTCTGTGTGTGTGCCCTCCCTCCCCTCCCCACACACACAGACAGGGGGGGCTGTCTACACACACACACACACACACACACACATCCACACACACACACAGAATGGGTGGGGGAACTCGGTCAGAGAGAGGCAGAGAGAGACAAAACCACATTCAAACCAAAATATCTGACTTCCTGTTGGTCGGAGCTAATGACTGTAAACCAGAAAGTTGTCCGGCTCGATGTGCACAATATACATACCAAGTTTTGTGACTGTAGGTAAAACTAACCCCCGCACTTTTGTCAAAAGTAACACACTTCCTGCTGCCAGTTGGTGGCGCTATAACTTTGACTCACATTAGTTACATCCATGTGATCGCTCTCTTACAACAAACACGCTACTGAAGTTTCATCAAGATCAATTAATGTATGAAGACGTTATAACACATCGTGTTTCTCTTTTCTCGCCATAATTTTGTTTCCTCGCCACGGCCAAACTGTTCGAGATATCAAAAATCCGTCAGCAATTTAGTATCCTCAATGTCTTGACGTCATGCTGACCGATATGGCAAGCCGTTTTAGCTTTTATTCATTTCCAGGATATGAATTCTTGATATCAACAATTACATTTTCACTAGTTAAAATTATAGTTATTGATATCAGGAATTAGATTTATACTAGTAACAATGGCCATTTTTGATATCAGGAATTACATTTCCACTAGTAACAATGCTAATTCTTGATATCAACAATTACATTTTTACTAGTTAAAATGTTAATTCTAGATATCAAGAATTTAATTTTTGATATCAAGAATTTAATTCTTGATATCTGTAATTGTATTTTCACTAGTGAAATGTCACCATAGGCTGCCATTCAAAATCAATTGTTGATATCAAGAATTGATTTCTTACTAGTAGAAATTCCAATTTCACATATCAGAAATACAATTCTTACTAGTAAAAACCTTTATTTTTGATATCAAGAATTCAGTTGTCACTAGTTGAAATGTCTATTCTTGATATCAACAATTGAATTGCTACTAGTAACAATGTTAATTTTTGATATCAATAATCCCATTTTCACTAGTGACAATGTTAATTTCTGATATCATGAATGTGATTGTTACTAGTAAGAAAGCCATTTTAGATATCTGAAATATTATTGATATCATAAATACATTTTCAGATATCAAAAATGAAAAATGTTACTAGTAGCAATTCAATTGTTGATATCAAGAATAGACATTTCAACTAGTGACAATTGAATTATTGATATCAGTAATTGGCATTTTTACTAGTAAGAAATCAATTCTTGATATCAACAATTACATTTTTACTAGTAAGAAATCAATTCTTGATATCAACAATTGATTTTGAATGGCAGCCTATTGTGACATTTCACTAGTGAAAATACAATTACAGATATCAACAATTCAATTGTTGATATGAACAATTACATTTTTGATATCAACAATTGCAATTGTTGATATCAAGAATTCAATTGTTGATATCAAGAATTAAATTGTTGATATCAACAATTACATTTTTGATATCAAAAAATGTAATTGTTGATATCAAAAATGTAATTGTTGATATCAAGAATTCATATCCTGGAAATGAATAAAAGCTAAAACGGCTTGCCATAGACCGAGTTTGGTTGCGATTGGATGAATTTTCTAGAAAAAATGTTTCAAATTCCAGGGGCATGCGTTTTCATACCACCCACAATAGCAGACTTCCTGTTGGACTGGCGTAAAACTTAGAGCACGAAAGTTGTTCGGCCCGATGAGATCTAAATGTGTACCGAGTTTCATATTATTACATGCAAGCGTGTTTGATATACGGACAAGTGTTTGAATCCCATTCAAGGGGGCGCTGTCGAGCCCCCCTGCCACGCCCGGGTACCAGCTTCAGCCCGGCCCTGATGGGTTCTGACCTGTGTGCAAAATTTCAAGAGTTTTCGAGCACGTTAAGGGCCCAAAAAGTGCCCGAGATTTTGCACACAGCAGAGAAAGGGTTAAACTAAACTAGCCCCCCTCCTCACACACACTCACACACACACACATACACAGATCCCCACCTCCCCTCCCCACCCCACACAGACAGACACACACACACAGAATAGCAGAGAGACAGAGAGAGACACAATTCACATTCAAACCACAATATCTGACTTTCTGTTGGTCGGAGCTAATGACTGTAAATTATAAAGTTGTTCGGCTTGATAATATCAATATACACGCTGAGTTTTGTAACTGTAGGTAAAACTATAACTAAGTTATAACACACTTTATGCATCCTTTTTTAATCATAAATTTGTTTCCTCGCCACGGCCAAACCGTTCGAGATATCAAAAATCCGTCCGCAATTTAGCGTCCTCCATGTCTTGACTTCATGCACACCGAGTTTCGTGGTCATCGGATGAATTCTCTGGGAGAAGTGTTTCAAATGCCAGAACATGCGTTTCCATACAGCCCATAATAGCCGACTTCCTGTTGGACTGGCGTAAAACTTAGAGCACGAAAGTTGTTCGGCCCGATGAGATCTATATGTGTACCGAGTTTCATATTATTACATGCAAGCGTGTTTGATATATGGACATGTTTTTGAATCCCATTCCAGGGGGCGCTGCCGAGCCCCCCTGCCACGCCCGGGTCCCAGCTTCAGTCGGCCCCTGATGGCCGCGGGTTCTGACATTTGTGCAAAGTTTCAAGAGTTTTTGAGCACGTTAAGGCCCCCAAAAGTGCCCAAAAGGTAGTAAAATAATAATAATAATAAATATATATATATATATATATATATATATATAAATATAAATAAATATAGCTGCAAGCAGCGATTACGGGCCCAAGCCGGTGGCACCGCCACCCTGGTGCCTTTAGTTACACTAAAGGCACCGGGCTGGCGCTGCCACCGGCTTGGGCCCTCCATCGCTGCTTGCAGCTATATTTATTTATATTTATATATATATATATATATATATATATATATATATATATATATATATATATATATATATATAAAAAGCCGCCACCCCGTTGCCTTTCGGGTTCCTGTGCACGACGGGCAATAACGTAACCCCGCTTTGACTGTCGAGAAGAAGTCTGCTTTAGAGCTTGCATCAGTGTGAGTC
This sequence comes from Phoxinus phoxinus, assembly GCF_949152265.1. Lineage (NCBI taxonomy): Eukaryota > Metazoa > Chordata > Actinopteri > Cypriniformes > Leuciscidae > Phoxinus > Phoxinus phoxinus. Next base: position 12,177,185 of record NC_136899.1, on the reverse strand, counting down.
TTTCTGCTCCCCTCCAAACACACACAGAAAAGGGGGGGGGCTGTCTGTGTGTGTGCCCTCCCTCCCTCCCTCCCCACACACACACACACACACACACACACACACACACACACACACACACACACACACACACAGAGAATGGCAGGGGGAACTCTGTCAGAGAGAGACAAAACCACATTCAAACCAAAATATCTGACTTCCTGTTGGTCGGAGCTTATGACTGTAAATGAGAAAGTTGTCCGGATCGATAAGCACAATATAGAGACCGAGTTTTGTGACTGTAGGTAAAAATAACCCACCCACTTTAGTCAAAAGTATCTTGAAAGTAACACACTTCCTGCTGCCAGTTGGTGGCGCTATAACTTTGACTCACAATAGTCACATCCATGTGATCGCCCTCTTACAACAAACACACTGCTGAAGTTTCATCAAGATCAATAAATGTATGAAGACGTTATAACACATTGTGTTTTTCTTTTCTCGCCATAACTTCGTTTCCTCGCCACGGCCAAACCGTTCGAGATATCAAAAATCCGTCCGCAATTTAGCGTCCTCAATGTCTTGACTTCATGCTGACCGAGTTTGGTGGCGATAGGATAATTTTTCTTGGAGGAGTATATCAAATTCCAGGGGCATGCATTTTCATACAGCCCATGATAGCCGACTTCCTGTTGGACTGGCGTAAAACTTAGAGCACGAAAGTTGTTCGGCCCGATTAAATCTATATGTGTACCGAGTTTCATATTATTACATGCAAACGTGTTTGATATATGGACCAAGTTTTTCGGACCACGTTCAAGGGGGCGCTGTTGAGCTCCCCTGCCACGCCCGGGTACCAGCTTCAGCCCGGCCCTGATGGCCGCAGGTTCTGACCTGTGTGCAAAGTTTCAAGAGTTTTCGAGCACGTTAAGGGCCCCAAAAGTGCCCGAGAAGTCCCACACAGCAGAGAAAGGGTTAAAATAAAGCCCCCCTCCTCTCTCACACACACAGACACTGAGAGAGACTGGCAAAATTCCCATCAAATCACATTCAAACCAAAATATCTGACTTCCTGTTGGTCGGATTTAATGACTGTAAATTAGAAAGTTGTCCGGCTCGGGGAGATAAATATAAATACCGATTTTTGTTACTGTAGGTAAAACTAATACCCCATTTTTGACTAAAGGTGGCGCTACTGAGCCCCTTACCACGCCCGTTTCTGAAACTTCACACATGCCTAGTACCTAATAAATCTGATATGCATGTTGAGTTTCATGCAATTTGAAGCATGTTAAGAGCCTCAAATGCACCCAAAAAGAATATAAAAGTTTAAAGCGTTGCCATGGCAACAGTATTTAAGATATCAATAATTCTTTCACAGGTCTACATCTGCCGTGTGTTTACATTATACAGATGAAGTTTGAAGCAAATCGGGTAAAAATAAGAGGGTGAATTCAAAGCATTTTGAAAGTGACACACTTCCTGCTGCCAGTTGGTGGCGCTATAACTTTGACTCACAATAGTCACATCCATGCGATCGGCCTCTTACAACGAACACACTGCTGAAGTTTCATCAAGATCAATTAATGTATGAGGATGTTATAACACACTTCCTGTTTCCAATATTCGCCATAAATTCGTTTCCTCGCCACGGCCAAACCGTTCGAGATATCAAAAATCCCCTCGCAATTTATCATCCTCCATGTCTTGACTTCATGCACACCGAGTTTCGTGGTCATCCGATGAATTCTCTAGGACAAGTGTTTCAAATGCCAGAACATGCGTTTCCATACAGCCCATAATAACCGACTTCCTGTTGGACTGGCGTAAAACTTAGAGCACGAAAGTTGTTCAGCCCGATGAGATCTATACGTGTACCGAGTTTCATATTATTACATGCAAGCGTGTTTGAGATATGGACATGTTTTTGAATCCCATTCCAGGGGGCGCTGGCGAGCCCCCCTGCCACGCCCGGGTCCCAGCTTCAGTCGGGCCCTAATGGCCGCGGGTTCTGACATTTGTGCAAAGTTTCAAGAGTTTTTGAGCACGTTAAGGCCCCCAAAAGTGCCCAAAAGGTAGTAATATAATAATAAATATATATATATATATATATATATATATATATATATATATATATAAATAAATATAGCTGCAAGCAGCGATTACGGGCCCAAGCCGGTGGCACCGCCACCCTGGTGCCTTTAGTTACACTAAAGGCACCGGGCTGGCGCTGCCCCCGGCTTGGGCCCTCCATCGCTGCTTGCAGCTATATTTATTTATATATATATATATATATATATATATATATATATATATATATATATATATATATATATATATATATATATATATATATATATATATATATATATATAAGCCGCCACCCCGTTGCCTTTCGGGTTCCTGTGCACGACGGGCAATAACGTAACCCGCTTTGACTGTCGAGAGGGCAATATAGCCCTATGTATCACTCGATTTTATTTAACCAAATGTTTTTTTTAACAAAATATGTTATTTATCTGATTCATCCAACCCTATACTGCACTCTTTTACTAATACTATATTATATTTCATCGTTTTCATGTCTTGCCCTCAAACATATCTGTTTAATCTGCTTATTTTTAAGTTACACATAATACATTGATTGAAAAAGAAACTCAAACTTTTTGTTTATGGTAATATTATTTGATACAGAAAGAAATAATAGAGTAATGAGACTGTGGGAGTGAGGGGAGGGTAATGACAGCCAAAGGGAGACAGAGACAGATAAGTTTTGAAACTAAAAAAATGACATCCTAACTTTGATAATGTTTAAATATACATAAAAATGCAGCATATCATTAATTGAAATTAGTGTACTTTAAAACACTTGTTTAAAATAAAAAACACATTTATACATAGTATAAAACACTAGATGGCACAATTGTTCATAGTCTTTCTGCTCCCCTCCCCACACACACAGACAGGGGGGCTGTCTGTGTGTGTGCCCTCCCTCCTCTCCCCACACAGACACACACACACAGACACACACACACACTCACACACACACACACACACACACACACACACACACACACACACACACACACACACACACACACACACACACACACACACACACACACACAGAATGGCTGGGGGAACTCTGTCAGAGAGAGGCAGAGAGAGACAAAACCACATTCAAACCAAAATATCTGACTCCCTGTTGGTCGGAGCTAATGACTGTAAATCAGAAAGTTGTCCGGCTCGATGTGCACAATATACATACCAAGTTTTGTGACTGTAGGTAAAACTAACCCCCCCACTTTTGTCAAAAGTAACACACTTCCTGCTGCCAGTTGGTGGCGCTATAACTTTGACTCACATTAGTTACATCCATGTGATCGCTCTCTTACAACAAACACGCTACTGAAGTTTCATCAAGATCAATTAATGTATGAAGACGTTATAACACATCGTGTTTCTCTTTTCTCGCCATAATTTTGTTTCCTCGCCACGGCCAAACTGTTCGAGATATCAAAAATCCGTCAGCAATTTAGTATCCTCAATGTCTTGACGTCATGCTGACCGAGTTTGGTTGCGATTGGATGAATTTTCTAGAAAGAGTGTTTCAAATTCCAGGGGCATGCGTTTTCATACCACCCACAATAGCCGACTTCCTGTTGGGCTGGCGTAAAACTTAGAGCACGAAAGTTGTTCGGCCCGATGAGATCTAAATGTGTACCGAGTTTCATATTATTACATGCAAGCGTGTTTGATATATACGGACAAGTGTTTGAATCCCATTCCAGGGGGCGCTGTCGAGCCCCCCTGCCACGCCCGGGTACCAGCTTCAGCCGCGGGTTCTGACCTGTGTGCAAAATTTCAAGAGTTTTCGAGCACGTTAAGGGCCCCAAAAGTTAGGGATGCATCGATCCGATATTCAGTATCGGTATCGGCTCCGATATTGCCATTTTTGCCAGATCGGGTATCGGTCAGACGAGGCCGATCCAAATCCGATATTGTGCGTATACTATTCTGTGCTATTGTTAAGCCCCACAAAAGGCACAAAAACATTATAAAGCACCATAAAGTTGTCGTGCACTATATTATAAGTGTTCGGAAGCCATTATATAGTATAATGTGAGATAGAAATTAATATTTAAGTCATTAAATTCAAGATCACGTTCACTTTTCCCTCCGCTGCGGCTGTCAGTCATTCTCCATTCAGCATCAAGCAGTGCGTCACGTTCGGTTACGAGTCAACACGATGAAAAACTCTCTCCAAGATGATTCAAAGTTACTATAATTATACTTGATCTGTAGATAAAGGGCTATGGTTTTGCATTAAACAACTTTATCTTGCTGGACTTTATTGCTGTACCTTAATCATGTTAACGTTACTTTCTACCGGGTGTCTCTCACAACACTGGAGTAGAGTCAGAGCATTATAATTGTTCTTCACGCGCAGAGTAACTGACATTTAAAACTGTTTAAAGAAAATGCTCTGTTTAAAGAAACTATTGCATAGATGGATAGATACTGTATAATACACTACGCATCAATATGCCTTTCCTTTGTGATTTGAACTTTTCAATGCGGAATCGACGCGCTGCGCGCTGTGACTCGTGTTGCTTCATGCGCATCATTCTGCGCTCGCGATGCGCATAAGCGCTGTGTGCCGCACTGTACTGGAGCCTTTCATATCATAATACAGCGACGCAATGAACGATTATTTCTAGTTCTGTCCTATCTATCATATGTTGCTGCCTCATTAAACCGCTGTGCTATAAATTTAAAACATGTCTCAATTTTATAGTAGGCCTAGGCTATATATAAAATAATTAATCTTTTTGATTTTTGTTATCTTGTTTTTCATGAATGTATTTTACAACAATACAAAGAGCAATGTGTAACGTTTTACCAAATTTAGTGTTACACTTATTGTCTCATATTTGTTCCCCACTAAATGTTTTTTTCATGTTCAGATTTAATACAATTATTGTGCACTTGTGATTTTTTTTTGGCTAAATTTTACTGCTGAATTATCCACTAATCTAGTTTATAATAGCATTTTTGTCACAGATTATGATCATATTTTTTTTTATTTGTTGTTTTTCTTTATAATGAAGTTGTCTGTATTAAGTAGATTGTGTTTAACACAAAATAGTGACTATCAGTTCAACACACAGAGTTATAGAAATTCTACTTGATTAAAAATAAAAAACTGTGCTGGTATCGGATTGGTATCGGTATCGGTCGATACTCAGAATGTTTGGTATCGGATCGGATCGATTCTGAAAAAATGGTATCGTTGCATCCCTAAAGTGCCCGAGATTTTGCACACAGCAGAGACAGGGTTAAACTAAACTAGCCCCCCTCCTCACACACACACACATACACAGATCCCCCCTCCCCTCCCCACCCCACACAGACAGACACACACACACAGAATGCCAGAGAGACAGAGAGAGACACAATTCACATTGAAACCACAATATCTGACTTTCTGTTGGTCGGAGCTAATGACTGTAAATTAGAAAGTTGTTTGGCTTGATACGATCAATACACACGCTGAGTTTTGTAACTGTAGGTAAAACTATAACTAAGTTATAACACACTTTATGCATCCTTTTTTAATCATAAATTTGTTTCCTCGCCACGGCCAAACCGTTCGAGATATCAAAAATCCGTCCGCAATTTAGCATCCTCCATGTCTTGACTTCATGCACACCGAGTTTCGTGGTCATCGGATGAATTCTCTGGGAGAAGTGTTTCAAATGCCAGAACATGCGTTTCCATACAGCCCACAATAGCCGACTTCCTGTTGGACTGGCGTAAAACTTAGAGCACGAAAGTTGTTCGGCCCGATGAGATCTATATGTGTACCGAGTTTCATATTATTACATGCAAGCGTGTTTGAGATATGGACATGTTTTTGAATCCCATTCCAGGGGGCGCTGCCGAGCCCCCCTGCCACGCCCGGGTCCCAGCTTCAGCGCGGCTCTAATGGCCGCGGGTTCTGACATTTGTGCAAAGTTTCAAGAGTTTTTGAGCACGATAAGGCCCCCAAAAGTGCCCAAAAGGTAGTAAAATAATAATAATAATAAAGAAGAAGAAGAAGAAGAATAATAAATAATAATCCTAAGAAAAACAATAGGGCCTTCGCCTTTTCAAGGCTTGGGCCCTAATAAAGAAGAAGAATAAATAATAATCCCATGGAAAACAATAGGGCCTTCGCCTTTTCAAGGCTTGGGCCCTAATAATAAGAAGAAGAAGAATAATCCTTAGAAAAACAATAGGGCCTTCGCCTTTTCAAGGCTTGGGCCCTAAAAAACACTGGACCGACGACGAGGTTCAGGCTTTATTACGCGTATTTGTGTAACAGGACATTTTCTGCGCGTTCGTCCCAGCCATCTCACATTCAATGTCCGCAATACATCACAAACAACTGCAGCACAGTTTGAATCTCCTCCATACTTATTATAAATGTGGCGCTCAAAACTGATTACTGTCCGTCGCAGACTGGGAGGAGCAGTCGCCCGCAGTTTATAATCTTCCCGGTACTTTTTTAGACCGCGGTGTAAACGCAGAAAGTAACCAGTCTGGGGCAAAAAAAGTTCCTGGGACAAATTGTTCCGGGTAATTTCGGTGGAAACGCGGCTTAAGTCCTGCCCTGATGTAAATCAAGACGGATCAACAGGTCTCAGTCCATTTGACAAAGAGTGATCAATAGCACTGAAACAAGCTTCCTGCCTCACTGCCTCTGAAGACACACCAGGATGAATGGCTCCCTTTCTCTTCAACTGACGGGGAGGAATATCTCTCTTGCCCTCTGACAGCCCTATTCTCCTGTTAAAGAACAATGGCTGATGCCATCAACACTCTTGCTCTAAAATGTCTCCAACCAATTACAGATCTAATATTAGAATAGGAAAAGAGACCACAAAACCACAACAAAATTGAACCCTGACTGGAGATTTCCTTTTTGGCACAACATTTTGCACAACAAACAAACAATTCCATTTGTATACAGTCAGATGTTTTATTTAGAAAGCCTGGCTTACTTCGGATCAGGAGGACCGTCTGAAAGGGGCTTCATGGAGAGCTTGCAGAGAGAACGGAATACCAAGAATGCATCCTTCTGGAGAATGTGGGAAAACTTTGCACCTGGTGCTGGACCAGTGGTAGCTACAGAATCCTGTGGGAGAAATGCTCATGTTGGCCTCTCATGGCAATCACATTTAACAATCATCATCTATAGCACATAACATGCCACAACCATAAAACAATTGTATTTTGGTCTATTATACAATAGCTCCCAAAAATATTTGGACAATTATGACACTTAAAAAATACACTAATATATTTGCGTTTAAAAACCAAATTACAGACTTTTTAAGATCATTTAAAAAAAAATCATGTGTCTCAGATTATTTTACTTGCATAAAATTATAATATATTACTGCATTCAACTACAAAACAGGGTAACTGCAATACATATCTCTTGAAATTGGTTTATGTACTTGTATATTGATACATACGAGGTCAAACAATATTGGATTCCGCTGATACGATAATGAGAAAGGTAATAAAAAGATTGTTGTGCCTATACTAGAAAAATCCATTTATTAAATGTGTTAAATAATGTTCTTAGTCTTTCCTTCCTGTGATGGGGCAGCCCATAGAGAAGATACAAAAGTTTATGTTGAGTAGCTGTCAGATACAGTTTGTGTAAGCATAATACAAATAATATCCAGATTTTATGTATAGCGTGGGACTTTTAATTAGAAGCAAAGCCCAAATACACCACAGAACCCTTATTTCCAAAAGTGTCTATGCTTTATCACTTCCAGCTGCTCATTCAAAAAGATGCTGCATTTTTAACAAAACATTTGGCAAGAAGCAGTTTACAAAACACTTGACAAAAAGATTAGGTCATTATAGAGGGTATCATGGTTTGTGACATTGCAAACAAATTCTAAAATTGAATTTTGAATAATTCAACTGTTAAATCGATTCAGTTACAGTTCTGGACACACAATCCAGTCAAAAACAATGACATATGTCAACAAAACAAAGCAAGATAATTTTCTCTTTTGTACCATTCATGGCAGAAGCGGAAATTGGTACCTGAGTGTCATTGGAGGAGACAGACAGTCTGTCGTCGGGCAGGGACGGAGTGAAGCTTGCAGAAATGGGTGTGCCAGGGATGCCGTTGGCGTGAACATTTTCGTTGTCGCTGCCCAAGCCTCCCTCCTCTTCCAGAGAGTTTGGAATGCCCTCAGGTGGCTCAGCCTCAGCCTCAGCCTCAGCCTCACGGCTTTCCTTAAGATCTGAACAGGGTAAAACAGACTTCAGGCTGGGTTCAATGGGACGGTTAAAACAGACTTCAGGCTGGGTTCAATGGGACGGTTAAAAGTGTACCACTACTAAAATCAAACAGCCACTAGCCTAGCTATCCAACAACATAATATTGACTTCCTTTATGGACAGTTCACCAAATAATGAAACATGCTCCATGTTTTGTCTCTTGTTGTGAGGGCACAGTGTTCATTTGCTCATGTGCTCTTGTCTCCTGTGTTTTTGTAGAGCTCCTGGTATATGTTTTCATTGGTCTGGCGTTCTAGTATCGTTGTGTTCTATGTTGTGCGCGGTTCATGTTTATAATCGGTAATGTGCACATTTTTGTGTGAACTGTCCAATTGTCCCTTTAAGCTTCTCACAGCAAGCAGAATACAACTCGCCTCCAGCAACTGTGTTTATGACTTCTTGCAATATGCTCTGTACAATCTGCTGTGCCTTCTCTTCATAGTTCTGGTTTTCTTCTTCCACGGTGGTTTCCGTGCCATGCTCTGCCGCACCTAAAAGACAGCAGAGTACGGTTAAGCTTCTAATTCTGCCTAGTCAGTCGTTCATTGAGCAATGGGAGGACTTTCCCTCCAAGCACAGTGTAGTCACATTAAATCCACGTTAGCAGTTTCCAAATTTAACTTTAATAAGTGCTGTTAAGAGGGAACTCCACACTGCCTGTAACTGGGTGATCTTCGGATGGAAAGCGGTGCATTTAATCTTACGTAAGACTGAGAGACACTGGCACAGTTTTCCAACAGTCACATCATTAGAGGGGGTCTCATCTGTTCTGATGTCAAGCCTGAATACATGATTAACTTATAATGACTAGGAATCAGAGATGCTTGTGTGTGTCTAGTGGTGTTGAGAGGAGGAAAGAAACAAACTAAAAATAGTAAAGCTACTAACTTAAAGGGATAGTACACAGAGGAATGAAAATTCTGTCATCGTTTACTCGTGCCGTACCCACATATCATTTCAAATTAATAAGACTTTGGTTAACCTTTGAAACACAAATTAAGATAGTTTTAATGAAACCTGAGAGGTTGAAAAGTCCAGGTAACCAAAATTTAGAAAATCCAAAATAGTTGAGTGATCCAAATCTTGTGAAGAGGTACAATCGCTTTACACGACGAACCGATTTACTTTAGGCTCTAATTCACATCTTAAATATAAATTAATTTGTGCTTCGAAGATTAACCAAAGTCTTATGGGTTTGGATGACACGAGGGTACGAAACGAGTGATGATAGAATTTTCATTTTTGAACAAACTATGGTTTTAACGGCACATCAGTAAGTGGAATCAATAACCATATACAAAAACATAGTTAAAAAGAGAACAAAAAAATCTTCAAACAGAAAATTAAAACCCATGTAAGACTTTTCAAATGCGTTTTTGATAAAACATTCTGAACGTCTTTCTGAATACATCCTATTAAACCCTACATTTTTGGTCATGTATGAGAATAGGCAATAACGAAAGCACTCTCATAGAATATTCCACTGGTGTCTAGAGTCATTTAGAGAAATTAGCATAATAATTTAAATAAACATGAAACCCTAAAGCTAAATTAATCTCTGCATGTCCGCATGCATCTCTTTACTTTGCGCAGCTGCTGTGGCCTGGTCTGCCTCGGTCTGCTCATTCTCCGCAGGGCAGAAGTCGGTGCCGTTCTCTGGCTCGGGACTCTCGTACGGTGGTGATCCCTGCTCGACCTTGCCGCCCTGGTGTCCCGGTCCACCGTTGGCCTCGGCGGGGGGGCTTTTGCCAGGGGTATCGGTGTGCCGCTGTCCAGGAGACTCTGGTTCTTGCTGGCTGACTGGAGAATGCTGCCTGTGCCTCTCTCGCTCCATCTGCTTGGCTTCCTGCAGCTGGAACACACATACACGAAAGGTCAAGTCATTTTAAACATGTATCAGGGAGTTTATAGATTCATGTTCCCTCCTGTGCGACCAGGAGCCCAAAGCCACGCTGAAGTACATCCATTTCTCTGAACAGGAGGCAAATAAATGTGTTTAGGAATACAGGTTGTTCCCATCGTTTAAAAAAACAAAAACACAAGACCAGGATCTTTATAGCATCTTACTGTACGTGAAGACAATGTCTGTGTTCATAGAGACAGATGGTGGTTTGATTACATGCACCTGGAATGACAATCTGAAGTACGCACATGCGATAAGTGTCAAATGAAAATTCTGCCATCATTTACACACCCTCATGTGGTTTCAAACCTGTATGACTTTCTTTTGTGGAACAAAATAAACCAGCCATCAGTGACGTAAAGCATGCCACATTATGCAATCTAAAACTGATGATTTTACCTTAGGTCGAAACCACAGTCCGTCTCAGAAGACAAATATCATTCATTTAAAAAAAAAATGCACAGGGCGCAAATAGTCCACAACTGAATTTGAACTTCAGACCAACTGACTGACATTTTATTCTTCAAACTGAACATGTCTACAATATAAATATCAATAAGGCTGGATCATTCATTAACAATTATTTAGGCTTTGGTACAATACCACCCTGCGATACCTTGGCATTGAAAGTAAATCAATATCTTAGGGCTTAGCAACACATAAAATTAAACTAGACTGTTAAAAGATTTAGTAAATCAATTGAAATAATGTGCAAATAAATAAATAAATACCTTAGGGCTTAGCATTTGATCCAATAAAACTAATAGTGTTAATAGATTCAGTAAAATCTTAAATGTACATAATATCCTTCAACGTATTATAAATTACAGTTATAATACATAAAACAGTACTAAAAATAACAACTACATAAATAAATAAATCTCAACACAGTTATTAAATTATGCATCGCAAAGAGTGAATATACTTTTGTAAAACATACCACCTGGATTTGTTTTTATAAATAAATGACAGAATGAAATGTTATATATTTTTTACTTTTCATGTACCAATATACCATGGAGCCCTAGTTAGTAAGCAGACTGTCTGTTGAGTGTACTGCATGCATCCATAAACCCAGAAGCGCCTTCAATGTAACATGTTTATTAATAAAATATGAGGGACAAAGATGTCCCTTCTCCAGAGCTTTCACTTGAATTTAGGTGGTCTGATATGGTCTAGTCTGTGTTGGCAAAACAAATGCATCTTCAATATTGTATAGCTGATTAGTTATGCATGATGTGTCTGGCTGTGTCACAATGTGTCACGCTCTGTCCGGACTGCTAAAACTGTGTGACAAGTGTGTTTTGCTTGTGCCAAAACCGCAAGCATCACTTTCAAAGAGGCATCCTTTTGATCAGCGCAGCGACCGTGAAACATCTAAACTGCACCTCACTGTCCTCATCCACATGCAGCCATCCAAAACACAAAGATAGAGGCAGATCACGTTTGCTCCTGGTCTCAACATCCATCCCGGATGATCTAATCACAAATGACAGGCCTAAATACGCTTGTAAACAAGGTCTAAAACGTTTTTAACTGATCACTAAAACGCGTCCTCGAACACACCAATCATGCGGCACACCCATTTTAATACAGTTTTAATACAAACGTTAACTAAAATAAATCTGACAATAAAAAAAAAAACATGTTTACAGCAAGAAGTCTATTTCCGAAAAACAATAAATGTTTTTTTTCTCTCCATACTTCCTTTCTTGATATTTAACAATCACAATATATATGCAATGATTTTGTAGCCGTATAGAAAATTAAGCACCGTTGTGTATATCACATTTAATATGCTTTTTATTTAGCCATCAAGCTTCCTGAAAAGATTTCAAACAATGAAAAAATTAACTTTTCATTTATACAGATAAAACATTCAGAACCTACAACAAACTTTTGATTTAAATGCTGGTTCCTCTGTTCCGCTTTAATCCATTTCAGGGCTTAAATTTTCAAGATATACACTTCTGTTTAAAAATTTGGGGTCGGTACATTTAAAAAAAAGAAAATAATTAAATTCAGCAAGGATGCATTAAATTGACAAAATGTGGCAGTATTTATAATTTTACAAAATATTCTTTTTAAAATAAATTCATCAAAGAATCCTGAAAATGTTAACAAACATATTAAGCTGCAGAACTGTTTTCAGCATTGATAATAATAAGAAAAATTTATTGAGCACCAGATCAGTATATTAGAATGATTTCTGAACGACCATGTGACTCTGAAGATTGGATTAATGATGATGAAATTACAGCTTTGCAATATATAATAGTAAACTATATATAATATTCCACAATTAAACTGTTAACTGTATTTTTGATCAAATAAATGCTGCCTTGGTGAACATAAAAGACATTTGCACAAATCTTAATGATCCCAAACTTTTAAATAATAGTGTATACTGAATATTGTCAAAAAGGCTAAACAATAGCTAAATAATTTCAAGAAAAACAACCCAGTCCTAAAGAGCACCATATGTCATCACAAATTAGAGATCTGTCCTCAAAAGCAGAACGTGTTCACAAAAGACGTACGTTACTACGAGGCGTCAACAGCTGTCTTCACTGACCACTTGTAAACCAATCATCCGAGACGGATGTTACTACCAGCCGTAAACGGGGCCTATTACATACGAGAGAAAGCTCTTACACAACACATGAACATGGTAAGACAGGTGAAAGGAACTCATTTTGTCATGGAGGGGACGACAGCAGGCAAAAAAACGCAATGAAGCCAAGGCAAGCAGACTGGAGCTAGACGTCTGAGAGAGATCGGAGAGAAAGAAACAAGAGTGCGAGAGTGACAGATGAAGCTGATGTACACAAACCAGAAAAAACTTCAGATCAAGCAAATTTCAAGGCAGTCCTGTCACTCTTTACCTGACGATCTCGCTTTCTTGATGCCAAAGACCAATTGATCTTGTGATTTGTAAGCTATATTTTGAGGGGGAGGAGGAGGAGAGGCATCAACCAAAAAGAAAGAAGAGATGTTAGATCAGGATGTCATTTCCCCGTATTACCACAGGAGAAGTGTCAAATGCACTCACTGCTTGGTTCTCCATGCGGGCGAATATCACATTCAGCATCTGCGTGAGGGTGGCTTTGGCCGTGGTCTGGTTGATGAGGTTCTTACTGGCCAGATAGATGTTGTAGCACGTTCTTACGGCCTGCAGCACCGTACCTTCATGGATCTCTATTTGCTGGGAGGTCACGGCTGTAAGCAAGGCCTGTCGGGGGCAAAACAAACAAACACAAATGTCACCGCAGAGAAAGTTAAGCCACAACTGTAGTGATAAATCCTAGGAATGCATCCAGACAATATGGGGAGCGTTATTATTTATTACTTTAGCTGCAGGAATCTCAGTAAAGTTCAAACAGATTAGGCTTGGCATGCGGCCGTATGAAGGAGTTCAGCAGCTTTCAGGAGCCGTGCTTGTCCTGCCGCTCTACATTCCACAGTGAGATTTGTTAAACAATAGCTTAGGCAAATGACGCTATGGAAATCTGAGCACTACAGGTTAGGGCAGTTCTACACAAAGAATCAGAGAGATGTACATACATACATGCTAGAGCTGCACGATTAACCGTTAAAAGATCACGATCTTGATTCAAACACCCACGCAATCTCATTTCTGAATGACGCCGATTCGTCTGTGTCTATTAAACCTTTGACAAAATCACACCCGAACATTCAAGTTTGCGCTTTGTGCTGCCGCTGAGCCAGAGAGAGCAGATGTCATGTATAGCTATGAAATCGCTATCACTGTATCATTATTTCTGTGTTCATATTATCACAGAAGAACTGGGAAAAAAGTTTATAATTTGGATATAAACACTGATGTCTACGGAAGAGTAAAATAGAGTAAATCACGTTTAGAACGCAACATGCCTCTTCGAATAACGATTGTATCGATTACATTTGTACGCCAGCAGGTGGTGACAAGTTTTCAATTTGTCATTGAATTATTCATTTAAGACATTTGTTCAAAAAACACTTATTCATCCAGTATAGAGTACTTGTTACCGAAGTCTGTACTTTTTGACAAAATAGCAGCTGATAGACGCCTGCTTGTGCTTTCACCCGCTTTCAAACACTTTCGTGTGCTCTCAAACGCTCCCGTGCGTAGATCATTGTAGCCAATCACAGACATATCCGATGAGCGCGTGAACACAATGGCCCAACAGAGGTGTTTAAGATTCCGCTCAATAGTGCTCAAAGCGTCACAATTTTTACATTTCAGTGCCGACTTGGTACCGAAGTCTGTACTTTTTGACAACTCTAATCCAGTAATGAAACAAGAGAAGTATTTATGAATGAGTCATTGAATCATTAATTAATTCATTCTAATTTTAAACAGACTTTAACATGTTGTCAGAACCTCTATTAAAATATATGTTGTTAGAATCTAAATCTCTGTTTGAAACAAAACAATTGGGTTTCTCTATTTATCCAGAATCGTGCAGCTCTACCACATACTCAAATACAATACTTGGCATGCTTATTTGCTCTAAATACAAGTTTTTTTAATGTTTTGATCCTTTGTATTTCAATCATTTACTTTCTGCTGAAACTTCCCTGTTTTTCTGTATAATTTGAGTGCTCTATAGCATGAGATGTGACATGTGAAAGTGTTCTAGTGCATTCACTGCATTGGTTGCAGTATTTTTATTTCCATAATACTACTCCTGGCTAATTTTATAATACAATATTTTTATTTAAAAATGTATCTATTATTCTACAATAATAATAATACATTTTCTGTAATTATCTTACTAAAGCTACTTCCTATATACCTTCTAGATGTGCAATATTGATGTTTTCTGTATGAACATTACCCAAATTCTCTACAGCTAGCATTGTTTCCCTGAGCATTTCTGAATTTAAAAAACCAAAACATGGTATTATTTGCTCCACATGTTTATGAGCAATCACCCATAAAAATATTTGACCTTTATGATTTGCAACTGGACGCCTTCATCCGTCTGTGGTCCTTGGAAACAGCCACATATAGTCTCTATGATCCTGTCGATGAGCTTTTTTCCTGGGGTTGTGTTGTCTGGAGCGCTCCCCGTCAGGTGACCATATGCTATGAGTTTCTGAAAAACCATGAACACAGCGTATGAGATGAAACATCCCCATCATAAGAAGCATCCTGTCATGAGTTTGTTGTAAGGCGCTGACCTGTAAACAGTCTAGAGAGGTGATGACGATGCGCGGACATTTGGACTGACAGGCCAACTCAAACGGCAGGAAGTATTTATCTGCTTCAATGAAGTTGGTCTTGGATTTGATTGGCGGCAGAGTACTGGAACTTGACTTGTTGTCCCCAGCTGGTGGGCTACAAAACAAAAATAAAGACGTTACTCAGTTTAACTGAACAGGGGCTGACAATCATTTTAACCAAATTAATACGTGATATGCTGATTAAATAATTGAATATATTGCAATCAATGTTAGCTGACAAAAAGCTCTCAAGTTAAGATAATTTAAAGGGGTCATGAACTGGGTTTTAATTTTTTTTTTATATTGTTGTCTGAGGTCAACTTATGACATTGGCTTGGTTTTTACATTTAAAAACATCAAAATGAATAAGTAATAGGCTATTTTCTACCCTGATTTTGAGCCGCTTTGAGGTTATTATGGGCGTGCCGCATTGAAGACTTGGAAGTAAACGCCCACTGCTATGATTGGATAACAGTTTTGCATATTATAATGAGTTTCATGTAATGCGCAAATCGGTGGGCGGGGCTAAACAGGCAGTGTTGAAGTAGGCGTTGATCATCTTCTGCGGAGGCGGTGTTTGATACCCTTTGACGTCATAGATCCCCACTTTTTGAAAAAGTCGTTCGCTGTGTGCCTGGTGTCAATAAAAGCTTTTATTGGACTAACAAGGAAGTTTTCAGTTCTGAAACGTATAGGATATTCTTATAGTATGAGGACCTCTCATATGTCAAAAGCTCAAGGAAAATGTTATTTCTCAGTTCATCACCCCTTTAAGATATTACATTGTATTATAGCAGGTACTGTACAGACTGCAAACTCTCGCTTTATGTCCAGCCACTGTATCAACTTGAGCATTGGAGCTGGAGAGGCGCCAGGCTAAGCTGGGACTGCTGTGTTTTAGCATTACGATTTCCTTCAGCAAGACGAGTTGATGAGAGCAGTGGGACACAGGGAGGAGGATGGGGAGATAAAAAGAATGGAGTTGAACAGAGAGACAGTGAGTGATGAAGAGTAAAATGGAGCACTAAAGGGACATGATAGAAGAGAGAGTGACAGAGAGCAAAGGAGTGGAAGGGATGCATTTGCATGCTATGCGTATTATGTGGTATACGAGATTAGAGTGTTTTGCATGGTTGATTATGTCTGAATCCAACATGTCATTTATTACAACAAAACTCTGTTGTGAGTATGTATCTTCAATTACAAGTGGTCATATAACTCTAAAAATAGACAGATTTCATT
Source organism: Phoxinus phoxinus (assembly GCF_949152265.1). Taxonomy (NCBI): domain Eukaryota; kingdom Metazoa; phylum Chordata; class Actinopteri; order Cypriniformes; family Leuciscidae; genus Phoxinus; species Phoxinus phoxinus. The sequence continues at coordinate 12,160,480 of NC_136899.1, read as the reverse complement.
TAAGTCTCACCAACTTAAAGTAATTACAGAAAAGAGTGCAGGATCGGATAAAACCCCAAAATTATTTGTTGTTTTGAAAGTCAGTTGTGAACTCCGAAACGAATTTGAATGATTCACTGACTAAGTGAGTCTGATTAAAACCACTAACTCACAAACAAGTTCAGGGCTCTTCATCTTTTACGGATGTTTTGGACTCATTACAAAAAACTGTGGCTGGATTTGCAGGTTAATAACTTAAGAATAAATGTAAGAAAATGTATTTTTAGAAAAATGTATTAAATGTTTTTGTCTTTCTTTTTTTTTAGGCTGTTCTTAAGACAAAACTTATGACGAATTTGATTTCCTGTAAATAAACAATTAGGAAAAACCCCAACTTGTCTTAAATCCAGACAAGTTAGATGTTTAATTAATTTATTTGGTTATTACAAATATTAAGCACTAAAACCTAACACTAAGACTAGCTACATATAATACATATTAATACTACTAGGGATCAGTGAGTTTTCTGCAAGAACCGCCATAAATTCAGATAACAACGAAAAATATTCTATAAGAATTATTATTTTAATTTTTTTGAAAAATGTCAAAAAGTCGTTGGAACATTCTTACGAACTACATAGAATTGATCTCCTTTCTTATAGTATGTCGATTTTTGTAAATCTGGCCCCTGGTTCTTAAGATTAATTTATTCATGAGTCACATTTATTTCAAATTTGCAGATTGTTTCATACGCAAGTACAAAAATGCTGTCTATTTTCAGCAGAAGACAGAAACTCATACAGGTTTGGAACAACTTGAGGGTGAGTAAATGATGACAGAACTTACATTTTTGGGTGAACTATCCCTTTAAAGGTTCTTCAAGGAACCAATGATGCCAATAAAGAACCTTTGTTTTTAAGAGTGTACTATATCCCAAACTACTACCTAACTCAAAAGAACACACATTTCCATTATCCGCGTTGTGTTGCTGTGTCTATGAGGTTGTAGTTAGCTGGTACATCTCAGGCTGAGTCAGCGGGAGGCTGCTACTACAGTATAATAAACCTCTTCCCATTGGCTCGGCTCTATTCCCCTCCTCTCCTCTCTTCACTTCTCCTTCATTCAATCTCATTAATCTGTCTATGGAGGGATTAGCCAGCTCATATTTATAATTGACATAAATTGAGCTGTAGCCAGGCTACAAGGGAAAAGACTAGAGCTCCACCGGGTCCAGAGATTACCTCACACATCTCTCATTTAGCCTGTTTCTCTCTCTGCCCTCACCGAAACAAACTCTCAAGAGAATTCTTATTGCTATAGAGTTAAACCAAGTTGGTAATCAGGCTGAGCACAAATAGCCCGAAAGCATTGTGCAACGACGAGACATCTGGGGAAGAGAGAATCATCTAGTGCTCTCTTAAAAGATGACAAGTTAAGATCTTATGAGAGCATTTGTGGCATACTGATTTCCCCAGAAAATATTTTTTTAATATGCTTCAGTTTGTAAAAACGTAATGCATTTAACAAATGAAGACTATAAGGTAAGAGAAAAATCAGAATTTTCCAGCTCATACTTTTTACTGTTTAATGATGCATGGTGATTGTATTATTATTGTATATAGCTTATATGTTAATATGTAAAAGTCTAACAGTGTGTATATAAAGGGTTTGTTCACCCAAAAATCAAATACTAAATTATAGAAACTTTCAAAAGTTCATAAAGAGATCGTAAAACTAATTAATATGACTTGAGCGGTTTAGTCCAAATTTTCTGAAAAGACACAATCACTTTATATGATAAACAGATTTAATTTAGGCTTTTATTCACATATAAACATTCAACTACTCACACATCAGTTGTGGTAAACGGAATGATGTGCGAGAACCAATGAGATTCATTCTGGTGCAACGCAGCACGTTTTGAGCTTCCGCAAGAAATTTGTTCTCGCACGTTAAGCAGGTTCGGCTGAGCTTATGTTCACTAATTAATGTTTATATGTGAATAAAAGGCTAAATTAAATCTTTTCATTATATAAAGTGGTTGAGTCTCTTCAGAAAATTTGGACTAAACCAACAAATTCATATCAATTAGTTTTACGATCTCTTTATGAACTTTTTGAAGCATCAAAGTGGTAGTTGCACAGCTGTCAACGGAGGGACAGAAATCTGTCAGATTTCACCAAAAAGATCTTCATTTGTGTTCCGAAGATGAACGAAAAGTCTTACGGGTTTTGGAACAACAATAAGGGTGAGTACTTGACAGAATTTTCATTTTCGGGTGAACTAACCCTTTAAATGTTTGTTCCTTGAATTTTTAGGGGCCCAGAGAAATGTATTTTCTGTGTTAATCGACATTATGCCACAGATGCAGTCGATAGAGCTTAACCTGCATTGAACAGTAATGTTCCTGATAAATATCACGAAAAGCAAGACTTTGAAATTGTCTAAATCTTAAATGTCCCAAAAAATAAAACCTGCTGAATGACACTATATTGTACAAAATCAACAAATGTGTGCTAACATTGTACTAACTCAGCAAAAAATGTTTCATGAGCAGTGAGCACCAAATCAGCCTATTAGAATGATTTCTGAAGCAGACACTAAAGACAAAAGGTTGGGTATCATCTGAACTTTAGCAACTCTGATTCCGATTCTGCTTATCAATTTCGATTTTGATTCCAGTAAGGTAAAACACATTTAAATCAAACATATTTATTATGTGTCTTTTGGCAAAACATTTCGTTGCAGCTGATATCCATGAAAAAACCCAGCAGCCTAAAGAACACTAACATTTTACTTTTAACAAAAATACCACAGAAAAAAACAACTGGACTAACTAATAAAAAATTCAAACATGATTAAAGAATTGGGTTCTCTCTCGCTTCTTCTTGCGATTTAAAAGGTTTTAAAATCAAATTAAAACACGCTCACAGAATTGATAAGCGATCAGTTTACGATTCAGAAGTGATGGCTGCTAAAAACAATTATTATGAATTGTAATCTTTTAAAATATAATATATACAGTCATTGTGATGAATGAATGGCACCCCTGGTAAATATGATCAAAACTGGCTGTAAAAAATAAACCTGTGGTCATGGCAGAAGCTTCATTTTGTGCACCGTAACACGATTTTGAGTTGATTTTGATGTTTGTTTTGGACCGTTGTCCTGATGGAAGATCCAACCACGGCCCATTATAAGATTTCTAGCAGAAGCCGTCAGGTTTTGATTTTTTTATCTGTTGATATTTGATAGAATCCACGATGCCATGTATCTGAACAAGAAGTCCAGGACCTCCAGCAGAAAAATATGCCCACAGCATTAAAGATCCAACGGTATGTTAAATTGTACACATGGGGGTACTTTTTATCCTTGTGTGCACCAAACCCATCTATCGTGTTTACTGCCAAAAAGCTATTTTTTTAGTTTGATCTGACCACAGAACCCTGTGCCGTTTGAAGTTTTAGTCGGGTCTAACAACTGAATTTGCTTTTGTTTTTGGATGAGCGAAGAGGATTTTTCTTAATACCCTCCCAAACAACATGTGGTGATGTATGGGGTTGTTGTTGTTGTTTTTTATAGTCTTTCTGACCCCAAGACTCAACTAATCTCTGCAATTCTCCATTTGTGATCCTTGAAGACTCTTTGGCCACTCAAACTTTCATCCTCACCGTCTATTAAAGCAATATAGACACTCGTTCTCTTCCTGGCAGATTTGTAACATCTTTAGTTGATTGGAACTTAATTATTGCCCTGGTGGTCAAAATGGGGATTTACAATTATTTTGCTATTTTCTTACAGCCACTTTCAATTTTGTGAAGCTCAACAATCTTTTGCTGCGCATCAGAACTATATTCTTTGGTTTTACTCATAGTTCATTGATGGATGATTAAGGGAATTTGGACTTTGTGTTTCCTTATATTTAAACTCCTGTGAAACAAGAAGTCATGGCTGGACAATTTCATGTTCCTAGTCACCCTGGTGTGCTAAAAAAGGTAAATATTAAGGGGAATATACTTCAGAGATATTTTACTCGTAAAAAAATTCTAGGGGTACCAATAATTGTGGCCAACGTGTTTTAGAGAAAAACATTTATTTCCTAATGTGATTTCCCCCCCCCCACTTTTAATTATTTTACTTTTACTTCAAAAGGTTAGATTTTTGGCAATTTTTTTAATGAAAGATCAAAAGGATAAACGATGCAGATTTATTTTTTACAGCCAGTTTTGATCATATTTACCAGGGGTGCCATTAATTCTGACCATGACTGTATATATATATATATATATATATATATATATATATATATATATATATATATATATATATATATATATTTTATGTGAATAACATATCAATTATTATTTCAATATTAACTCAAATATTAATATTATTATTATGTACGAATCAGTAAATAACTCAATGAATCCATCAGTTCGGTTATTAAAGCAACATTTGACACACTAAGTTTCTAAGACAAAGTGTAATTAAAGATTCATATACACAAAATAGTTTTGCTGTGATAAATGGTTTACATCTTCTTTTTTTAAATAGTACTAAAAATAGAAGTGCTGTTTGGAAGGAGTGCCCCTTGCTTCAAAACAGAAATCCATATGCAACAAAGGGGAGAAATACCAAAAGACAAGGACATGGAAGTGAAAGCGAGACAGATGGGGTGAAACAGGTGAGCTGTGAATGAATGGATGTAGAGGGTGAACGCATGCTGTCCGTCCTAAGATCTGTCTGAGATCAAGGGCTGAGAGAGGTGAAGTACGACCTCAGAACGGGCTGCCCTGGGCCTGCAGAGAGCCCTGAGGACAGTACGTCTCATTCCTGTTTCCTAGTCACACAGCAAGGTCTCCAAGCACACTGCAACAACACAGGCTGCGAGGGGGTGTTTTTCACTGGCACTGAGCACACACACACACTCACAAATCACAATGAGGGCAGGGCAGCAGCCAAAACACAAAGGAGCCGCGTGTGGTTACTCTCTGGAAAATGTCAACGCTGCATTACAAGCATTGAACCTGACAACAGTGAAGGAAGATTTGAAACACACGTTCAATATCTCAACAGCTGGGGTGTGGCATAAAATATCGACTTACCTTAATTTCTCAGATTCCGCCTTGATTTCCTCTGCAAAAGAAAAAAAAGAAAACAGTCACAGGAGTGTAGTAAACAATAAATAAATAAATAAACAAGCACCCCATAGGGACATACAGACTTAATCAGACGGTTGACTTGCTTACTGTCTACTGCCAGGGAAACACAAGAGTTTGAAGTTCAAGAGAAGCTTAAGGTACAATATAGCATTATGCAAATATGCGTGGTCTTAAAAATAATAATTCAATTAAATATTAAGAACAATATTTTTATAGGATTTTATATACAAAATGATAAATTATTTTATATATATTTTTTTTTCCTGAAAATGTTACAATGTAATTGTTTTAAATCTGACATTCCTTGAGTTTATTTTCGTTATTTTAATACTATCGATCCATCCATCCATCTAATATCCATCTATCTAATATCTATCTATCTAATATCTATCTATCTATCTAATATCTATCTAATATCTATCTATCTATCTTTCTAATATATCTATCTATCCATCTAATAGACCTATCTATTGATTCATCCATCCAATATTTATCCATCTAATATCTATCTATCCATCCATCCATCCATCCATCCATCCAACATCTACCCATCTAATATCTACCCATCTAATATCTATCCATCCAACATCTATCCATCCATCCATCCAACATCTACCAATCTAATATCTACCCATCTAATATCTATCCATCCATCATCCATCCATCCATCCATCCATCTAATATCTATCTATTGATTCATCCATCCTATTATTGGTAGATGAAGGCATAATAAAATCAACAAAAAAAGTAATAATCCAAAACGCAAGGGCTCAATCAATGACACCAAACACAAGACAGGTCCTTCATTTACATGACTACCAGAACATCCTTCTGTCGAGAGCCATTTTCACTGCTAACAGGAAAGAATTTAATTACTTGTGGACCCTTTAACACCTCTTCCTCTGAAACCAGTCATTAACTGCATCAGAAACGAATTCAGAGTGTTGCAAAAATGTACTAACGAAAGGACCAGAGTCGGAGGTTCTCCCTGCAAACTTCTGAAAGGTTCAACATTACACGAATTAGGCTTTAAATCAGTTTGAACACCTGGATTCATTAGCGTACAAGCACTTTGCGCCGACACACGTCAGTCGTGCCGCTACTCACAGGTCAGAAAATCTGACTTCTTCAATCTGTGCTGGTGTCTAGAAAGTAGTTTGGATTGAATATGTTTATTTTGAACAAGCGCCTCTGGTCTCAGCGAGCAGCTGCAGTCATGAATGACTAAGTGCTCGGCACGGGAACAATGTAATACTGTAGAAAGAGCACTCTCCTTCCTCCCCTCGGCAGTAAACAATGACGAGTATAGCAGCATAATGACATCTACACGCTCTGCTGACAGACAGCCCTCCAACACACTAAACTGCCTACGAACACGGACAGAATATTGAGCGCTGGTGTCTGCTTACACTCAGATCATTCTCCATCACTCTGCATGTGTTCCCAAAAAATATTAGGGATATACAGTAGCTGGAACCATACTGCAATATTAGCTAGGCTATATTTAGCATTTTATATTAATTTAGCAGTAGTGGTCTAATTAAACTTTGAAAGCAAAGACCTAACATTAGTAAATTTTCCCAATGTACACACTGCCAGGTACAAAATCGACTGGACTACTAGTTAAAGTTTGTCCAGCTAGCTGAATATTGACGTCGGCTAGTTTATAATTGCATTACTTATTTCTTATTTTTATAGTTTTACCAGGGCCGTACGCAGGGTTTTAAAATTAGCAAGGTCCCAAAATTGATCTTGCTAAGGGTTTTCGGATGTGAGAAATTCTGAGAAATTTTGAATGTGCCTTTTAAGATGTTTGAAGGCCAAATAAAATGGATAACAAAATAGCTTTAAAACCTTGTCAATAGGCAGTAGCACAAATTATGTCAATATCTGTTCTTCCCCTCTCCACCTTCTACCTTTCTTTTTCACTCAGTCTCCTTATCTTGCCCTGCATCTCTTTCCTTCCCAAAGCTGAGCTTTGATTGATACATGTTCGTCAGTGTCAGTGAAGAAAGTAAACATAGGGTCAACTGCTTTGTTTTATAAATCATTTTCTTAGACAATTAAATGAATTTACTGAAGGCTATACCAGGAAAGCTAGGTAAATAAGTTTATTAAAGGGGTCCTACTATGCTTTTTCACCTTTTCAACTTTAGTTAGTGTGTAATGTTGCTGTTTGAGCAAAAAAGATCTGCAAGGTTGCACAGCTCAAAGTCCACTCCAACGGGAAACAGTGTTTCCCGTACATTGATTTGTTTGTGTCCGCCCGCCACAATATCAACATTGACCGCCACAAATAGATGTCAGTGCTTTTCATAAGGCATTGAATATGGGTTGGAGCTCTTAATTTTAACGTAAAACATTTTATTAGTGGTGGGGGTGTGGGGATTAAGACAAAATCAATGCTTCATAAAGGGCATAGTAGACTAACCCTTTAAATTAATTCACAATATGTTCACAATCATTATTAATCCTATGCCTAATATGATGAAAACAGCTTCCTTAATTGAATCACGCAAATCATAGCTATAATTTCAATTATAAATGTCATAATGAGTTTATTAGTTTGCATCCCTGATTATTGCTGTGGGACATTTCTATCGTAGGCAGCTGTCAATATTAAATGTCTTGTTTCTACATCTTATTTCGTATTTTATGACCGTTTATTGAACATAAAGCCCACCTACTTTGATTTGATTGGTCATCTTGAAAAATTTTTCATTGACGAGCGGTGTTATACAGCTGAGGGAGCTCAGATGAGAAGGTCGGTTATCCTGGCGTTGCGCAATATTCATGTGACACCAAAGTAGAGTTAATATTATGAAATTATTTCACAACTTTTATTATATATACCGCGGAAAAAATAAGGGACCTCAATGGTGAGTACGGCCCCATATTGGGGCCTAAAAGGTTGTATATATGAAGCGCTGGCCTGACAGAACCCTTTAAGGTTCTATGTAGAACCTTTTCTCAGCTTGGTTTACAGTGTAGTTTAGGTCTCTGACTGGATTGATTAAACTAAAGTAGCTGTAGTCAATGGGCTCACCGCAGTGCAGCCAGGATGTAGATCGTTTAATCAGTTTTAGTGGTAGACCGACTGTCCCTGGTAAAACATGGAAACCATAGCAACATGATAATTTCGCAGAGAGCCACAACATGTATTGTGTTACCTGAAATTTCAATACTGAAAACACCCTTGGTCTAAATTTATCTTTTCAATCTATTGCATTAGAGTCCATTCAATGCACTTATTTGTCTAATCTTCAGAGAAAGCAGTGCACTGACCTTGAGAAAGGCTTTGGGCTTGAGCAAACAAATCAAGGAAAACAAATCACGACCTCCACATCACTGCTGAATTGTAAAGGAAAACCTTACAGAAAAGCATCTTATCTAGAGGTCCCACCGAAATTCAAGGCTTTTTGGCTTTGTAGCAAAAGTACAAACTGGTTTATGTACATTAATTCAATTATTTGATTACATAATTAAAATGATCACATTTTAGAAATGTATTGCATTGTGACATTGAATGTACAGGAATGCAGTCACTCATTATGCATTAATTAAACAGTATTAATAATTTTTTTTTATAAATCTTGTGTCATTGAATAAACAGGAATTTAGTGGACCATAATCCATATTTTCTAAATTTTGATACTACAAATGCCAAAGTCTTGATAGTTTGGCAGTCTCTTATGTTCACCAATTTATTTGATCAAAAATACAGTAAAAGTCAGTCAAGTCAAGTCAAGTCAAGTCAAGAATATTTGTATAGCGCTTTTCACAATACAGATTGTATCAAAGCAGCATCACAGTATTAAATTAAAATAATAATAAAACGTCCATGTTTGGTAATGCTAATCAATAGTATTATTCATTGATTAATTAAATTGAATATCACAATATTGTTACAATTTAAAATAACTGGTTTCTATTTTAATACATTTCAAAATGTTATGTAATCCTGTGGACACATGATCTTTCAGAAATCATTCTAATATGCTGATTTGCTGCTCAAGAAACATTTCGTATTATTATCAATGTTGAAAACATTGTTTTCATTTGATTGTGGAATAATAAAATTCATATTTTATTGTGGAAACAGTGATGCATTTTTTTCAGGATACTTTGATGAATATAGTTCAATAGAACAGCATTTATCTGAAACAGAAATATTTTGTAACATTTTAAAAGTCTTTACTGTCACTTATGATCAATTTAATCCACCAGAATAAAAGTATTAATTTCTTTCCAAATAATACAAAAAAAATTGCATAGCCTAGAACTTAACACTGTCCTACTACTGTATTTTACATTTATGCCTATTCAACACAAGCACCATGCATTTGTGATCATTATTAATAAATGTTCGATCGATAATGGACTAAAAATAAGTAAACAGGAATTCAACTTGCAGCCATGCCTGCTTCTTAATCATTACTTCATTAGGCTACAAACATCCTATAAATCTTTAAAATCTGATGAGTAGCACAAAACACAGCCTTACTGTACGCCATACTGGTGCATTCAAACAGTTGGCACCATTATGCTCTTGAAACGATGCCAGCGCCCACGCTTTCTGAGCCGACAGTTGGGACAACATATTATGACACTGCATAATTAAGTTTCTTTCGGTTACAATCAGCTTTAAAGCACTGATCAAATCTGACTGTGCCACACAGCACTCACAATTTCCAAAAAGTGTGATAAATAAATAAACCTTGTGTTAACTCCAGAGTTCATACAGGTCTGGGTCTTGAGGATTTCAATGCAGATTCTGTACCCCTGTCAAGTTTAGCAGGGCCTCCAGACCTTCTGTGAATCCCTGGACTGGGACACATGGCATTCCACATAGCCATGGGAAAATAAATAGACTCTAGCAGGCCTACTGTATTCAGTTGCCAAAGAATGAGAACGAGAATGTGCAACACAACAGACAATAAGATTACGCTGAATGTCATATATTGGGATGTGTAAAACTACATATCTTCTAAATTAACTAGTCCCCTGAGTCAACTAATTAGTCTCATATTATATGCAATGGTTGAAAAAAAAGTGTGAGATGAGACAAAATGGCTAAAGACATCTTTTTGGATGTGCATGGCTGTAGTGGTGCTTTAAACACAACATTTACCAAATTACCTTTTTCTCATTGAGGTGTAAAACATCTGTGAGAGAATGTTACAGAAACAGTTGTGATTTACGATAAAATAAACACTCATAACCACCAGTAAGAATTATGTATTGGCTAGGGATGCGCTGATGGCGATAATTGTGCTCTAAGGACACAATTTTATTTATTTATTGTCAAACTATGATGCTACTATCACCTAAACTGCACAGAGTCATGATTCACGGCCAGTCCAAGCAATGACACTAGCATAATGAATCTAAACCAAACCTGTAACAAAATAATTGATGTAGCAGGGCTCTAGAATTATAGCGTTCGTTCACTCTGGGTGATTACCAGATTGTGTCGCTGATGGTACGATTACAATCTCCAAGGGGAAAAACATTGCTGTTTTATTCAAATAAATGAAAAAACACTGAATAAACTAAAACCAATCATTTCAAATGCTACAAGTGAATTTGGGCATCACAACATTATAATGCACAGTATGAAAAATACATATTCCATTTAAAATTTTAACAGTGTTATTAGTAAGTGATCATTAAATGATTGTAATCTAAATATAAAAAGAGCATGAAGAATTAAATATTTAACATCCTATAAACAGGGCTTGACATTACCTTTTTGCTCAGCAGTAACTGTGGCTAGTGGTTTTCAAAAGTTACTAGCCACTCAGCATTTTCACTGGCCATAATTTTGACACCGATACTATGGGGAAAAAAGTGCCATATAGATATTTTTAATAGTATCTCATAATTTGGCAGCAGGTATATTACGCTGCTGTCCCTTTAAGACCTGACACACTGATCCATCATAATATTGCACACTATTACACATCTCAATTGTTTATGTTCAACAACATTACTGACTTTGTTTACATGAATACTCACCAAGTCTGCCATTTTACCTTATTTTGTGTGTATTTGACTGTTTAAGCACAATAAGCAGTGTAAAAGAACTTAATTTAGTACTGAGAGGCGGCTTTGGGTGTGAGTAAAATTATTAAGAATGAGTCAAATTATGCGCAATACGCACAATCCCACACCGGAATTCAAGCCCTGTAACACCAATAATATTCATCCGGAGCAAATTAAATAAGTGAGAGGAGGCGGGTTAGTGTGTCGTCAACTCACTGTCGGAGAGATGAGAGTGAGAAAGCGCAGCTGGTATTGTGCATCTCTTCTGCGGAAAATGACAATTGGAAGCGTTTCAGATATTTATATGTATCGAAAAATATATTTGACAACACTACATCTATCATTTCATTGCCTTTTTAAAAAAAGACTCCAATTAAAAAAATGGATATATTATACATACAATTCAACTCGCCAAAGTGCTGTAACCCCCCCACATTTGGCAGGTGTTAATGTCAAGCCCTGCCTATAAATATAGATGCATAAATAAAAAATCTCTGCTGATAACCAATATGGTACAGTCAGTGCTATTTTAGTATTTATTATGTACTATTTTACAATTTTTAATATTTTGTATTAGCTTTTATTTTACATGTTCATTAAAATTTTTTGTTGAAGTTTAATTTTATGTGCTTGTCATTCTATATAGCTTTATTTTATTTTAAGTCATTTTAATACTTAAACTTATTTCTAATTTTCATAACGTTTTTCATCCATTTATATTTTACAGAAAACTACTTTTAGTTTTAGTTTACAATAACAGCCCTAGTAGCAATATATCATCCCAAGTAGTTTATTGATGGTACAATAGAGAAGACAGAAAATTATTTGGGACAGAAAACGATCAGGCCTCAAACTCACATCGCCAACTTATGCATCAAGGCTCAACTTGTTGGGGCACGCGTGTCAACCGTTAGGCTACGGATCTAACATTTAAGAAAATCTTTGCTTAAACAGAAACTGTTTGATCAGGAATGTTGGGCTTGTGTGGGATTCATATATGCCAAATAAATTGTCAAAATAAGTCCTTGTTCTACCTGAGAATATGCTATCAGCTCCGGAGGTGTGAGTCGCAACTCTAATGAAGCAGACATAGCTTTACTTTCACTCATGGTGCAAATGGTGGGCTGAAAGCATGCCGTGACATGTCACTCCGTACAGCTACACCATGGGGAGCTTCACTCGGCAGGACGGCAGAAAGCCCCAAACGTTGACAGTCTCTCTCCTTCACACTGGTAATAATTGCAGTGGAGCTCTGTAATTGCAAATCTATTTTGCCCTCAATCTTGATTGCAAAAGTCAAATACATATATATTTGCTTAATGGTATCCTGCTTTGGTGTTTTAGACAACAGCATGGTGGGAATGAGACGACTGCTCTGAGACACCCTCACCTGGGCAAACAAATCTCTGAGATAATTCAGTCTCCAGCTGCCGGGGGAGGTTTGTTCCATCAATTAATCAAAAAGAAGAAAGGATGGTGTTGTGTTTTGCGGTACACACTGCAGGTCCATCGCTGGGGAAAGATAAACAGTAGGAGTCCTTCGGGAGTTCTGCAGTACACCATGTGATCAACACCTAGGCAACACGTGCACACTAATGCAACAACTGCCGTCTACAAGACAAATCAATCAGAAGCCGTTTGTATAGCCAGAGGGTGTGTGAATGGAGACCAAGAAGACACCGTAAGTTGGGGTCTCATTGAAGCGATGTTCTCCTCCTCCTTCATTCTTTCTCGAGTGGAGTCATTCTGGATACATCCAAGCAGAGCTTCTTTCACAAGATGTCTGGGACTTTCATGTCCCTCTGGCTCTTAGAAAACGTTGTCTACTTGATCTCCTCCAGTTAAAGAGCAGGGTAGATTTTACACATTCCCAGATTCAGTTCTGAAAGACAGAGGCTTGCCGGGACTGATCCTCACCTAGTTTTTGTGCCCGATTAGGAGCACAAATAGTCAGTCATAAATGTATTTTAAAAGGTGACATTTACCAAAACCAAGCTTCCTAACCAACCCCAATCCTATTCTCAACGGTGACTGCTGATACCTGAGAGCAGTAATGTGTTTTTTCCTTCACTCCTCCAGATGCATTACCATTTCAAAGCACACACATTCAAGCCGCGATGGCACACTTGACAACCAGAGAAAATATTTAAATGAACTCTTGCCTTACAAACCTAGTATTTTTGTTGCATCCCTCTGGTTAGGATTGGGAAGCTTCTGTGCATGAAAGACGTGGCAGAGAAGTTTAGGAATCAAAATGCACTACTTCTTATTGGCAGGTCTGCATTTACAACACCTGCATGTGTTGCAGAACGAACAGCATGGCGAATTGCAGTGCTTTGTGTTTGTTTGTGCAGCATGTGACCTCTTTTAAGCTTTTAAATTGTCATTAATTAAAAACCTTTAGAGTGTACACATATGTGCCTTATCTAGTCTAACAGATTGGGTAATCAAAAAATAAAAAAATTTAGGGCAAGAACTTTATTCTATGTATTGGTTGTCGATTGGATTTTGAGAAGTGGACATTGCCGTATAAAATTGAGGAACATGAACACTAGCTTGTCGGGACGGGTTTAAGCAAATCAAGTGATTGGTTCTGTGCATGTCACCTGACAGTCCGTCGTTTTCACCAAAAGAACCACAAAGGTTACGTTACAGACGGACGGGAACAAGGTGAATTTTAAGGTAACAGTAAGTGCCCTTTAGGGCTAAGTAAGGTTAACTATTAGGTGAGGCTGTGTGAAAACAACCATGTAGACAAACTTGTTTTTGTTGAGTGATTCTGCACCTTAAAATAGGGCCTGAATCTAAATCGATCCAAGTATCAAGCCTGAAGAATTTCTCACCTAGGCTGTACTCCACCTGTCAGTAAAGGTGTAAGTATTAACCATAAAAGGTACTGAGCCTGCTAAATGGAATGGCTGAGAACTATTTGAGTGTGAGCATTTAAAGATTAGATTGACTGTCACTAGAATAATGCTGTTTAAACATGAAACATACGCATAGTACATGAATATAGAAATATTAAATATCAGTCTTTCTACAGTATGCCTATTGAACTGCATTCTTACAATGCATCATCATTTATGTCTGTGTACTTAAGTAGATTATTGTAGGTAGCCAAAACGCTGTAGTTTTAAAAATAAACAGCTAGTTAATCAGCCATGGTTTCTGAGATAAAAAGAAGGAAAAAAAATCACTATGAATGTGGTTTCTGTTTCCAATTCTTCAAACCAATGAAAGTGGTCACTTGAACCTGACTGAAAACTTTTTTAGAAGGCATATACTCACACAAGACCAGGTAGCCTTAGATACCTTAAACGGTTTAATTTGGCACTGGTTCCTTGATGATAGTGTCATAAAAGCCTTCTGTCAGTATATGGATGGAAAACTACATCAGAGACAAATTTGCATCTGTTTAGCCCACAGTTGAAGTATCTGCCCACCAAACACACACAAATCACCTCTCACACAAACACAAATTCTTCCAAAAAGCAGAGCCCCAATGGAAGGTCAGGCAGCATGCTCCTTTCACCCACAAAGATAAACACCCGGCTCAGGTCCTCTGTGCTTGAGGAGGGAGCACTGAGCCATTGACAGTTGCATTGTATAGGAGAAAGAGAAAATACCCAGCTGTAATTGAATTTAAGCTCTGCACAGGAAATGCTGAGGGAGGTTGTCCGGACAACGCAACATGTGGGGCGTGAAGGTAGACCTGGTGTAGCCCAGCCAACTAATCACACCAACACTGTGCAACAAGTGCATCCGTGTGTGTGTAACCACCACATGGATTCATTCATTCCACAGGTTAACCAGCCATGGTTTCTGAGACAAAAAGAGCACTGTGAATGTGGTTTCTTATTCAAAACAATGAAATCCATTACCCGAACACATTTTTAGGAGGCGTTTAGATAAGATGCGCTCTTCCATTTGCCCCATTTAAAATGATGATTGAGACAGAAATTTAATTTTCAATTTCAAATTCACCATTTGTTATCGGCCACAACATGTAAATAATTAGCAATAGTGATACAATATTAACAATATTTCGGGCATCTAAGACCAAGTCTGAACTATTTGAATGGGGAAATCCTAAAATCTCAAAAACTGCTTGCCGAGCTCATAACTGAGAAACATATTTCAAATCAAAATCAGCAACAAAATCTGACATGAACTGTCTTATAAATGTCACCTATGCCATTTCAGTTTTAGAGAGTGATTTTCAGCATGCCCAGGAGACGCCATCATTGGGGAACATTAACAGCGCGACAAATCTACATATTCCACGCAAATCGACTGATTTAAAATGCTGATTCATCCAGTAATGAAAAAAGTGAAGTCTTTATCAGTAAGTCATTGAATCATTCATGCGAACCAATTTTGTTTAAATTCATTTAAATTAATTAAATATTTTTAAATAGACTTCTACTATTAGTAATGTTGTGAGAACCTCTAGTAAATGTCATTTCGTTTAATTGCTTGATCAGAATTGTGGGAGAATCATGATCTCCATTTTAAACAAAAAAAAAACATGATTCACAATTTATCAAGAATCGTACAGCTCTACAGCATCTATTTCACACAACGTGAATATAGGCTACAACAGTTATGCATGTCAGCAGTGTGAAGACACTTCACCATGACCAAAAATGTTGCTAGAGTAGAAATATATCAAATTTGTTCAGCTGAAATATTAAGAGGCCGCTCGCTGCTGACAAAACTCACTTATCACTTGAATTCACTTATCAAATGAATTAATTTATTACACGGCACCCTGAACAGCATAAAGAGTTCAATTACCCAATTATCTAAACTGAATTAACAAAACTTTATAAAAACTTCCATTTCGGTGTCCGTGTTTTGACTAATTACCAGGTTATCGTGTTGGCCAGAATTGTCATGATCCTACACCCAAAACACATAAATTATTTCTTTCTACAAAACATGATTTGTTACAGTGGCATTTTGGGTGGTAACTTGCAATCTGAGGCCGTCTATCTGTCGCAAAAGCCAACAATTAAAAACTCAAGTCATCAAAAGGACCAAACAGCACATCCATACTCTAGGGCCAAGGGTGATATATTAACCTAGAGTGACCATAACTACCTTCTCCTCAATGTAACTGCGGTGCAGAATGATCTCAAACACACTAAAAGATGCTGGACAGAAATAGGGGGTCGAATGGTATTGTCTCTCATTATCTTGAGGCAGAATTATGATTAATTCAGAACCTGTCAGAGGCTGAATGAGATACTGCTACTGAAAGATGATGCATTATTTACAAAGCCCAGTAATGAAACAAAGTGTCTGGTAAGAGACCTAAAAGACACTGAACTTTCATCCCAAAACCTGATCTTTTATATAAACAGCCAATTTCATTTGAATGCACTGCATCAACCAGGGCTTTTTGGGGGGAATTAGGGTTGGGTAAAAAAAAAAAAAAAAAGATTTCTTGATTTTAATCGACTTTCATTTTTATAAACTGATTCTTAAATCTTAACTCTATCCATTATATTATGAAATTCGAACAATAACAATAATACCATTTTGGCGCTCTTTAATGGGACAGATCGTGTGACTATAGCGCCTCAGTGAAGCGGCAGCAAAACCACTGGAAAGCAAGCCTGCAACCTTTAGCCAAAAAAAGCGCAACTGCTAATGCTAACGCTGCGGCTGTGGTGGTACGCAGGGAAGGAGACAATAGGTCGTTTTTTTTAAATGGATGTCAATGGAGAAGAGGCTTCACTATACCGAATTAACTGCTTTTGTGAGGAAAAAGCATCATTTAATTAATCGAATGCCAGTCCGCTAATCCTCAACATGTTTTACGCTAAACAATACTTTTGTTGAGAACTATGTAGATTTTACTATGATAAGGTTATTTCATAAGAAAAGGCAGAGAAGGGAATGTAGTTCGCCATACAGTGAACTTTGCAGCTAATAGAGATATTCACACTCTTGTTTCCGCAGTAAAGCACACAAACAATGCAGTCCTCCTACTGAACGTTTACTAGCGATAACACGAAATATAGAACATTACTTCACAAGACCAACGCGCTAATCCACAAGAAACTAATTCAAGTAAACTGTAAGTGACTGTCACAAAACTTGAACAGCAGACACTGACTTCCCTGCCATTACACGATCAGCTGAGGTGTCTCACGTGGTGATCCAAGTTAACCGTTACGCTTTCCACAATGTTAAAACCCCAGACCCTCTCATCTCCCCAATATAAGACAATCTCTGGCGGCAGCATGGAGCGCACGTGAACTGATCATCTCTTCCTCTTTACTACTACATACATGAATGAACATCAGAAGGTATGTTAAAAGATACAGTACAACTTACAGAAGTCTGTATCATGTCGCATGTAATCGATCAATCAGCGTTTCAACCGCGGAAAGACGTCAATAAAACAGCTTGTAAACAATATACCATGTAATATTATGTTACATTTACATCAGAGACCATAAACTCATTAGTCCACTCAAAAAAATTACTCTTTAAAATAACTTAATTCAATTATGGACAGTGGTTCCACACAAGCAAATTAAGTTGTATTAACATTAATGGATTTGTTTGACTCTATGTACGCTCCTTGTGTTGTTACAACACAACGGAATTAAAAAATAGTAATGAACAATCAAATCCATGAAATTGATTCTCTGTAACTTAAACCGGTTAAGTTTAGCGAAAATGCTTTGTTTATTTAAAACTGGACTGAACAAAATAAAGTGTGATGGATTTAAATTATTTCTCAATTGAACTTCTAGACTATAGCTATGAACTAATAAGAGCACTTATTAACATTTTAAATGTTAAGTTTTACAATGCTCCTTCAGCCACAGGAAATTAACTTATTTGAATCAGTCCGCACCCTAACCAAATGCTCAACTCTTCTCCACAATGGTAACCCACTGTAATTTAAATAGTTCTAATAATCACAATGTAATCGAATATTAAACACAATTACACACTATCAAGTCTTCCTCTTTTCTCATTTTCTCAAAAACACATAAAATAACACTTAATTTCAACATTTATTCTCTCTTAATTTAGCTATATGCAAAGCATGCTGGGAACTAAGCACCGCCCAGTTTCAGATAATGCAACACAAATCATTCATGTAATCCAACGCAAACAGATTAAGTAAACTTAGTTTTTTTTAAATTCCAAAATTAAACCCTTTACATTAGTTTAACGATTTATAATTAAGTATAGTGGAAAATTATACAGGTTAAGTTAATTAAACGCAATATAATAGTGTTTTGGAGGTAAAATAAATATATCTGTGTTACTTTAACAAAAAATAATTGGGTAAAAACAACAGTGCCACAAAACCATTTTTTTGAGTGAAAAAAAACGAACTCTAGAGAGGAGCGAGAAGAGAACGATGTACTCAAGTATTCAACCTGTTAGATAGCATCTTAAATGCTTTCTTTTGAGCCTTTCCAGACACCTGTGCAAAAATGTTATTCATTCACCTCTTTCACCATGTGTCCACAGAGCAACAATACTCACCAGCAGAGCCAGCCCTCGCGCATTTAATTTCACCTTCTTAAGCGAATGCATACGCATGAGCAGTCATGTGTCTACAGTACTAAAAAGTTCAAAAGAACAAAAAAATAAAAACAATAATGTATGTTTTTGAAAGGAACCACAAGGATAAAAATCTGAGGGCATTTATAGTGGGGAGAAACAGTGTGTTTTACAGCACAAAACACACCAAGAAGAATCCACAAGAACACAGTGTGGCAGCTTTTTTAATGCATTACCCTTAGTCTTAAATGTATATATTATGCTTCTAAAAGCAACTCAGAAAACAAAAAGCTTTGTTCTGGGCTCTGAACTTTTGGGTTTGCTCTTTGTTTTGGGTCATTAAGAAGTTACCTTTTTATGATGAATTGAGCAGACAGATGAAAGGACTGTAAACTGCCTGAAGTGTTAGAAGGCGTGAGCAATATATGATCAGTCTGAAAGCTAAATAATAAATGTGGCCACCTGATCCAACTAGTTACTCTCAGTTTCTTCACAGGTCTCTTGAAAACAATGCGAGTACATAGAATATTCAGTCTACTGAATCACAATTAGCCTATTTGTGATAGTTAAGGCTTTAAAAGTAGTGGATGAGCCTGTTGCAAAACAGATTCAGTTTTGAGATTTTGTTAAAAAATAATATTTGAGGAACAAAATCGCATGAATGTGTCGCCATTCGGACCCGAGTTATTTTGCTAATACACTGGACGGGTCAAAAATGGTCTTTGGTGGTGGCGGACGAACAAGGCCATCCACACACACGTTTTGTTATTTTTTACTTAAGTTTTAATTAAACTAAATGAAAATAAGAAATATTTTCTTGGCAACTGAAATAAGTATTTTATTTCAATTAACGTTTATTTTAAGTAACGAAGTATGTTTTTTTTTTAAATATAACTTCAGTTTTAGGTGACTATAATAATCCTGATGATCAGGACAGTAATATTTTAAAAAGATAATAAAATAAAAACCTGGGAAAGAATAATATTTCTCACATTGAAATTGAAACTATTTTACAACACAACCATGTATTTACGCAACATTTCTGACAAAAAGTAGTTTTTATTTGCACGGGAGCTTGGCAGTTGTTAATTTTGGGCCCTGTAGGGAGCAAAAGAGTTTTGGTGTCGTCTCCATTAAGCATTAATGAAATCCTTAATACACCAAGCGAATCCATAAAATCTGTACGAAATCATGTGTTAATGACGCCAGTCACGCCACATCAGACGAGAGTTCAATCTAAACATCAAAATATTCAAGACCTATATCTGTATGACAAACTAGAGGTTTGTTAAGGTTGATGTGCGGTTAGGAAAAAAGGGATCAGACTGAGCCCCGGGGTCCTGTCTATTCAGCCTGAACAGCAGTTTTGCCTGAAAAAAGAAAATGATGAACTTGTTTTACATGTTCCACGAGTATTTATTGCACTTAAGGGACAAAAAAACTCCCTTTATATCTAGGCTATAAGAAATCCATCTACACAATCAAAAAATATCAACACTCAAATCAGACAAGGAAACATCCACGTATGTCATGACTTCTTTGGCATGCAAAGCAGAATGGCTATTTAAAGGGACAGTTCACCCAAAATATGAAAATTCTGTTCTTGTTCACTCACCGTCAATTTGTTCTAAAATGTATCCTACTTTCTTACTTCTGGAGGATATTGAGAAATAAAGATATTATGAGAAATATTATGACAAAATAACCCTACTGTACATACTTTCTTACTTCTGGAGGATATTGAGAAATAAAGATATTATGAGAAATATTATGACAAAATAACCCTACTGTACATACAGCATATACAACCAAAACAGTTTGAGGGTGAGTAAATGACTGAATTATCATCTTTAGGTGAACTATCCCTTTAAGTCACAAATCACATTTCTTTTAGCGACACAGAAAAACGTCTTTCCCCAAATCATACATTTACTTTAGAATAAAGCAGACTATTAAACACTTCAAATGCTCAACATGAAAATAATGCTTGCTGTATGTGCAAAGAATAATATTTCAAACATCTAATTTTAGCGACCCATTATTTTCGGAGACTTCCCGGCAACGCTTATCTCTAGACTTCTTTTACAGAAATATCAAACATTGGGAAGTGACGGAATGCTAAAAATTGTAGATTAAACCAGAGCGCACAGGTTCAACTGAAAATGAAAAATGAACAGTGGTTCGGCCGGATTTCTCGAAAAGTTCACTGACAGATGCTGTTAAAACTCTCTCTGACATCAAAGAAAAAGGCCAAATGCAATCCTAGATATGCAAAATGGACCACAAATCCTGTGCCGTTTAGCAGAAAAGCTCTATATTGTAAAACGACTCACTAGTACGATTGATGCTTTTTCATAAGGGGGTAGCCTACAAACACAACTAATAATATTCTTTAACCATTTACCACATTTATTATTCATATGCTCATCTTACAATGGTGTATACATGTATCAGCCTTTCATAATCAGTGTAAGCCTGTCTCATCTTTTAAGTAGCCAGAGACCAGATTTGCAAGGATACAGCATGCGCTGGGAACTTTGTCAGTGGTGTAAAAACAGTTCACTAGATATGATCTAAATTATTCACTAACCAGCACAGAGAGAAATGGTTCACAGTTTTCTCTATGTTTACCAAGCGGCATGAAATAGATTAAACTTTCTACCATTACATTTGACTGTGGCTGTCCTTTAGATCTTCATATCTCCTTGTACGTGAATTGAATCACAGCCCAAATGTATCTGAATATGAAAGATGATCTTATATGTTTCAAAGAAATCAAAGTATCCCAGTCCAATTAAAATCACTGTGCCTAATGTTTTCCAGACTTACACTTTAGAGTAAAAAAGAAGAAGCGTCTGAACCAATAACACTGCATGCACAATGCATGGTGCATGTGATTCCAGGAGCCTGGAAGCCATTGCTTTCTACCCTCTTTAATAATGCACTGTAATTCAACTTCCACCGTGTATGCATTATTGACCACTGATAATGAGAAATGCATGACAGAGGCAGAGACATTCACCTTATCCCAAACAAACCCTTGCACACTGGCACAGCCCCTATCCTGCACAGAGCACTTCCGTTACGCCCATCGCAAACTGGTCTGACTCATTTCAGCGAATCGGTTATTTCAGAAAGTTCGTTCAAATGAACCGACTCATAGACTCGTTTGAGTCATCACTCAAAACACAAGTGTTCACAAAGCGACCGCGCCAGTTTAACCAGTTCTTTTTGTATTGCGAAATAGATACTCAGTCAGGAAATACAGCCGCTTATCAATGGACTGTCGAATAAAGTATTAGGTTTGAGTCAAATGCCCTAGACTGTATCTGAGTTATTTACAACCACTTTACAATCGGTTCAGATGATTCATTCAAAAGAGCCGTTTCAAATGAACAATTCGGATGAAGCTGTGACTGCAAGGCACAATGATTGCGCATCGTTTCTACACATTTTTATATAGTTTAACCTCCATAAGCATACATCCTCGTCTTATTTACAGGCAAATTAAGTCACTCTGCGACAACACAAATGCAAACAAGAATCTCCACCTGCGTGTCTCTCCATCTTGCCCAGTCATTGTTGTGATTGGGGAAAATGTAGGATAGTGCAAACAGATTTGCGCGAATGTAAACGATTTGACAGCTTAGTTTGTATGTTGCAGTGTCGAACAAGAACCTTAGACTGTACGAAAACTATAATGTTATTGTAATATGACAGGTGGGTCTTTATATTTAATTATATAAAAACATCGTCAATGGCACTTAAATTAATTTGAAGGGCTCGTTTTGAATGCTTTTAAAGCACATGAAAGTAACGTTATACTGTAATTTAATAATTATAGTTTATTCTGTGCACCAGCCGAATGATGAAGGGGCTTTTCTAAAGCTCCTGTCAAAGAGGAATAACTCGCCCTGTCAGTTCCTGCTTTCCTTCACCTGTTTCCTCATTCGTGCATGTACTAAATACGATTTATTCAAGCAATGAGAGCATAAACATCGACATTTCATGCTAAAGGAACAGATAAAGGTTTGAATCGAGGCGTTTTTCAGGTAGAATGAGAATAACTTCCGCAATGCTGCTGGATTCATGCAGCTCTTCTGAAGCTGCTCCGTTTCTTTACCGGTAGGATTAAAGCCACTTAGCCACACATGCATTTCTAAAACATCTAAAACACTGCAATGAAGGCATCGAAATCATACTGACCTAGTGCCACCTCACAGGCTTTGCGCAGCTGGGAGTGATGAGCCTTTTTCACCTCCTTGTCGGCCAAGATCTTTTCCAAAGCTCTGGTTAAAAACATGTTTTTCGTCTTTTTGCCTTCATACATGACGCGCTGCGACGGGTGGAGGAGGACCTGTCCCAACGGAGGCTGTATCCGCGATTTTTAGATATTCCCGTATGATTGAGTTTTTCTCCGGCGGATGGTGCCCTCAATAGAGAAACATAAATAAAGCCAGAAGGTGGGGTAAATCCCTCAGTTTTCCATCAGCGACCTGCTGCCTGCGCCATGTTGGAAGGAAATGACGTCACGCACGTAGAAACGGCCGCAGTGAGGCAGAGTGAGAGAGAAAAAAATATATAAAGTATCTTCTAACATTAATTAAAACAGATTAAAAAATATATATATATATAAAAAATAATAATAATACATTACTAAATAAAAAAGTTAAAAATCAGTTTAGAACTGGTTGTCCGATACGTCAAACAAGTAAACTCACTTCCTTGTGGTTGCTTGTGGGCTAGTCATATCTCTGTGGTTATGTTGTCCATTAGTTATGAAGCAACTTGTTAGCAATTTATGTTTTGACACAGCTTCAACAGTCACGTTTGAGGTATCTCCTTATAAAACAAAACCCACTTAAAAATAGGTAAGTGAGTTTGATTAATTCCATGTGTCCCAGATGAGTTTGTTGCAGACATGATTCAGCTAATAAAAAGTCATTAGGACCTTAATGTTATTGCATTTACATTGAATAATACTAAAACTAATTAAAGGTTTTGCACATTTTAATAAAATGCAATTTTTTATTATTATTAGGCCTATTATTGCTGCTACTGCAGTCCATTAAGTTTTAAATTATCTAAACTTCATTGCGATGATGATAACATTACAATAGGCTATAATTACAAAATATAACACCATTGACAACATGCCACTTAGGTCCTTCTGTATAATAATATTTTTTGTCTTTTCACTTTAAAATAAAAACAATGTTTTTTACCTCCACCAATCTAAATACATTAATGTGTAGACAAATGCTGGATTAAAAAATAAACACACAAACACACAAATGATATTCAAAATAACACGATGTCAAATCGCTATTTTCTAGAGACAAAACTACATGAATTAACCTCAAAACTGTTACTTCATTAAGTTAGATTTTGTCATTATCCTGCTATTTGCTGGACATGAAAAACAACTGACCTTCATATCCTTCAACAGTAAAACAACAACAACAACAATATAAATATATCTTACATGCTTTTTATTTATAATTTTTTTCCTCCACACTGGTTTTAAGGGAGATTACTGTCAACCCCCTCTGCGAGAAACACATGCTCTTCATCAAGCAAAGCCACTGTTTGTTTTTGGCTCTCCAGGATGAGTAATTCTCAGGTTCACAAGATGCCTGAAATGCTTTTGCACTGTAAAAGCTGACATCAAATGTGGAGGATGAGTCAAGGCCAGGCTATATAATGCATGTCTATTTCCTACAACTGTATATCAAAATGTAGATAATAAAATTAATAGATACTCATCAGTTTATTTAAGAGGTCATTTGGTCCAATATTAACCATGGTTAGGGGCAAAAATGACAAAATCACCCAAGTGAATTATTATATTAATATAAACTTTTATATAATGCTTTATACATTTTTAAATATAAATTAAATAATAAAAAATAATAAAACTATTACATTGTTTCTGGCTCTGTGCTTCATTTGAATGATCAAGGCCATTGCCATCATTAGAGGGTTACATGAAACATTCAGTTCCAGTGGTCACCTGCAGGCACACCAATACTACACATTTTTGAATTATTCCTATCAAACACATCTGATTCAACTCATCCCACACAAAGTCGCCACCTACTGGTTTCATTGTGGCTCATTAGTAGAGAAGCCAAGACCAGAAATAGATGGGTCAGATAAAGTCTCGGGTATATTCTTCTTCATTTTCCGACTCACACACAGTTGAGCGAGCAAGCCTTTTCAAAGTATACTCTTTTGGCCATGAGCGCGGAACTTTCAGAGCCTGCGCACATGGGAATTTGAACAGGAAGTACATTCTCTTTTGGCAAAGGGGGCCATAGAACGTATTCATTCTCACAAAAGGGACTCCGGGTTCTACAGCTGGTGCTTCAAAGTTCCCAAGAAGGATGGATTGAGTCCTATTATAGATCTACAACATCTGAACCGTTCTCTGAGGAGATTCAGGTTCAAGACGTTGGTGATTCCGTTCATCGTGAGTCAAATCAAATGCAAGGATTGGTTTGTCATGATTGATTTAAAGGATGCATGCTTCAATATTTCCATCCTTCCTCAACACAGGAAGTTCCTGATGTTTGTTTTTGGGGCAAAGTCAAGTTCTTCCATTCAACCATAGCGTTAACCCCTCGCACCTTCATGAAGTGCATGGATGCAGCGCTGGCTCCTCTGAGACTCCAAGGTATTCGTGTACTCAATTACATAGATGACTTGCTAATATTAGCACAGTTACAGGAGATGGAGGCTCGGCATCGAGATGTAGTTCTCACCCACATAAGGTGCTTGGGGTTGAGACTAAACTTAAAGAAGAGTATGTTGTCTCCAGTCTAGAGGACAGCCTTTCTAGGAGTAATATGGGACTCGATTACGATGCAGGCACGATTGTCTCAAGCTCGTATCGAGTCAATTCTGGCAGCTGTGACCAGAATGAATCTAAATGGTAAAATGGTAAATGGACTGCATTTATATAGCGCTTTCACAGACCCAATGGCCACCAAAGCGCTTTACATATTGCCTCACATTCACCCATTCACACACCGACGGTGTGGCCAGGCCAGGCCGTTACTGTGAAACAATTTCAAAGGTTGTTGGGGCTCATGGCAGCAGCGTCCAACGTCATACCCATTGGCCTGCTGTTCATAAGACCATTACAGTGGTGGCTCAGGACCACAGGTATTTCCCTGAGGGGTAACCCATTCCGTATGGTCAAAGTTATGTGCAGATACCTTCGTACCCTTGTTATGTGGAAAAAACCTTGGTTTCTGTCCCAGGCCCTGGGGTTAGGGGCATCCTGTTATCGGAAAACAGTGACAACAGAGATCATCTTAAACCCTAGAGCTCCCTCCACAAGGAACTGTATGCTTTGAAGTGGAGATGTTTTTACTTCATGGTGCAGAGAACATCAGTTGGACCCAGTTAAGTGCCCAGTTGCTTCAGTGTGATTGTTCCTTCAGGAGTTCCTGGTATGTGCCTAAAGTGCCAGCTAATGTAGCACGGTCCACAGTTTTCCAGGCCTTCCTTTCTCCTTCACATGTGTAGGTGGACCAAAAGAGGCTTCACTTACTTTACCCTGTGATGGCTTTGAAGGCGTATGTACTCAGATCTTCCCAGTGGAGGAAGTCTGAGCAGCTACTGGTATGCTTCGGGTCACACAAGAAGGGGTCCTCAGCTTCCAAACATACAATCAGTAGGTGGATTGTTGAGGCAATCTCTACAGCTTACGAGGTGCGTGGGTTGCCGTCACCTCTGCTGATTAGAGCTCACTCTACTGGGGTATGGTGACCTTCAAGGCCTTATTGGCAGGGACCTCATTCCAAGAGGTGTATTATCATCGATGTAGTGTGAGTTCCCTGAAAAGAGAAGTCTCAGGTTACGAATGTAACCATTGTTCCCTGAGAAGGTAACAAGATGCTGCGTCCATTTGCCATACTTCCTGCATGCCTCTTAGTGATGTCCCTCAGCCTTTTAAAAGCTAACACTACCTCGTGCCGGCTTTCCTTTATAGCTTCCATGGTTCGCCATCTCAAGATTGGACTAGTTGCACACGTGCTTCAGACAGCAGTCACACAGAGGCGTTCCCCAAAGTGAAATCATCAACACAGCGTCTCGTTTTGCTTGGCAACAAGCAAAGATTTATAGTTTATTTGGAACTATTTTCTTTGGTGGAGTAGAAATATCTATTAAATGACTGGACAATTTTTGTCATAAGGGTAAGTTACTCTATTTCAGGGGTGTCATACTCAGTTCCTGGAGGGCCACTAGCAAAGTTTAGCTCTAACTCTAATTAAACAAACCTAATCCAGCTAATCAATGTCTTCAGTATTCCTAGAGACTTCCAGACAGGTGTTTTGAAGCTGGTTGTATACACTCTGCAGGACACTGGGCCTCCAGGAGCAGAATCTGACATATTTGCTCTATATCAACTGTTTGTTCATAGTTATACAGCTGCATAAAATAAATATCACAGTTCCAATCATGCTGTGGTACTGAATATCTGATATTTCTCGTGTGAAATTGCTTATAAATACCATGTACTCAATGATGGATTATAGACTGGGCCAATGGGGTAAGAGCCGACCCCACTGTTTATTTCTCACAGTGGTAAAGTAATTTATCATTACTTGGAATTTAGGCCTTATATCAAATAATATAATGCATTCTTGGAGGTTGGATGCAGCCTGTTTGTGATTGTGTTGGACTTAGCAGGGATAATTTTACATAATTACATCATGATAAAATCCCTTTTAATAATCTACCTGTTGGTAAAATAAACAATACAATACAAAAATCTGTGTACAATGAAAAGAAATCTCAAATGCCAAATTGCAAGACACTTTATATAACAAAGGATATTTTCAATATTCGAAATAAATACTAGCTTATTACAATAAAACTCCAAAACTTGATAGTAATAATACAAATGTAAACATTGCCCTATGCAAGTACAGGTAATTATACAAGGTAAATTTACTTTGATATGTTTTTTCCCAAGCAAAAAACAAAAACAAAACAGCAAATTTAATTTATTCTTGCCTGGCTCATTTGAGAGGTTGAATTCCCTGGTGACCTTTACCGTTTCATTTTAAAACCAAATCAAAGCTGTCTTTGAGCTGCAGTGATACACGCCTGCAGCGGCAGCACACGTGGCATCTACACTAAAATAAACCCATTGTACAGTATGCATTATTTACATTCTTTTGGGCATTACTGTTATTTTGAAGTTTGTCTGTATAGCAAGTGCTCACTGTATATTTGCCTCTTAGGTAAAACCCACTTTCTAGGAAATGATTTAGTTCACAATTCAAGTGCTTGCATTACTTTACTGTTTACATTTATACCAATTTGTTTAATATAGTATGAAAGCTTGTTTTCAGCATGAAAAAAAAAATATTGTGACATTTTCTCGCAATTGCACAATTCTGACTTCTGAAAGTCACTTGACATGACTGAAAGTCAAAATTGTGAGTAGTTATAAACTTGGATTTGTGAGAAATAAACTATAAATTGCGAGATATACACTCACAATTGTGTGTCTTTTCTATTTCTAAGTTGCAATTACCTTGTTTTAATTCCATGGCGGAAACAAGCTTCCATACTGTAGAGCTTATAAAAGTAGTTTATAAAATAAATAAAGTGTTTTGTAAAATGCAGGCACTTTTGTACATAGCTAGTAGATATCGCTGTGGCTTATGTGCTAAACTGTGAAATCGATGGAGAGAAGATATGAGACAAAGAGTGAAAGTCAAGTACAAAGTTTCATTTGGTGCATTTCTTCAGCAGTCCTGAGGCGATGGTCTTTATTGCTCTCGTTGTCTCTGTACAGGTGGGATTAATCAGGGCTTCCGGCAACAGGAAGCCGTAGTAGCCCGTATCACGCAACTCAAAGGCAAAGGCATATGAGATCCCGTTCTTATAGGCCCAGTCTATTGAGCTTCCAGAACTCACGTCTGAAAGAGAAACACATTACATCACATCTGGACGTTTGACTGTTGTTGATATAGAAATAGTCATGAGTCAGAAAACAGATTGGCGTCTAACTGAGAGGGCTTACAGAGAGCGGATGAGTCATATATGCAGTGGCTATATGTCATTGATTGAAGAAAATACCCAATGCCTGACTTACAAAGTGTGGTGGAGGCAGGGCCGTATCTGTATCTCACTCCATAAGCTGAGTACAGAGCGCTCACTGCATTCTGGGCTGCTGATTCCTGAGGGGGAGGAGCAGGTTCAAGTATTCATCCAGTCGATCATTAATGATGCTTGGTGGTAAGTGTAGTCAAAAGATTGTGTGGGGCAACCCCA
Source organism: Phoxinus phoxinus (assembly GCF_949152265.1). Lineage (NCBI taxonomy): Eukaryota > Metazoa > Chordata > Actinopteri > Cypriniformes > Leuciscidae > Phoxinus > Phoxinus phoxinus. The sequence goes on along the minus strand of NC_136899.1, from coordinate 12,131,462 downwards.
AAAAATAATATCTCAGCCATTCCAAATTCTAATGAGGAGTTTAATGTTTTGCCCTCTGGTAGAAGATATTGAGTTCTATCTTGTTAAAGGCTAAATCGCTTTACCAACTCCAGGGTGCAAATTATGGTTTGCAGTGATTACTACAGAATCTTATATAGAGAAGTGTGGAGATATTATACAGAGTAGAGACCGACATGACTTAAACCTCTGGTGGTCTTCCATAATTTTAGGCCAAAACTGTCACAGTTATGCTTATTTTTGGTTTAGTTTTTTATCAGTCTGTTTAATCACCTGTTTAATCACCTGCCTGTGTTCCTTTGTTTTCTTTCCCCTCATAATCAGTTACCATGGATATTAATTTAATAACCACAGCTGTTCATCATTTAGTTCATCACCATGTGTATTTTAGTTCTTCGCCTTCTCTCATTCTTCTTTCCGGTATTGCTTGTTCATGGCACAATTTGTCAAGTTGTTGGCTTATGTTTAATAAAGACTGTCGTTATTTGTTCCTTCTTCTTCATCACTGGACTATATTATATATATATATATATATATATATATATATATATATATATGTAATGAAAAACTTAGTGTTATTGTAAGTAATAAGTAAGTGTTGTATAAGTATTATTGAATCAAAATACATCCATTTCATAAAAAAAAGTCTTGGGTCTGACTATGACGATGAAGTGAGAAATACCAGAGAATGAAAGTAATGGTAACTTGGGATTCAGTAACTGACCAGTGAGTTTAGATGGACTTAAGCTGTAACGCCTGTCATTTGGATTGAACAAACAACAACTATTCATTAAATGAACCAGCTCATAAAAGTCATATCATCAATCAGACTACACTGGTTGTGCTGTATGTTTTTTTTTTTATTCACTAAATGCACTTTTTTTTTTACTATACTGGTCATGCTGCGTGTTTTGATTCAGTAAAAAGAACCTGTTCATTGGAGTCATTTGCTTACAAATTGGAGTATGTGGTTGCACCATATGTTTTTGATTGAGTAAAAAAACTTGTTCATACAGTAGGAGTTATTTGCTCGCAAATCGGACAATAGTTGCACTTAGCCATTATGTCATCATACTCACCTATTAGTTGTCTTATTGTTTATGCATGCAGCCTGTGAGGACATCCCAACAAAAAGTTGCCTTTTCATGCTATTTTTGCTGTATCGTCTCTCTCCATATTTACACATCTAATGTTTTTGAGTTGCTCTGAAATTATAATTACTAAATGATCCCGCACACAAATGGACAAATTCAAGATAAATTGTCTGACAGAAATCACTCACCACACAGTTGAAGTTTGGTATAGTGGAATATTTGTAGGAATACGGATAGAGGAGCATCTGAGCATAGGCGTGAATCGAGATGTAGGCCTTGACCCGTTTCCTGTGTTTGCGTAGAAACTTGGCAACAGCTTTGACCTCAGGCTCTGACTCAGGGAAGGGACCGCAGTATGTGTCATCGCAGGGGTGCAGGGATGCACCCTGATCTATCAGAGACAGCAAAGATAGCAGGTGCAAGAAATTATAACTTTATTTGTAATCATTGAATTTTTGCCTTTCCTGGCCCAAGGTTGCGGTCGTAGGTTCACTCCCTTGGGATTTTGCTGGCTCATGATCATTCTACACTTATGTATTCTCTATTTTGGTATCATGTATTATATTGATCTAACAGTGAATTAAGAGTGAATATTTTTGGGTGAGCAATGAGTATTATTTATTTTGTCCTTCAGAAATATATTAGAACTAGACTGTTAAACAACTTACATTTTGAGAAAATCAAATGAGCGGAACCACAAGGTACATTTTCAGATGGATCTGCCCTAAAACATGTTAACATGTAAAAAATAAATAAAAAAATTGCCGAACTTATACCACTTTGAAAGCTGGTAAATGCTGGTTAGTATGGGTTTAGCGCTGATTTATCTGGAAGACCAAGGATAAGCTGTTTGCCAGCAAATGTTAGAATTTTTGGTTTAATACCTTCTCTTCAACTAAAATGTTATTTTCTATCCCATTAGATACAATTTGATGCCAAAAATTTTTCCCAAAGATAGTGTTTGATGTAAATATGTCCTTCTGGTGATACATTTTTAATCTGTGTGTCAGGCCTCTTCATGGTGTCTGTCTACATACTCTGTCTGGAATGCCTATTTATTTCCTATATGAACACCAGGGCTCTTTAATTTGGAGCTTTTGATTCTTGAATATCAGGTAAAATAACTCACCACACCATTTGACTTTCCAATTTCGGTTGGCATCCACTCCCCGACAATGATACTTTGGAATCTTTGACCGTGTTTTCCGCCAAAAGCGATCCTAAGAGAGAGAGAGAAACCACAGATATTTTCCTCCATTATGTCTGGCGGCTTTATAGAAAGGCAAGACATGCTGCATGTTTAACAGCACAGAGCTGCCAACGTTTCTTTTCAGTAAGCTCAGCATACATCACAGAAGAGATGTTGAGATCTAGGCATGTGTCAAACAGATATTACCGTCTTCCAGCTGTAATGGTAACCGTCTACGTTGAAGACAGGCATAATGTAGAAATTGAGCTGATTCATCAGTCGTCTCATGCTGGAGTCGTGTTGATAGGAGTTCAGTGCCTGCGTTCACAGTGAATGGAATCGTAACAGACTTCAAGAGATGTAGGAAAAAAGTGTCTCGTTTTCCCCACAGATAGACTTCAATACAGCAAAAACACAGCAGTTTGTGTGCAGTTCCTCTAAACATACCCCATTAAAATAGGCCATTCTTACATTAAATATATTACACACACAGGTAATATATACATAGGCCTACTGTTTTCAGTATTCCATAATTAATATTTCAGTGTTGTCATAAGACCTTGTGCATATTCAAGTATGAGTGGCAATCGTTTATCATCTTAAAAATAACTATTTTGCATAAATGATTGTCTTAACTTTTGGTAGTCCAATCAATAGTCATGATGCTTCTTCTGTTTAATTCATCACGCTGAAAATGGAAGATCACACTGAGCGCATTGCATCTTGGGTACAGTATTTTAAGTAATTACAGTATACTATTTTATATTATATAATAGTACAGTAAATAAGTACAGTATAAAAGTTTGCTTTATACTGCATTTTATCAAATGTACACTATCGTTCAGAAGCTTGAGCTATATTTTTTTTAACGAAATGAATACTTTTATTTAGCAAGCATGCATTATATTGATCAAAGGTGGCAGTATAAACGTGGTTCTTTTGAACTTTTTGTATTCATCAAAGATTCCTTAATAAAATGCATCACGGTTTCCACAAAGATTTTATGCAGCACAACTATTTACATTGATACTAAAAAAGAAATGTTTCTTGAGCACAAAATCAGCATATTAGAATAATTTCTGATGGATCATGTGACACTGAAGACTGGAGCAATGGCTATTGAAAATCATGGTAAAAACCAATGGTAGAAGTAGTATGTTAGTATGCAGTTTTGAACATACAATAGCTGTAATAGCTCAATAGCTCAATTGAACATACAATAGCTCCCTTTGGACTTTTAAAATATGAATAATGTTTCATTGGTTTAATTTATCAGTGATGCAGTGTCACTGTGTGTAAAGTCTAATCCAACAGCAGAAAGAGAAAAATCACAAATGCTGGAGGTTTGAAGAGAACTATAGAGGTTTAATAACGTTCCCTTTAGGGTCAGTCAGTTTTAGGTCTCTGTCATACAGTAGTTCTGCCACATAGTGGTGTACTGAAGGTATAGCAACACTCTCTTTTTTGATCTCTATCTAATTCTATTAGTCTCACTCAGTGTTAGCTGCTGATCTGAGAGCTGTTTATTTGTGTGGCACAGAGGCACTCTTTGATATTAGTTTATGAGATGTATTATACAGATTAATTTGGGAGGAATTTAGAGACTCACTGAATAAAAAAAGTCCCAGAATACACCAGCTCACAAATAAACAGATCGATAAAAATCTTGAACGGTAGAGGAATGTTTTAAGAGTGTCGTCTTTTAGCAATAGGCACGATAATCTTTAATCAGAATAATCTGATTCTTGACCGAAAGTCTGAGACCACATTGAAATTTGGAATTCAAAGCATAATTTAACTTTTGAAATATTAATTATGAATGCTTCATGGTTATTTTTTACATGCAAATAATACAATTGTTAATTATATACTTTGGATAACCATTTTGTTGATTTTGCTTGGCAGTGATTTTAATCTCAGCATGAAGTGAACAGTGGCAAACAGAAAATGCATACCTCTTTAACAAACCATTGGCAGAAAGCTGGACCAATCCATTCTCTTGCATGAACTCCACAGTCTATCCACACTGCCTTCTTAAAGGGACGTGTTCTCTTTCCTAACTGACAGAAGAGGGGCAGAGAACACCGTCTAGCAAGTCAGAATGTGTGCGTGTTTTTACAGTTTTTCTTGATTGCTTAAACACATTTCTTGAAACTATGCCTCGTATTCTCAAAACAGTAAACACAAATCCATAACGTCTCACCCAATTCCCCAAACATCCTATTTTCAGGTCAAAATGAAGCTCTACACTCAAAACCATTCACTCTTGCTGAAAAACCAAACTTTGCCCTCAGACAGGACACACAAGCCCTCACAACACACACTACAACATAGTCTTACACACTGGTGCAATAAATTCAAAACAACATTTCCATTACATTTCTTGTACTCTTTTATTTTATTTTATTCCTCTAATTTTGTTATTTTATATTTAATTACGTAAGATGTGTGTGACCATCATATGACAGTAAAAGAGCACACACAAACCTTATTCTAATATGGAATTGTACTGGAATGGTAAAGAGTGTTGGTACGTGACAGGAGAGCCTTCACTCAAGGATACAATATGATGAACAAGTCGAAGAATGTTCCACGTATGGTTGAAATACCATCATTGGCCTAGAAAGATAACATTCTGGGAGTCAAGACTGTAAAGGAGAAAGGATGACCTCCCTTCACTGCAACACTCTGAAGCCAATCTGTGTGACTGTACGACTGCTGACATTTTCTCGCAAGAAAATAAACCTCATCAAAGACAATTGGAAATGTTTGCCTCTTATTCAGTGATAGAATGTTGTTTGCCAGCACACCTCCCTGAAGCTTCTGATGATGGAGACGAGGGTGAAGTGACTCAAATTTGGCCTTACTCGTAGTCGAAGCCCAGCGTCCCTTATAGTCATACCATGGACAAGGACATGGTCAACTAAAGTGGCTTGAATTTCATCCGAGACTGCTTGTCTTCTTGCTCTTACCCTTGCCCTTGCCCTTCCTCCTCCTCCAAACTCAATAAACTGATTCGGGCCCTTTTATCTATCTATTGAAGGATCTGATTGATGTGTGTTAAATTTTGACTCTTAGTGTTTTCACCTGGGAAATTATGTGCTAACTGAGCTGAAGTTGAGTGAACAATATTGAATACTAGTGCTTTCTAAATGACCACATGGTGTAGGCAATGAGAAATGAAGGGATTTGTGTTTATAGTTTAGAGAAATGGGTGTGCTTTTTGATAAATGGCATTATGGTTTTGAAATTTTAGTTCAAAAGCCTGGTTATAGTGTTTAAGCAATCGAGAAAAACTGTAACAGAATGGCCATAGCCATCTTCCCCTTCACCTTTTACCTGGAGCACGTAGAGGGGTCGTCCCTCATAGGACTGACCAATAGAGAACAGGTCCACCAGGTGCGGGTTAGTCCGGTTCATCTCAAACATCCAACTCTGGATCTGTCGAAAAGGGTGAACAGATCCTCCAGATTAACATGCAGCTTGTATTCATGTCAAACTTTGCAGCAGAAAGTCAAAATCAAACATTAAGGTTTCTGTGAATTTGTATACACATTTAATTTAGCAGGTCTTGCCTATTTCTATTAGTGTCTGCACTCATTTCTAACTCATTTGTGGCTCATCAAGGTGTTGACACTTATTTTACTGTAATATGTGATATATATCTATACTCAAGACTTCAAATGTTCAATAATTCATTCTTTATAAATGTTTCCTTTATAAGAGTAGAGGAATAATATCCTTAAAAGTGAATGTAATCCAGCCCTCGTCTACTCCGAAGGGTCTCCTATTCATCATCATGTCATGAGAACAAATCACAGTTTACAGTGTACATGTGTTGAAGTTGGCACTCGGTCTGAAGGAGAAGACCTGAGAGAAAAGGAAGAAAACCTCCTGAGATCTGTTTTTCTTGTGCACATGGGCCACAACCGAATGCAAATGTACTTCTCAATCAAAGGCTGTTAGCCTGTGAAAATCAACCTTCTTTTGAGAGAAAGATGGAGTGGCAGACAGGGAAAAGAATCTGTCTTCTTAACTTACTACATACAAATGACCATGTGTATTAACTTCCACCCATGCACTCACCTCTTCCAAAGGATGGTACACTTCATAGTCATACTGCAATTCCGATCTGCGCTTTCTGGAGGAACGGTATCCGGTCTGTTTCTCAATTTGGGTTTGAAGATTGGAAATGAGCACCCTGTGGAGACAGTGGGGTGTCAGCGAGGGGATGTTGAAAGCACATGCACTGTGCATCAAACCGTTTAATGGCAGTTTTCAGGGTTACTCAGATATTTATGTACACATTACACATTTCTGCATCTAACTCTCGAGTTAAAGTCACAAAAAGAACATTAGATGAATTTAGATTGAGATTTTCTCAATGTTTTTTGCTATGCAGTTTTTCCCCCCAGTTTTATTAATTTGTTTGAACATTATACAAATATTTTTTAATACATTGTTCTAATTGTTTTGCACTTTATTGTGGTTTATTTGGAAAGTAGTCATGTAAAGTTCTTCGCATCAAGGCCATGATCATCCTGTTGGCTGTTATTTTACAATAATGTCCAGCTGACGGCCTTTACTTATGTTAGTAAGATTTTAACACTAATGAAAATTCAAATGTTTACGCCTCTAACATGACAATAATTTTTAAGTATTTTTTGGTAGCATATGAAATTGGTTGTTTGTCATGTTTATCATATTCCTTATTACATATGAAATTGGTTGTTTGTTATGTTTATAATTTTCCTTATTACATATGAAATTGGTTGTTTATCATGTGTTTTAAAACATACTTTCTAAAGGTTAAACATAAGAATTATAATGTATTATAACTGCGGTTACAATTATTCATGAGACAATGCATTATAAGGTGCTGTCTTGATAGATCAGGCAAACTCGAGACGGATCTAAATGGAGTTATCTTTATTAATAAGCCAAACAGCATGGCAGGAAAAAATAAGGGCCTTATGCTGCATTCATGCCATGTTGTAATAACCGCATAGTCTCAAGATGACAACACGTGATGTTATATTCGGAGCTGTTCACGTCCTTGGACTGGGAAATATGCGTTTCTATGGCAGCACTATCAACGCCTAAATGAAACTGCAGCAGTCAGGTGGTACAGCAGTCATGTGGTACAAGTAGGAGCTCTCAGACAATTCTCATCTTACAGTACAATATGTATTTATGAGCTATACGATGATATGAATGCTTTTTTAAAAATGTAATTATGTAATTGAGGTAATTACGACATGGCGTGAACGCACCTTTATTTAAACAGGATAGCTTATCAACAGAATTAGAGACAGGTGCTTAACATAACCAGTAACCATGGAAACAAACTAGGATTGGGAACACATGGCAAACAGGAAAAGAAGAGAACCAAACCAATACACAATAGCTGCGTCCGAAATCGCATACTCTCGCAAGTAGTAGACTTTTTGCCTATACTTGTCAGGACTCAGATCTTCAGCCTTTCTGCTGTGTTTGTCTTGTGTCTTGATTGTCAGTTCACCTCTCTACCATCATAGCTGAATCCCATTCTAATTAGTGCTCTCACTCTCATTACTCACACACCTGTTTCCCATTTCTGCACTGATTTTCTCCACTACTTATGCTTCTCTCTTTCTTTGGTTTTCTGTCAGTGTGTCTTGGTTTCTGTCCGTTTCACCACTGTCCCCTTGCCCGAAAGTCTTTTTTTGGTTGCTTCTAAACCTTAAAGCCTTGTCTGATTATTTAACCCTGTTTTGTTGTTTATTTGCCTAGTTCCTGTTCCCTGTCTTGACTCAGCTTGCTCTCCCGGTTTTTGACTCCCTGCCTGTCCTGGACTATTGCCTTGGCTTTTTCCTTGAAACGTTTAGTTCGCTACTGGTTTTGACCCCAGCCTGTCCATTGGATTTCGACTCTGCCTCGCCCTCTTACTTGGTGGCTCGGCTACCAATTATTTTGTGTTTTGTTTTGTTTTGCTTCAACCTTTTGGACAATAAATTCCATTCTCAATTGATCTGCTCTTGGGTCCCTGTTGTCTCTGCACCACCCTAACAATACTCTTTAATGAGTTCTGTGAATTCGGAAATTCTTCTTTTGTCACATATTGTTTTTTTGCCTACTATATAGTAGGGAAGTATGCAATTTCAGACTCAGCCAATGAAACTAACATACTTGTGACAGGTACATTTCAAGGCATAATTAATGCATTAAAAATGCTTTTATAATGTATTATATACTGTATGAAGTCTTAAGTAAATTGTTACAGTATTTTCCTCCTAATTAAGGTTTAAAGGTAGACTCTATATATCACCAACATTGATCATCTTGTCACAAACAGAGCAAAGGTAATTCATGAGTTCACAGTTAAAATTAGAGTAAAAAGAGTATGCGAGTTGGCGTGCTCTGAGGGCTCTGTGGCCCGAACCCAGAGTACTCCCCTGTATCCCTGGCTGGGATAGGAACTACCCGAGAGTGAGGAGTTGAGGTGGTGGAGGGATGCAGAAAAGACTGTCGAAGAACGGAGGCGAGTCGACATATATATATATATATATATAGGCCAATCGTACTGATTGGATAGATCATTTGAACGTGCTCCTCTTGAACATTTATTTAAAAAATCATAACATGAATAACAGAATTAAACTTCATCTTTGCCTGTTTTGTTTTTTGGCTAGAATAGAAATGGCACAATTTATCTTTATGACCTGTCAAACCAAAGCAAACATGGATGGAGTGTTTTTTATCTAGAGTAAACAACCTATCCCATCACCCAGAATCCTCAGGGGTATCACTTCTGCCAGTCAATATGCTCAAATACATCAGCCATGAGAAGGAGAGAAGATATGAAAGAAAAGGCCTCCCTGGGGAAAAGGGATGACAATGAAAGTGTTGGTGGCTGTAGCGCATGAGATAAGCTTCATTGTTGCTGTTGATCTGGATGATTGATGGGGCGAGTGGTTGAAAGAGTACTTTGAATCATGCTTTGGTTTCTGGGTCCGTCAGCACATGGAAATCAAAGTCAGAAGGATTCGAGTATAACTCTAATGCATGTCCCCCAGAAACCGATGTTTGTCCGACAGGAGACTGAGAGAATCACTCTAATGATCTAACGGAGAAGGAGGACACTCACTCATAGTAGATGTGCGCTTGGTAAAGATGTCTTCTCAGCCATTGTGTCTTGTTCCGTCCCACATGAACATCTACTGGGCTGTTCTCTCGAATCAGAGACGCGCTGTTGGGCTGCCAAAGGTCCACCTGCAGAACATCACCGAGATCAGTTAAGCAGGAATGTTCCCAGCCGCTTAAGCGAAAAATCTTTCATCATTTACTCACCCTCATGTTGTTCCAAACCTGTATGACTTTCTTTCTTTGTTTATATTCACTTTTGGCAGACCAGTTCGGATGGCATTGATATCAAATAACATTGGTTTTCATGTGTTTCATAACTGGTCATGAACCATCGAACATTGAGTATGTGAAAATGCGAATGAAATCTAAGAGATTTGGTGGAGGGCAAGTTAAAGTTTAAGATACTGTTTCTGCTAAATAACAATATTGACAATAGATGTAAATTGAATGCAACTAACAGCTCAGAGAATTTGATCTGGTAAGAATTTGAGAAATGTTTGAGAAATTACTTCTTATCTCTTGGGTTTTGATTGCAAATTTGGTGTTTCGGCAAATGTGAACCCTTAGAGACATTATTGAGATTGCTTGTAAAACTTTAGGAGACACATTTGACATTTTACTGGTGCATTTTGCACCTGAGAAGATGGAGACGTCTCAACTTACTCTCCATTTAATCTCATTGCTGTCTATCAGAAGCAATGAAGATATTTAAGAGATCACACTTGCATTGACATTTTTTTGTTTAACTATCCAAACCGATATGTAAGAACATAGAACATGAGCTATATTCCACAAACATAATTTCAATGTGAATATAAGAACATGGTCATACGTTGCATTTAGCTACAAACAAAACAAATACATTTGTTCATGAACACTAACTAAATCCAAAACCAAACCAAAATTAACAGATAAAGCAATCTGAAATCAGGTTCTTGAAATTCAAGCAGTTTATCATATGTTGTTAGATCTTTAAACCAGAGTTGAGATGACTGATACAGCTTTTCCCAGTGCTGTAAGATCTGTAGATCAGAGACCAACTGACTCAGCCCATTCACAGAGAGTTTAAATCATGCAGAGCTTCAGCGAGCCAACATGATCACAGTGTTTGATTGAAATTATCTATTTCTGTGTGTGGATCCACAAAACCACTTTAGATTGCCAACATGTGCCGGAGCCTTTTGTAGAAGCCCATATCAGCCCCTGAAGCATAACCTCAGATTTTGATCATCAGCCTCCTCTGTGCGGCTGCCAAGTCACTATACGCTCTTGACTGAAAATTTGTGCACTAAAAATAGTTCTTCTGAATTATATTGGCATACAATATGGATTTGCGTGTCAAATGATATGCTCTTGGTTAAAAGCAGGAATATCAGTCATAAAATAGGTCCAGTCAGAGCAGAAAAACTCCTCACAGCCGTGCTGCATTCCTAACAGATGCTCACAAACCTGGCAGCTGAAACAGATTTGACACGTTTGTTTTGATGGTTTGTGGCTGATCATACAATGGTATGATCTTGAAACAGATTTCGCATGCACAAAGAAAGCATGAGATTGAGAGGATGAACATGTCTTCTATAAAAAGCAGGTGGTAAAAAAAGAGAACACCTGACTATACAACCATTAGGAATGCTATGGACTGTATTGATTGTTCGCATGGCTTTTTAGGCAATTTCTTTAGTAATTTTGGGGTGGAAATCTGTGGAATGGATTTCTGTATTTGGTTGCGATGCAGCGTATTTGCAGCACATGATTTTGAATGATTTGACATCCTTCTTAAAAAGTAATTCTACATCAGGATTGACCTTTTTAACAAAGTTATTGATGGTTGCGTTCGGTATCGGAGGCAAAAAGAGAGATTTGAGGGATTTCTTGGAGGTTCCTGATTCTCTTTTGACACATTACCCGGCATGTGTGTTGTTCGTCCCTATCATGCTCTAAACTTCTAATTTTGTACTGTAAAACTGTAAATTTTGGTTTTAAATTCTATCATCTATGCATTGGAGCAAATGAGAGGCCTTTTGATAAAACTTTTACAGCATCATCTGTTAATGGAAAGCTTGACAGATTCACTACAGTTTACTGCGTGTACTTGATTGTTTAACTGTCTTCTTTCTCCCTATCCTTGTCTTTCTCTTGCTTTTGAGTGGTCCATTATTGGTTTGGGCTGTGACTATAAAAAACTGCTTGGATCAGCTATACTTTCAGAAAGGTAATTATCATCACTGCTGGTCAAGTTGAAGGAGACGGAATGTTCAGTATGCGGAGTTCTTTTTAAGGGAAATCCTTATTTTGCATTCCTCTTGCATTGTGTGATCATGCATTTTGGGAGCGGAGCAATGAAGGGAGGGGTGTGTATGTTTGGGCTGATTTCAAATATCAAGTGTTTCTCAGAAATTTCATACTGCACCTTTAAATATGGTAAAATGAGAGTACTGCTCGCAGGGGATGGGAATATGTTGAACTTGAATGATGGCCTTTTTTGTATGCTAAAGATTCTCTTGTGAGGGACTGCCTATATAAAGTCAGATGTACTGTGTGTATAATTGGCTTTTGTATTGTTATTTATGGAATCTTGTTTCCACCAAAGAATAAAAAATAAATCTTAAATAAAAAATAAATGATCTCCCAATTCTGACTTTCCGATATAAACTCGCAATTACGAGTTATAAAGTCAGCATTTAGACTTTGTACGCTGACGCAAGAATCATTCCAATTTGGCACCCGACGCACAGCGGACTTTTCCCTCCACAGACGGTAAATTAGGGAATGAAGTTGTGAGCACAACGGGGGCGGTTCAGCGAAAAGAGGAGGCAGTTTCAATTTTGCAGTTTGAGAAAACAATTCCGCCACAGACCAGGAAAACCCTGGTCTAAAGTCAGTGGCATGTTATTCAGATGCTATTTTAAGGGCGCATGCTTGGCCATAGCGTGTGCACAACGCACATACACTTTGCTTCTCTCATCTACACAGACGCAGCAGTTCATATTTTTGCAAACCATACATAATTACAAGGAAAAATATTACCACATGAGGGAAATCATTGTGGTGTCCATGAAGATTAATTGTAGTTATGACGGATCAAACCTGTTTGATCAATAGTGGCAAGACACATTGGTATATAAGGACATCTGACAAAGTGGGTTGTCCGTCAAGAACCAGGAAACAAAATTCTGAAGACTGCGAAATCACCTTTACCATCATGTAAGTTGCGTGCGCCTGGCAAATCCGCCAGCCGCCATGGAACAAGCGTGCCTGCTTTTAAAGGGAATGTGAGATGACGCTCTGATTGGTTTATTGCACGTTACGCCCAAACCACACCTATGAGTAATGTAGCTACTTCAGACCGACCCATTTTAAGCTTGCATTGTTATTGTAGGCTACTGAAGGCAAAAGGCATTTTTACAAATACTGACTTTGACTTCTGTGCATCTTTTTTTCTACCAACCATTAGAACAATGTTAAATCTATAAACCTGAAGAGAGACTTTATTTAATTCTTAAAGATTTTCCCAATCAATGTCTATAATAATAATAATAATAAAAGAATGTAAAATATTTTATTTTTTCTCTGCAGGCCTCAACCCCTTTTGAGGCCCCCAGGGGTCCCTAGACACCTGTTTGAAAAACTTCTGCCTTACTTCAGCCAAGAGGAAATCCAGCCAAGTAGCACACAAGCCTATCAATGACTACATTTATATAATAGTTTGCAGACAGTTTCGTGTGAGTGCAGACCTGAAAACTTCTCTCTGTTAGTGCAGTGACCCCAATTTCTTGAGCACTGTAAAGTTCAACATGGATCAGTTTGAGCAGATATTCTGAGATCATTTTACACTTTGTATTGGCACATTCCTTAAAGATTAAGTGGATTATACTGTGAGAACAAAGGATGCTATAACAACAACATAATATTACTTTATTCTATCTAAATTAAATAATTTACTTTTATATTGTTTTTGTACTAAAATCTAAGCAAATGATTAAATTTGACTTATTTTTTATTTTTTTTCTACCAACCATAATGATGAATCTATAATGTTGAATAGTTTCTTAAAGATAAAGTTTAAGGCTTTTGTTTTTCATGTTTAATGTTACAGGAGTATTGTAGAAATAAGGGACTCACCGTCAGGTTTTGGAAAAGCTGTTTGACTGCTTGAACCTCTGTGTTGCTGCTGGGGATTATTCTGAATACTTGATCACTGCAGAAACAAAGCATTGCAATTATTGTAAAGTATGCACTGGCAAACAAAATAAAGGAATAAAATGGTCTTTTTTGAGAGAGTAAATTATTATATGGTTATTTAAACCAATTAATTTCTATTTCACCATGATTATTTAATCAGTATGCAAAAGTTTAAGATTTTTTTAAAGTCCCCCTGTAGTCAATAACTTTATCCCTTAAAGGTGCACTGTGTAATTTTTTAGCAGCATCTAGTGGTGAGGTTGCGAATTGCAACCAACAGAAGTTACGGTGGCCGACAGGAAAAGATGTCATCGTCTGAGACAGCAGAGAGTAGCCAGTTAAGCAATGAGGTTTCTTTACAAAGATAAATTAAGAAATTAGGCTTACTTAATTATTCAGTAAAACGATACGTTATTGCGAATATTATTGTTACTTGTTCATCATTGTCAGTGTTTTATTCGCTGACTTTAGCTAGCTTCTTTGCACGAAGAACAACATAGTGAGGAAACGCGTTTGTCCGTTTAGGGCTACAGTAGAAATATGTCGGTGCATTTCAATGTAAGGGGACCCGCGGTGTATTTAGATAGAAATGGCTCACTCTAAGGTAATAAAAACATTACGGTTCATTAGGTAAGGTCTTTCTTTATACACCACTGAAAACATTTATGTATTTTATATCGCATTTCTGTCAACAGATCCTCCTAAATATTACACAATGATGAAGTTTTTTTCCTGTGAAAAAAAGTAATGCCTTAAAAAAGCTTGAATGCAACTCTACACCCTTGCTTCATTTAGTATACGCAAATTCATTACAGTTTTTCTCGATTGCTTAAACACTATAACCAGGCTTTTGAACAAAAATTTCAAAACCATAATGCCATTTATCAAAAAGCACACCCATTTCACTAAACTATAAACACAAATACCTTCATTTCTCATTGCCTATACCATGTGGTCATTTAGAAAGCACTAGTATTCAGTATTGTTCACTCAAGTCAGCACAGCTTCAGCTCAGTTAGCACACAATTGCCCAGGTGAAAACACTAAGAGTCAAAATTTAACACACATCAATCAGATCCTTCAATAGATAGATAAAAGGGCCCAAATCAGTTTATTGAGTTTTTGGAACAATAGATCCAGAAAGACATGAAGAAAAAAGTCAAGGAGGGATAGGAGGAGGAGGAAAGGTAAGGGCAAGAAGACAAGTAGTCTCGGATGAAATTCAAGCCACTTTAGTTGACCATGTCCTTGTCCATGATATGACTATGGGGAGGCTGGGCTACGAGTAAGGCCGAATTTGAGACACTTCACCGTCGCCTCCATCATCAGAACCTTCAGGGAGGTGTGCTGGCAAACTAAATTATATCACTAAATAACAGGCAAACATTTCCAATTGTCTTTGATGATGTTTATTTTCTAGCAAGAAAACGCCAGCAGTCGTACAGTCACACAGAGTGGCTACAGAGTGTGACAGGGAGAGCATCCTTCCTCCTTTATAGACTTGACTCCCAGAATGTTATCTTTCTAGGCCAATGATGGTTTTTCAACCATACGTGGAACATTCTTAGACTTGTTCATCATATTTTATCCTTTAGTGGAGGCCCTCCTGTCACGACCAACACTCTTTACCATTCCAGTACAATTCCATATTTGAATAAGGTTTGTGTGTGCTCTATTACTGTCATATGATGGTCACACACATATCTTACGTAAGTAAATATAAAAAATAAAAAAATAGAGGAGAGAGTAAAAAAAAAAAAAAGTACTTTTACAAGAGTACATGAATGAATAAAAATATGCCAATGTATCCATTGGTTGTGTCTTTTGTGTTCATCATGTGAAAAGGTTTGTTAGGGGGGGAACCACAAGCAACATAACTTACCAGTTTTGGAAATGTTGTTTTGAATTTATTATACCAGTGTGTAGGACTATGTTGTAGTGTGTGTGATTTTGATGGCTTGTGTGTGCAGTCTGAGGACAAAGTTTGGTTTTTCAGCAAGAGTGAATGGTTTTGAATGTAGAGCTTCATTTTGACCTGAAAATAGGATGTTTGGGGAATTGGGTGAGACGTTATGGATTTGTGTTTACTGTTCTGAGAATACGAGGCATAGTTTCAAGAAATGTGTTTAAGCAATCGAGAAAAACTGTAATATGCTAATTAGCCCTGCCTCCACTGAGGTAAACGCTGCACAATGGTATCGCTCTTTACGTCGGACACATAACAGCAATTAATAAGATTAGCCTTTTGCTTGACTATGTTATTAAACAGCTAATAATGTTGCTAATGTTACACAAACTATGTTCCCATTCGCCATCTCAGTCTGCCTTCTAACAATCATCAGAAACGCTTTGAACAACTCAGAACGTCATTGGAGAAAGCATTGCGTAGTTGCTCATAGCATCGTAATATAGCCTATGATACACCCGCTATATTGCTAAATTATAAATTACCCGATTTTTCATATCAACAAAAAAATATACCGGGATAACCTGGCATCTCTCGAGACTGCCCTGTTAGTTCGCTGTAATGATATGCTAAAGAAGAAGTACAAGTTGAAGTGATTGGTTAGTTACAACGTAGTTTCAGTTTGTGACGCCAGAAACACCAGCGATTTCAAGTCTTTTGTTCACTGCAGTTTTGGAGAAAATCCTCAATGGCGTTGACTTTGACATTGAATTTGCACATGGTTTGTCGTAAAGCGCATTAAAAACACCACATAGAAACATAGTTAGCCTACACAACATTAAAAACTTGATTTTCACCAAAGGGGGACTCTAAGAAATTAATACTTTTAATCAATGAGGATAACCTTGATCAAAACTAAAAATATTTATAATTTACAAAGGATTTTAAAATGTGTTGCTCTTTTTAACATTCTATTCAAATATCCTGAAAAAATGCATAACAGTATCTAAGAAAAATATTAATTAAGCAGCACTAGAGTTTTCAACATTGCTCAAAAATTCCCTGAAAATCACTGTATTTTGAAGAAAATTAGCAATCAGTGCGAGTCTATGGGATTTTTTTGCCCATTATAGTGTCTAATGTCTATCGAGTGAAAATCGTAAATCTGAGATAAATATTAGGACAACTATTCTGAACAAGCTGCATGATTTGGGGTTCGATTTATGTATAGCAAAAACAAGTCATGCTGAAGTTTAACAGAGGATCGTTTGAATCCTTAACTCTAAGTATGAGCAATAGTACCAGTGAAAATTTCCAGTAGTGACACAGCCAGCAGACAGTTTTATTGAGCCAGCTAACACATAAAGGCATTTCTGAGGGTTATTTTCTCTGAAACGGTTCAAAACACACCAAATATGACCTCATTACATCACTAAAAGCAATCTGCTATTTTTAGGCTTTGAGTGACGCTGACGCTCCAGGTTACAATCTCCTTTTTTGAGGTGTAATTGTTCGAAGCAGCTCCATTCCAGCTCTATCATTACACAAGAAAGCCACAAAAATGGTCTCAGTTCATCATTAAGGACGTCATCTCCCACTAATGGCAAAAGCAGAGGAAATTGTGCTTGATGCCACACCTGTAATGTCTTTGTTTGTGGTATTTTGTATCATGGATGGGATTTCCCACAGAATCTTTATTGTGTGGTGTCATGCAATATCTGCGTATGCTTTAAATAAATAATAAACCCCTCCTCAGCTGCAGGGTACAAGGTTCTTCATGCTCTCGTTTATTTTGCTGACTATATACTTCTTGTGGCATTTTTTTCTCCAATTCGGCCTGTTTTAGTGTTTTCTGTTGGTTGTTCCTATTTCCTGACTTCGGCCCTGATATTATATAGCGAAACATCCGGGACCTTCTCTGTCTGATGTCAGCTGGCGAGTCAATCACACATTGGTGTGTGAATGTGTGAGGAATGATGTTATTCCTCTTGGCTTCACACCCTCACATACCTGAAGAGGCGTTGATTGGTGCGTTTTATAACCCAATGTAAAGCATTCATCTAATGGAATAGAGAAAAACACAATGACTGACCCTATACAGGACAGGAATTTATAGCACCCTACTCAGTAAAAAATGCTAACTGATGGGATGTTGAAACTTTAACCTGGGGGAAAAAAATCTTAGTAAGCAACACTTATTAATGCTAGTCATGCTGATCAGAAAATTATTTCAATTATTTATTTATTTACACTACTGTTCAAAAGTTTGAGTTTAGGTCATAGGTTTCCACAAAAATATTAAGCAGAACAGCTGTTAAGCATAATAATAATCAAATCAGCATATTATAATGATTTTTGAAGGATCATGTGACACTGTAGACTGGAGTAATGTTGCTCCAATAAGAAAACAGTTATTTAAAGTTGTAATAATATGTTTTTATTTTTGTAAAATATTTCTGATCAAATGAACCCAGCCTTGGTAAGTATAAGATCATCCCACACAAAAACATCACAAAAAGATCAATCAAAAACATTCGAAACATCACATCGGTTGAGATTGTCATATTTCAGATAACCGCAGGGAGGAAGTGTACATTTCATTACACTGTTTCTCTTTATGTTCTGATAGGCCGCTCTCACTCTGATCGGGTCAGCATTTACATCACTCCCTGACAAGTAGAAAACAAGTGTTTCACCTCTTTGTGAATTGTTTTGCTCTTTTAAGCTTCCTTGCATTGAATTTTTTTTGTAAATGACACTATGAATTAAATGAATTACTGCTTAACATTAATATACTGATTAAATTATGTGTCTGTATAAAGCGGAAATAAAAAATAAAGTATACTTTTTGAAAGTCAAATCTTATTTTTACATAAGGAAAGTATAGCTGTCATAAGTAGAATAGCAGTAGAACCCCAGACTCATTAAAAGGGAAAGATGAAAATTCACCCGAAATTCACAAAGAATCTCTCATATTTTCCTCAATCATGCTATTTCAACCAGTGTATGACTTTCTTTTCTCCGTGGAACACAAAAAAAAGATGTTAGGCAGAATGACAACCTCCATTCAGCATTCACTTTCATTATGTGGAAAAAGAGATGCCATGAAAATGGTGACTTGTATTTCAGTCTCTCACATAAAGTCATATTAGTATGGAATGCCATGAGAGTAAGATTATGACAGAATAAAAATGCTATAGAGATTTTACAAGAGCAATTTCTAGCTAATGATAGTTTATAAAATGTATTCAATAGCCTAACTGTGTTGGGGATAATGCATTAGTAATGCAAGTTATGTAATCAGACTACTTTTTTCAAGTAACTATAACACTTTTACTTTTAAATGTAGAAAAAAAAACGATCTGAGTTACTTTTACAAATAAGTAACTCAAGTCACTTTACTTGATTGTTTACCCGTTTTTTCCACTGACACCCTCCTGTCGCCATGTTGAGAGAAATCGGGACTAAGTGCAGAAACGTTGTTTGTAAACATGATGATGGTTATAGTAGTTACTCAATGTGAGCATTCATTTACTCATGTCACTTGCACAAAAACAGATTCAGTATTCCCCAAAATGAATAAAAACTGTGAAATACTCAGAATATTAGAGAAACCTGCATTCATTAAATATGTAAAAAATTATTTAAAATTTAATCTCACTTTTTTTTACCAATGTATGCTGACCTTTGATCCAATAAACCATAGCAAATATTATTTTAGTTAAACATCACATTTGTGTTTAATTTTTTAATGCTGAAGTAAGTGTGTTGAACTTTCTTCTCCTGCATTCTATTCATCTGCAATCCAGAATGGCAGCCCAGATGAAAGGTTGGTTTGAGCTGCACCTTCTACTGTACAGACGAGAATTTGCATTCCCTTCAGTCTGAGGTTTATTTATTTCACTTTTAGTGTAAAAGAGCCTTTGCATTAGTTAAAATTTAAATGTAAATTTTTATATTATGAAACAAGCAAGCAAGCAAGCCCAGCACAGGTAAGAAAAAGTAATGCAAAAGTAACGTAATGCATTATTTTTCATAAAAAGTAACAATTAGTTACTTTTTTTTAGGGAGTAACGCAATATTGTAACACATCACTTTTGAAAGTAACTTTTCCCAGTTTACTGTTCACTATAATGCCTACTTTTCCATGACTTTTTAAAATTGCACTAATAAATAAAAAAATTAAGGCCTGGAAATCATTTTTATTAAAAGAAAGATAGATATTCCGTGACTCTGGGAATCCTGTGGGATGGACTTCTGAATATGTAGGCTAAAACGATCCAGTTCAAGATTTCTACAATGAAAATCTAAAAATTGAGAGGTGAGAGATCCACCATAAGCATAAGGTCTAGCCTACAGTATCTGCCATGCAATTAAATTTAAAATTCACTTAGGCCTATAGATCAAATAATACTTTTTGATATCTCTGATATCAGATTATATCAAACCACCTGGTAATCAACCAAAAAATAAACAAAATATCACACATAATGTTTCTTAAATTGTCATTCTGCATCCATTGTGATCTTCAAGTACTTTGCACTTCGTGCTTATACCTGTCGAGACCAACTGCATGTCACTTGGAGTGCTTTTCAACCTCAGCAAAGGAAAAATCTTGGCACGCTGAAACTGCTTTGTTTTATAAAGCCAGTGTTGACATAAGAAGAGACAGACTGATCTCTAGTCTTTACTTGCGGAGGCGCAGAGTGCACATCAATGATTCAAAACTATTTTGTTAGCCTACTCCCCCTGCCCTGGTCCCTACGCCCTGGGTTCGCGCTAAATAATATGCATGCAACCTGATTAAGTTTAACAAATCGGTTCATTCGGACAAATCTTTTTGAACCAAAAGACTCGGACTCAACTATCACAAAGTCACCGGGTGTGCTGCTTTTTACACGTTATTTTTATGTAATCACATAAATATTTAGTTAAAAACTATAATTTATCGCTATGTGCTTGATTATGTTATGTATATTCTGTGTCTACGTGTGCGAATGACAAAATGCAGGAACGTTCAACTGTTCAATGCGATTCGTTCGCGCGCGCTTGCTATTTGAACGAGTGCTCTCTCACACAACTGTAGTTTAAAAACTTTGAATGAATGAAACACTTACCCGACGTAACGGTTGTTGTAGAGATAAGAGTGAGCAGGATAGAGCACGGTGCTGAAAATGATAACACATCCGAATAAAACCGTACTGGACAAGTCTGTGATTGTCAATGCCATATTAAGTTATTATAGAAATAAACGGCGATTCTGCAGCAGTTAATCAGAGCCTGAGCCGTGCATATGGATGCTGAATGGAACTCATCACAGGGTAAGGAACTGTGAGACTTTTCTGTCCTGTTTGTCCACTCCTGGGACGAGTTCTTGAGGTAGAGGTGTGAAATCATTCATGTGGGAATTCTGGTGGTATCCCGAGTCTTTTAAAGTGTTTTTGGAAGTCTGGTCACGTGACGTGGGGTGTCAGAGGGGTTGGGAACCGAATCCCTGCTTTGGAGTGAGATCAGTGGAAGTGCTCAAGTTTATATTAAGAGCGGAATTCTGCCTCGTCACGGTTGATGTCATGGATGTTGTGTTTTTTATTTGACTTTTTAAGATAGGTTAAGATAGGCTACACACACAATTAACTAGATTAACTATAACTAGATTTTTTTAAATTAACACACACACACACACACACACACACACACACACACACACACACACACACACACACACACACACACACACACACACACACACACACACACACACACACACACACATAATGTTTTTTATACTGTACAAACTGTATATTCTATCACTTTACACTGCCCCTATCCCTAAACCTAGGCTACTCATCACAGGAAACATTCTGCATTTTTACATTTTTAATAAAACAGTTTTTTTTATGTTTTTTAAGCTATTTGAATTATGAGGACTCATGAAATGTCCTCATAAACCATGTTTAAGTTGTAATACCAGTGTAGTCACACATATTTTGTCCTCATAAATCACATAAACAAGCACACACACACACAAACAGAGAGAGAGAGAGAAAGAGAGAAAGTGTTCTGAATGGTTTTAGCGTGTTACTATGCAAATTACTTTGGTGAATGCTTAGGCCTACTGGTCCAAGTAAAAGGAGCCCACTCCCAAGTTTCTATGAAATTCTGGACAATGGACATGGCTCCGGTCTCTCCTTCTATGTATGTCTGTGGGTTTCCCCCCTGCTGGTTTTATAATCTGCCAGGCTAATTATATTATATATAAAATATAATATATAGACCCTAGAACGAGAAAGAGGTATGGCAACTGGCATTTGTTTTGAGTATAGCTCCCTCCAGCTCTTTGCGACTCCCGTTAATTGTAGCCACAGCATTCCTCCGTTTGATTCTGTATTTATCAGTCTGTAGTGCGGTTAAAGGTCTTGAACCAGCCAGGCTTTGTAATTGCATGGCAGCAGCACATTTTTCAAATGCTTCCCCCTGTGTTAACACTCCGCCACCTGTTTTACACCCAATTACTGTGCAACAAATTACCCTCGCAGACAGGCACTGACAGGAAAGCTGATCCTGGAAAAGCTGGTCCTAAGTGGAAAACGAAGACTTCGGAGGAGAATTCCCAGGGAATGTGGTGTGCAAAAACATTTAATAAAACTTAAAATCGATATTCTTGCATTGCACATTTGCATTTTCAGGCATTTAATTACTAGCTATGGCATCTTCTAACTAACTTCAAGAAAGCAATTATCATTTAACTGCGACTTAAATTTCACGCTTGTCTTAATTGCTGATGTATACCATCATTATTGTCCCCAGTATAGCCTGCATAAATCACCCACCACATTAAAAAGAATCATAAAACTCCTGCGTTCAGCAATAACAAAAATAGCCGTTTACCAGCTTCCCCACATGTGTTGCCCAACAGAATCATATTTCTGACCTGTGGTTGAGTTTTGGACTCAATAAAAATAGCCCTGAAGTGTTTTTGAGGAATATGGACAGGTTGACATACAGTAGCATATTCAAGACTTGGTTCCCAACCGGAGGACCATCGTGTTCATGGTTTGTGGAGGACCAGGGGAGTTTAAATAAATAAGTAGGGTGGGCGGTGAAGACTGAGGGTGGTTTGTTTGGGCCTCTGATTGCTGGGATGCTGTAAGGGGCCGTTTGAAACACCTTTATAGCTCCGTGGTAAAAGACAGCCAAGTACGCCAAGCTTGGAGGTTTGGAAGTAATACGTCTTGTTACTTGGATGTATTTCTGAACAGGGTACTGATGTTTTATTGCTGTTGTTCCAATACATGCATGCATGCTTGCAGTTCATTCAGCTAGCCTCTGTGTGGACTGTTTTGGATTGCAGATGAAATGGCAAGTCATGCAAACACATCCTTGTTTACAAATGACAGATACAAATTAAAAATTAAAAAATTTTATGATTCCAAATCCAATGATTTTATAAAACATTTTTAAAAACAGTTGATTTCAAGAGTCTAAAAGGAATTCTGTCAAAAAATCTCAGCTCATATGAATCATTTGCTCGAGAATCAAAGTCGTGATAATTAGCTACTAGTATTAGTGTGCTGTGTGTTTTTGACATTTACTAAAAAGAACTGACACATTAGTATTCATTTGAGAATCTAAAGGGAATTTTTTCAATATGAATCGTTAGCTCAGCAATCTAAGTCTTGCGATTCATTTGAGTAATTAGGTTTTAAGTCTTGCGATTAATACTTGTATAACGCTGTATGTTTTTGATTTACTAAAAAGAACCAACTCATTATAGTAATTCCTTCTGGAATCTAACTGGTCATATTTGGGTTTCCCTAGAGAATCCTTTCAAAAGATCTCATGAATGAATAATTTGCTTGGGCACTTTTTTTCACTAAAAAGAATCGGCTCAGAATGATTTGTTCAGAAGTCGGAAATCACTAAAATGCCTCATAAGAGTCATTCGTTCAGAAATCATACTACACTAATGCAAATGTGTGTTTAACGTGGTAGATTCGTTGAATCTGCGTCAGATTCAATTCAATAAAGTTGAAAACGTTAATTTCGGTATTTAAAAAGTCACCACTTCAACTCAAATGCACAAGTTGCAACTACATGCAAACCCAGTTCATTCACCCACTAAATTGGGTCCTTATTTGTCAATTCCTGACCAAGTATAACTTTGATTTGTGCTGGTTCCTTTACTCTGTATAACACACATGTTCCACAGACATTTATTTGGTGAGACATTAAATCTGTTCATTCTTTTATTACCTGCCATATATCTCAGTCAGAGTAAAGCTTGAGTGAAGTCATTATGTAATAGAAACCAGCAAGTGAAGCCCTAGTGCTAAAAACGATAAAAGGTCACTGTCTCAGAAAAAAGTGAAAGCCACGGGCGAGAACCAAATGAAAACACATTTGTATCATCTTCAAACAGCCACAATAGGGTGACATCATAGTTGTGAGGAACTGCTCTATGATTTATTGGGAGATTGGGCTTTGTTGTAGAGCCGCACATTTCTCACTCAAGATCTGTGTCCCATTAAGCTTGAGAGAGAGAGAGAGACGTTTAAGAAGAAGAAAATATATCAGAAAGAGAAAAACAGCATTAAATTACCTGTGGAGGAGATAGACAATTTACTTTCTAGACTAGAGAACCGTCCCTCCCACTCCTACTGATCTTCCCGCTCTAGTGGAGACAGATCTTCTGTCATTATCTGCTGCTGAATCTCAGAAGATGAAAGCAGAGTTAAAAAAACACATGATTTCAGACACTATAATTCTTAGGAAAGGTATGTTTGCTCCCTATATAACATGTTTTAATTCCACCATTGGGCGTATCTTGATTTATATCTTTGCTATTGTGTTTCAGATTGGTTTTCTTTTTGTCATTGAAGGAATAATAAGTATGGCCCACTGGTGTGTTTTTACTGTAGTTGTTTATTGTAACATTTTACATTCATTACCACATTAGTTAAGATGTACTAACAATGAACAATACTTCCACAGCATTTATCAGTCTTAGATATTATGGATTTTTACATTTATTAAAACATTTTTTAAATCAAGTGTTGTCTGTCAACATTTGTTAATGCACTGTCAACCATAGCATGACCATACAACGAGCAGTTGTATTTTGTAAACATTAACAAATATAGTTCACGCCTCATTTTGTTTTTCTGTGATCATATATTCCCTAACAATGTTCAAGAAACATCTGAAAAATCTCTTTTGTGAGCACTCAAAGGGATAGTTCACTTAAAAAGGAAAATTAGCCCATGATTTACTCACCCTCAAGTCATCCTAGGTGTATATGACTTTCTTCTTTCAGACGAATACAATCGGAGTTATATTAAGAAATGTCCTGGCTCTTCCAAGCTTTATAATGGCAGTAATTGGCTTTATATTTTTTTGAAGTCCATCAAAGTGCATCCATCCATGATAAAAGTGCTCCACACTTAATAAAGGCCTTCTGAAGCGAAGCAATGCGTTCGTGTATGAAGAATATCCATATTTAAAACTTTATCGACTAAAATAAATATAGCTCCCAGCAGACGGCCAAAAAAATAGCACTTGACGATGTATGACGTATGATGTAGGAGTAGCGTAAGCTTTGACGCCTCTCGCGGTTCAAACAAACATGGCTGGGCAGCAAACTCAACCTCCTCCGACATTTCTCTTTAAAAATGGTTGTTTTAGACTTTCGTGACTGGTGTCTTGTTTTGCTCTATCCTCTGAGCTTCCGGGTTCGTCATTATGTTGTGCGTCAAGGTCAAGGGTTAGTCTTTCGCCGTAAAACGATGCGTACGGTGGTCTGCCGGAAGTTAGATTAATCGATAAATTGTCTAAAGTTTGGAAGAGCCAGGACATTTTTTTATATAACTCTGATTATATTCATCTGAAAGTTGAATGTCATATATAATAATAATAATAATAATTCATTACATTTATATAGCGCTTTTCTGGACACTCAAAGCGCTTTACATAGAAGGGGGGAATCTCCTCAACCACCACCAATGTGCAGCATCCACCTGGATGATACATCTAGGATGACTTGAGGGTGAGTAAATCATGGGCTAATTAAACATTTTGTGTGAACTATCCCTTTAACTGCATCCTGCATGAAAAAATAATGCTTTCACTATTCCTTAATCCCTCCCTGTTGTACCTTATACTATTCTGATCGATGTCTGAAACTTCGTATTAGTACTTCTCGTGTTTATGATCCGCTTCTTGTAAGCCCTCATTTGTAAGTCACTTTGGATAAAAGTGTCTGCCGAATGAGTACATGTTGTTGTTGAACATTTTTGTTACAAGGATAATATTTTCAGCTGGCTAACATAGATGAGATTTTGTCGAATTTGCAAAAAGAGACTCAGAATGAGCTTAACAAGAATTTAACATTTAAAAATATAAATATTTCTAAATACAATTGTGAATAAATAATTTGTTTCTACTTATGTTGGAGGAACCTAAGGCATATATCATAGAGACTATGACGGTACTTTTGACTTGGGCTGGTAAGCAACCACACAGAGCACCCTAGCAACCAGCTAGTGTGCTGCAAAACTTCACCTTGTTTCTTTCCACAAGCATTAGTCGGCTATAGGGTTATATTTGTTTGAGACCTGGCTGTCCTAGTGTTGTTTTTGGCCTCCTCCAGGGAGTGAAAATGTGTGTATGTGTGTGTATGTAGGTGTGACCATATTTGTTAGGACCCACAGGAACTATAATAACCATGTGTTATTTTACCTCTTTTCAGACACCTGTGCTAGATTCTGAGTGTAATCCTGAGCCATGAGCTGGCACTTCAAAGATTCAACTTACAGACCGGAGGCTTTTGTGTGTATAGCCTATTATATATATACAGATGTAATCGAAATTATTCAACCGATTGGAAATCAGGTTTATTGGCAAAGAGGTAAGATATATATAGTGGTATTGTCACGACACGCACACACAGGGAATTAGAAATCCAAAAGCAGTATTTTAATAAAGGGTAATCCGTACTCACAACCAGTCCAGGCAAAGGTCAAAATCCAAAACATAAAACACAAACACTAGAAAACAGGCTCGGAATAACAACGGAAGTGTGGGGACAATATACAAGGACTCCGTGACAAACACTGAAACAGACAGGGTATATATACACAAGTGCAAACAAGGTGACGAGAAACAGCTGAAGGAAATTAACAATCAGTGACAGACAGAATTATGGGAAATGTAGTGAAAATGCCTAGACACCGTGAAAACTGAGACCTCTAGTGTTAAACCCAGGGAACCACCAGACACTGTGACATAACCTCCCCTCTACGGAGCGGCTACCAGACGCTCCAAGACCACAAGAAACAAACAAAACAAGAGTCCAGGCGGGAGGTGGAAAGGTGGAGGATCAGGAGGTGGGATGGGGGGCCAGGTCCGTGGAGGGGAACAGGAACAAGGGGGAATGGCTTAAGCGGCGGCCAGGGCAAAACAGACAGTCCATCGGGCGGCCAGGGCGAAGCAGACAGTCCATCGGGCGGCCAGGGCGAAGCAGACAGTCCATCGGGCGGCCACGGCGGTGAAGACCCCTCGGGCGGCCACGGCGGTGAAGACCCCTCGGGCGGCCACGGCGGTGAAGACCCCTCGGGCGGCCACGGCGGTGAAGACCCCTCGGGCGGCCACGGCGGTGAAGACCCCTCGGGCGGCCACGGCGGTGAAGACCCCTCGGGCGGCCACGGCGGTGAAGACCCCTCGGGCGGCCACGGCGGTGAAGACCAGGGTGAAGACGACCACTCGGGCGGCCATGGAGGTGAAGACCAAGGCGGGACAGGGACAGACCCTGGCTCAGGAACTGGAACAGGAACAGCAACAGACACCACCGGCTCAGGAACAGCAACAGACACCACCGGCTCAGGAACAGCAACAGACACCACCGGCTCAGGAACTGCAACAGACACCACCGGCTCAGGAACTGCAACAGACACCACCGGCTCAGGAACTGCAACAGACACCACCGGCTCAGGAACTGCAACAGACACCACCGGCTCAGGAACTGCAACAGACACCACCGGCTCAGGAACTGCAACAGACACCACCGGCTCAGGAACTGCAACAGACACCACCGGCTCAGGAACTGCAACAGACACCACCGGCTCAGGAACTGCAACAGACACCACCGGCTCAGGAACTGCAACAGACACCACCGGCTCAGGAACTGCAACAGACACCACCGGCTCAGGAACTGCAACAGACACCACCGGCTCAGGAACTGCAACAGACACCACCGGCTCAGGAACTGCAACCGACACCACCGGCTCAGGAACTGCAACAGACACCACCGGCTCAGGAACTGCAACAGACACCACCGGCTCAGGCACAGGAACAGACACCACCGGCTCAGGCACAGGAACAGACACCACCGGCTCAGGCACAGGAACAGACACCACCGGCTCAGGCACAGGAACAGACACCACCGGCTCAGGCACAGGAACAGACACCACCGGCTCAGGCACAGGAACAGACACCACCGGCTCAGGCACAGGAACAGACACCACCGGCTCAGGCACAGGAACAGACACCACCGGCTCAGGCACAGGAACAGACACCACCGGCTCAGGCACAGGAACAGACACCACCGGCTCAGGCACAGGTTCGGTGGCGATCATCCTCTCCGAAGACACAGGCTTGGCAGACGTGACGTGAACAGGCTCGACGGCGGCCATCTTGTTCGAAGACACAGGCTCGGCAGGTGTGACGTGAACAATCTCTGTGGCAGCCATCTTGTCCGAAGACACAGGCTCGGCAGACGTGACGTGAACAGGCTCTGGATCGGCAGACGTGCTGTGCCTCCTCCAAGCATGCAGTACTGCCACAGCATAAAAAAGGAAGACAGCCCTCCTTACCGTGGCCGGACTGATGGTGGGTATCTCCGGAACGATCTCTGGGATGACAGTGGGCTGCACGGGAACAACAGCGGCCTGCACGGGCACGGCCTCCGGGACGGCCGCGGGCTGCTTGGGGACGACCTCCAGGGAGACAGCGGGCTGTACTAGAACAACCACCGGGATGACAGCGGACTGTACCGGAACGGTCTCCGGGACAACAGTGGGATGTTTGGGAACGTCAGGAGTGCAGGAAGCTCTCCCTCTCCTCCTCTGCCGCCTCTGATGGCGACAGGCAGGCTCTGGACTGGATCGGCGGCGGATGGAAGTCTGGGCTGGACCTCACCACCTCAGGTTCCATGAAGGATCGAGGTGGAGAGTGATACCTGGACTCCCCTCTAGTACCTCCTCTCCTATGACCTCCGCGGGTCCCAGAAAATTGCCAGCCGGGTTCCCTCGAATGACTCTCTGGGAGCTTCTGAAAGGGGTGTGGAAGCTTTCCTCCTATCAGCTTCCTCAGTCAATCGGGCCCAATAAGCAAAACACTCAAAAATGTTCATACGAGGAGGAATCTCTTTAGGTTGAGAATTCCCCCTCTCAGTGGCTGGAGACTTAGGAGACCCCATACCGCTGGATCTCTGCATGACGGAGTCCTTCTGTCACGACACGCACACACAGGGAATTAGAAATCCAAAAGCAGTATTTTAATAAAGGGTAATCCGTACTCACAACCAGTCCAGGCAAAGGTCAAAATCCAAAACATAAAACACAAACACTAGAAAACAGGCTCGGAATAACAACGGAAGTGTGGGGACAATATACAAGGACTCCGTGACAAACACTGAAACAGACAGGGTATATATACACAAGTGCAAACAAGGTGACGAGAAACAGCTGAAGGAAATTAACAATCAGTGACAGACAGAATTATGGGAAATGTAGTGAAAATGCCTAGACACCGTGAAAACTGAGACCTCTAGTGTTAAACCCAGGGAACCACCAGACACTGTGACAGGTATTGGTACCAGGTATTGTGGTATATTGTGGTATATTGTGGTATTGGCACCAGGTCTGTCAGTAGGGGATTGTGAAGTACCATATAGGCGAACATCTTTTGGTCAGAAAGTATTATCTGTGATAGGGAGTAAATATTTTAATAGTTTACCGCAGTCAATAAGACAATGTTCGACTTATCACACTTTTAAAGAACATCTAAAGAAGTGGCTTATGACAAATCAGGTGTGTAAACATTTTTCTTAGTAATTTTTGTAATGTGTTTTGGGTATTGTGTTTTAGTAGTGTTTAGTAGTATGTGTATAGTTGAGTATTTGTTCTTGTGTGTACCTGCCTAGGGACGTAAATGAGCAATGTTGCTATAATCTGGCTGGTTTACATTGTGTATTTTGTACAAATGTTCATTAACATGCTTTGGCCCTATCAAATAAAAACAAACTGAACTGAACTAAGATCACACACACTTATTTTGCTCAGGCAGAGAGATAACTTTGTTGAGTTGATGTTGAATAAGTATCATCAGTCTTGTGTGTGACTTTCCCCCGGTCTACTGGAAATATATGTGGGGTGAAGTCAACTGAGACAGAAATATGAATTTGAAGAAACATGCCCATATTTATATAGCACTTTATCTGTCATAGGCCTGAAAATGTTTTTCTTTACAGTCATGGGTCAGATAAATTCTGCTTCAGATTTTTGCAGATGTGTGAGGTGGGGTTGTGTTAGATGTAAAATGAGGGCAAAGGGAAATTAAACCTCTGTGATTCTAAGAAAAAAAGAAAGAAAAAAACACCAGAG
Source organism: Phoxinus phoxinus (assembly GCF_949152265.1). Classification (NCBI taxonomy): domain Eukaryota; kingdom Metazoa; phylum Chordata; class Actinopteri; order Cypriniformes; family Leuciscidae; genus Phoxinus; species Phoxinus phoxinus. Next base: position 12,101,291 of record NC_136899.1, on the reverse strand, counting down.
AGTGAGAGAATTTAGACTTAGACTGCCTTTTTTTATTCCCTGAGGGGAAATTAAGGTGTTACAGCAACCAACAGAAAATCAAGACAATACGCATGACAAAAATAGACAATACAATAAATGAACCAATCAATCAATCAATCAATCAATCAATAATCCACATAATCTCAATATCTATCAATAACAAAATTCCATACAACGACCTACTTAGCATAACAAATTCAAAAGCACCTCTAATTCCTTTACCCACATACACACTCAATACTCTCACATTACATATCGTACCAAACAATACCACTCAACCCCTAGTCCAAGCAAAACTTTCACTATGTTATTTAAAATAAGTTATTATGGTAATATAGACTAAAATATTAAAATAGTAAATATTCTAAATAAACAACTTCCATTCATGCATCTACGCAATTCATGCATTCATGTATATACACAAATACGCATACCATACATATCCCTATGCGTACGTACATACCTGAATATACCCATATACATATATACCTGTATATGCACACAAATACACACATACACACTTTACACACAATGCAAATACATACCCTCACGATTCTGCACATACTTCAAATCAGGGTGTGGTTGTACAACCTAATCGCAGCAGGAATAAATGACCTAAAATATATCTTCTTCTACAATGAGGAGGAATCCACCTCCTAATAAATGTACTCTCCTGTGCATCAACGATACCATTTAAGAAGCGTACGGATGAGGTGAGTAATTTTTTGCTCTATTATTCATATCAGTTGAAAGGAGGTTTATTTGTTTACCCGCTGATCTGCTGTTCGCAGCTGAGGGAATTCTGTCACCTGTTTTGATCCGTGCGTTCACGCATAGATAGGTGTTTGCACACAAACAAATATATAATAAAAATAAAAATATAAAAAAAAATGTAAAAGAAAGAAATTTAATTTTCACACTGACTCCACACTGTTCGCAGCGGCTCAGTGAAATTAAAGCTGAAGTCTGCAAGATTTTTTCTATCATATTCACTGAAACCAACACTATGCTCAGACAGAACAGAGCAACAGTTTTTTAGAAAAAAACCTGCGCTTCTTCCTCCACCTAGAGCCTGTTATTTGTTTTGCAAAAATCCACTGCTCCCGGTTCTTCTGGTCCAATCAGCGCAGGGCTGTGGGAGATCTGACTGTCAGTTCGTGCACACGCCACAGATCCCCCCTCGCACACGTTACAGTATCACATGCACACGCCTGAAGTTCGCAGGTGTGTTGGATTGTACAAAGCGAGATGGCGGAGAGAAAAAGTGCACACGCACTGACGAGATCGCAAACTCGATAGGAGGCTGCTCAGTGGTAGTGGGGGAGGGGCATGAGAGTTGTAAACATTAAACATTTTGGCTAAGTCCCCTCAGTCTGCCAGACTTGCCGACTGCAGCTTTAAGTTTTTCTGTCAGGACCACTCATATCGTCATATATGATTGACAATTAGCATACAGTTTGGATTGCGGTATGGTTCCATTCTGGGCGAGAACTTCCTGCGCATCCATGCAGCCTAGCATGGATAAGAGCAGGGAGAACAGCAATAACCCCCCTTGGGGTAAACAGAACAGAACCAACATGAATGTATTGCAGATATCATTAATTCAAGATTTTAAGTACGACATAATTCGAGAAGGGGAATCAGAATGCCAAATCCTGACTGACGAGAGGAGGAGCTGGGGATGGAGGAGGGTAATTCGTCCTGAGAAACGCGATATTACTATAGGTAGATGTGGATCAGCTGATAGTCAGCTGATGCAAGCTTGACTAACGTGATCTGCCAGAACTAACGCTACGCTTGATATATATATTTTTCTGGTTTATTACTATACTAGTGCAAAGTGCCCGTGCAAAATCCGTTTTTGTGTGTGTTTTTAGTAATGGTTGGTTTGGTGTGTTTGAGTGCTCATTGTTTTTTCTCTGACAATTACACAGCAACAGTTCAGTATTAATATTTTTTTGTTATCCGAGCTACAACTGTACGCAGCTGTCTTACAATCATAAGTCAACCTCTGTGCCGTTATTTTCATGCTACCATGCATCCTCGGGCTAGCCTATGCAAAGAGCTAGCCTTTTTGAATGAGGAACTCATGATAGAGGAGCATCAGAATCAATGGCTGATGCACGATCCCTTAAACGGAGACGGGAACATTCTCCTGTTGAAGTTCATGATGGACCTAGCTGTTCTGATGGAAGATGCTCAAGGACTTCAGACCCTCAAGCTGAGACCCAGATACAAATTCTAGCAACTTTACGGGATTTGCCTGGCAAGATGGATCATTTAAGGCCCCAGAATATGGGGTTAAACAAACAACAGCATGCAGTTTCTTCTGTAGTCTATGAAGACGATATCCCTCCAAATCAGGGAGGAAGAGGTAACATTCCTAACACTATTTCTCTCCATGCTCATGACTCTTTTTGGTAGTAATGATCAGGATATGGGTGAGGAAGATCAAGGAGATGAGTCCAGGTCTTCTGCTAATGATAGAGACAGTACACAACCTGACATCCTTACCAGAATTCTAAGCGCTGCAAGTATTTTAGGAATGGAAACACCGGCTGAGGCATCAACGGCATCAGTTGTGCAAGGAGTGTGGGCTGGGGTCTCCCAGTCCCAACCATCTGTTTCGATCCCTGTTACTGGGGACTATTCACAAATGCTAAGCAAAGCTTGGAATAACCCCAAAGCTGCACCACAGTTCAATGCTGGTTGCAGACGTTTTGCTAATATACAATATGCTGCAGAAACGGGCATGGGAGGTATGCCAGTGGTGGAGCATGAAATGGCATCTTTAACACCCTTGGGTCTAGAACGGGTGACTGATGACCCACGGAGTCCCCGGAAAGAGTGTGAGAAGACAGATAACTTAGTGTGTCGAACCTCCAACTCAGCCACACGTGCAGCTCGATCTGGTAATGCCTTAGCCATAATTCTGGCTTCTTTACGGAAACTCATAAATAAACATTATGGGGCTGGTCGATGCAGCCCTGGTCACGCACGCCCAGCTTACTAGAGACATTGGGGCCTCTATGTCATCTGCAATACTTTCTCGTAGACAGATTTGGTTGGCACAGACCTCCCTGACTGATACTATCAAGAAGGAACTGACCTACATGTCTGTCACACCAGGCCGTGTGTTTAATCCAGACTCTCAGTCGACACTTGATAAAGCGGAGAAAGCGCGGCGTAGAAGAGTGCCTGTCACGCCAGGCCGTGTTTTTAATCCAGACTCTCAGTCGACACTTGATAAAGTGCAAACCACATTTGGTCCTACTAAAGCAACTAGGCAGTCACATCGAGGCTATCAGCACCCTCATCCTCCTCATTTTAGTCGACCAGGGCCATGGGAGTTTAATGGAAGACAAAATACTCATTCTCTGCGGTTTGATAACAGCCGAAGGGCCAGACAAGCACCACGACATTCACAAATGGCTCAGTCTCGTACTTCAGTAAGAGATGCACCACAAAAGAAGCGGTACCCCAGGGGCTCAGGTCCCTATGGGGGAACTGCGTAGCAATCCTGCAGGAGCTGCCGGAATCTGTTCTCAGCTATGCCTGGACAGCTGGGAGAAGAAAATCTCAGATCGTTGGGTACTCACTACGATAAAAAACGGATACAGGATCCAGTTCCGGTGACGACCTCCTTCGTTTTCAGGTATCCACTTAACTGTGGTCAAGGACTCAGTCCAGGCAAAAATTGTATCCAAAGAAATAGCAACCCTTCTGTGGAAGAAGGCAACTACTCAGCTACAACCCAACAAACAGCACACTGGGTTTTATTCAAACTATTTCCTCGTGCCCAAAAAAGATGGTGGTCTCCGACCCATCTTAGACCTAAGACGTCTGAATGCATACATAAAAGTGTTGCCATTCAAGATGCTGACCACTGCCCAAATCTTGGAGGTTATAGAACCAAACAAGTGGTTTACAACACTAGACCTCAAAGTCGCATACTTCCATGTGCCTATTTATCCAGATCACAGGAAATTCCTTCACTTTGCTATTCAAGGCCAAGCATATCAATTCAAGGTCCTCCCCTTTGGCCTTTCCCTCTCTCCCCGTTTATTTACCAGAGTGGTGTCAGCTAGGGCTGTACAATTAATTGAATTTGATTTCGGCTCACCAAAATAGTACAATCGAGTAAAAACAATTATTTTGCCATGTTCTGTTGTGCAAGAACACTCTTATTTTGTCTTGTGTTCTGAATGACACACGCACATCCGCCCCTCCCGAAGCCATAACCTCTCTCAGCTTGAATGTTTAAACTGATAAGACTTAAAAAGAAGTGAACATGATCAACTTAAGTTACGAGGCAATGCTGTTTTGAACACCCTAACAATGACAACATCTCTATCCCCACAGAGGGTAACAAAGTTATCCACCCTGGCACAATCTTTTTGCTTAGGCAAGCGGATGGAGTTGGCACAGTTTCAAAAGTTAATGGGGATGATATCGGCAGCAATAAAGGTAGTGCCTCTGGGACTGCTCAAAGCACGACCATTCCAATGGTGGATCAACAAATATCAACTCCACCCCAAATTACACAAGAAGCTGAAGGTCACACATAAATGTGTTCAGGCTCTGCGTCCATGGATAAGAAGAAGCAGGTTGGATCAAGGTGTTCCTTTGGGGAATATACCAGCAAGGAGAATGGTGGTAACAACCGATGCTTCTCTGACAGGTTGGGGGGCTGTCTGGCAATGCAGAACAGTCAGAGGCTCATGGGTGTTCCCCTGGACCATGGAACACATCAATGTGCTGTAGCTGAGAGCAATCTATCTGTCTTTGGGACACTTGATTCCGTTCCTACAGGACAAGCATGTGAGTTGCTGTCAGTTATTACTTTTATCCAATCAATAGAGAGCAGGACGCTTGTGTTCAACACGATCAATGATACAATACCTGCGGATATAAAACAAGGTGATGTTGTGCTAAGATCATTTGATCTTGAGAGATTCTGCAATAGAGCTTAGGTTCTCTGCCCGAGCCCGAGCCCGAACTTGACCCGACCCGACCCGCGGGCCGGGTCGGGCCGATATTTCCCGCCACTATCCTCGGGCCGGGTCGGGCCCTTGATAAAAGCACGTCACGTGTCATGCGCAGCGTCTCCTTCACTCGCACGCATCACACCGGGACTGCTGTGCTGTATTGTGTAGCTCAAGTGCAAGCTTGAAGATGTAAATAAAAATAAATAAAAACAGGAGAATTAACTTTGAACAAGTTTGGTGGAAAGTCGGTGGTATGGAGCCATTTAAACAAGTCGTGGGCAGTGACAACATATGTGTTGGCTTTGTCGAGTGCATTGTGTGTGCGCTGCTCGCTTATGACCGCAGCACCGAACGAGAGAGATCGGAGGAGGACCGCTCTGAAACCAGCAACTGTGGACGCAATTTTGTTTAAAAAATATTCTATATTCTAAAACCTTGTTGAATTATATTAGAGTAGTAGGTCCAAAGTTCATTCTTGTTCATTTTCTGTGTTCATCATTGTTCACGTTTTTTCATTCGGATCCACTTGCGATCCATTCCATTCTGAATAAACAAACAACGCAGTTTACATGCTTCGTCCTTGTTGCATTATTCATTAAGATAATTCTAAACAGATTTCTGTAACGTTAGTTCAAACAACTCGGAATTGTAGAGAACGTCAGTTAGCCTATAACGACCCACGTATTAAACAAATAGTCGGGTTTAAATCGGGCTCGGGCTCATAATTACAGTTAATGTGTCGGGCCGGGCCGGGCTCGGACACAACGTGCACGGGCTCGGGTAGGGTCGGGCTTGATTTTTTGGGCCCGATCTAAGCTCTAGTGTCTTGGCAAATTGGAGCACAGACATGAAACTCAATGTATAAAGTACTTTTTTTGGCATCACTGTTTTAGAAAGCACAGATGAACTCACGTGATCAAGAAGACCAGTTCTAGAGGAGACATTCGTGAGATTACTGAGAAACATCTGAGAAGCAGGAGAATCTACATTTCTTCACCTTTTAATCTAGTAAAATCAATTGAGAAAGTTTGAAAAAGTGTGAAAAAAAAGTTACTAAGCAAATGTACAGGTTTTATTTGATACAAAATATGTATTTTACAAAATACTTTTTAATAAGGAACCCTGAGTCTGAGACCTCTCTGACGATATGTGTGTTAACTTGTCAAGATTAGAAAGTTCTGATTGTAAAATAGTTCAAATAAATGTTGAATTATGAACATCGCTCACACACACAATGTCCAATATCAAGACGGTTTTCACAGGATGTGTGTTTAAGCTTCCGAATGACAACTTAAATGATGATGATTATGAAAATATGTGATAGCCTACGGAAAAAAAGGCAATAAAAACAGCGCTAGCAGGATGGCAACAGTTAAGGGGAAAGAGACATAATTTAAGAGAGAAGAAGACCTGCACTGTCTAGAGCTCAATATTTCTGCATATAACAATTAAACCATAGAAATCTTTCTTTTTCCGAGATATTGTCCGAATAAATGCTAACATTGTGAAACTAACTTTACAACACCGACAACGACAACATTGAACTGAATTGAATCAACATGAACTGAATTGATCTGAATAACAACACTATTGCTGAATTGAACTCGTTTCATAATTGATGAACTTTGCAGAATCAACAAAACTGAGTTGAATCAACATTGAACAGAATTGTTGTATAATTGTCTTCTGTAGAGCTGAATTAATATAATAATGAATTTTATAATGAATTAATTTTACAACATCAACACTTTTATTTTCCTAAGCTGATTTGAAGCAGTCTGTATTGTTTTAAACGCCATATAATTAACTGTGACTTAAATGTTTTCCCCTGCAATAATTTCAACAAACAACGTGGCAGAAAAGCCTGATATTATTGCCTTTCGACGCAGTTTTCATGCTGTCTGTCGAGCAGATGTTTATTATGCAGCTATACGGATCGTTTTCATGAAAACGCAGTGAAATTCAGCACGGTAATCGGGAAAGGCTGATTTTTCCTGAGCCTCTGCAAACTTCACAGGACTGCAAAACAAGGCTGCTTCCCACTGGATCAGATCAGATGATGAAGGGATTGCACCATCTGGTGTGCAAAAGAGGAACTGCAGCCTCAACATCACTTCTCCTGGCTTTTCAGATCAATTCGTTCACAAATCACAATCAGATTTGATCTGGCTTGTTTTAATTAGCCAATTCAAGCATTTACGCAATCGAGTCAGATAACTTAACCAAGCTGCATGACACAATTCTGGTAGACTGCATAAGGCAGACTGGGACAAGTTGTCACACTTTCCTTTTTCTTTTCTTTTTTTTTACCTCAGTGGGTTCATTTTTCAAAGTCATTTTCTGACCATTTGTGACACTCTTCGCTCTATAGAGGAACTAATCTGTTTTGAAATATGAATTACTATCTTAAAAAAGCTAATTTTTACAATAAATGTGTATTTAATTGTAATTATGGCCCATTTAATGGGAAATATATCAAGTGAAAAAAACTTTTTTGAAAGAGGTGTTTACAAAAAAAAGCAACAAAAACACATGTTGCTACGGGTGGTTGCTAAGGAAGGATGCAGATCTTTAAATATGACACCACTATTGACCAATCAGCAACAAGGGTCAGAACTGCCCGTTTAATAAATAGAAAGAAGAAGATCAGGAGCATCTGTGAAGCAGAAGTGATGCACAAGTCCTACCAGCCTCTGAAACCTGCAGCTAACCGGTTCCTGCAGCAGAAATGGGAGCAGTCGAGCTATGAGGAACACCGAGACAAGGTCTGATGGGTTATGCTTATGTTTGCTTTATTGGCATGCTTAACAGGGGTTTGCATATGTTTGGTTTATTAGCATGTTTGATTTTGCGGGACATTTTATTAGTTATTTTAGTACATCAAGTCACTAAGTGAAAATTTGAAATGTTGGCAACCATAGCTGAAATGGAATAAGTTTGTTTTATTTTATTTCATTTCAGTTAATGCTTATGATTTTATGGGGTTGTTGTCAACTATAATAATGCTTTGTGTGCGTGAGAGAGAGAGAGAGAGATAGAGAGAGAGAGAGAGAGAGAGAGAGAGTGTGTCTGAGTGTGTGTGTGTGTGTATATATATATATATATATATATATATTTTCCTCCCTATCTCTCTGTCTCAGGTGAGAGAGGCCAAACCTGTGGTCGACACCAAGGGCATCCAAACACCGGCACATGTTCAACACAAACTGAAGAAAGTCCAGGTGTCTGATTAATTAATATGTAAACAAGAATGTATTTTCCTGTCATCATTTACTTGCCATCATGTTGTTCCAAACCTGTATGAGTTTCTTTCTTCTGCTGGACATACAGTAGAAGATATTTTGAAGAATGTCGGTAACCAAACAGTTGAACGTACTCCAATAATTATTAGCCTAGACAAAAATGATTTTGTGAGCTCTATAACAGTACTATTGCATTACAGTGATGTGTTATGAAGTAATGTGGAGTAGATGAAATGCATGATAACAGTTGTTGTCTTCAGTTGCAGGAAGAAAGGATGTCCATCATAGAGAGAGACAATCATCTTCTGGCCAGCAGACTTTCTGCTATCACTCGCTCTAAAGGACTGGTGGACCACAGGAACCATTACCCTCAGCACAGGTGTGTGTGTGTGTGTGTGTGTGTGTGTGTGTGTGTGAGTGCTCAGATGTCAGTGTTTAGCTGGTTATCATAGTAACTCAGTGAGGTGTTTATTTGAGCTGGGTTTCAGTTGTCGGATCTCCCGCTGTGTCTCATGTCATCTCAAACTGACAGTCTTAATCATTAATGCTTGGCTGTTGTCAAAGCCTTTATGAATAATTGAGAGACACATAACCTATTCCCCATCATTCCTGAGGGATCCTACAGTATCATGGGAGGATTGGTGGTTTGCTTAAAAAGGTTTGAATCGTGCTTGATTTTATGCACAATTTCCACAAATTATGCACAATTTCTTCAGAAAAATGTCAACTATAACTTTAGTTTTGTTAATGTGCTATAATAACTTTTAATTCATATTTTTAATCGTATTAAAATGTGGTTTGATTTTAATTTTAGATAAAGGTTTAGTAGTCATTTATATGACTGAAAACTTTTCATGCGCTTTGCCCGTTCATTCACACGAGAACTGCTTTTTGCTGCGGTGAAAACTAAAACTTTGGAAAACGGGATTCAAAGTGCAAGTTTTTGAAAATGATACTGTCATCGTCTCTGTGTAAAACGGCATATGCATATTGCGTGTTCAGTCTATAGACGCGTGTGTTTCATTACAAAGTGACATCGTCATCTACATCGCAGAATACAACGGTTTAACTCGTTTTCGCGGATTCGTGTGAACAGTGATCGTTTTAATGTTGTCGTCAGTACACGAAAAACACAAAGGAAGAACTTTCCCATTTTTATAGTACTTGTGTAAAAGTACCCTTAGTGCTTTTTTCTGTTTTTGTCATTTTTATTAAAATAAATAAATAAATAAATATATATATATAGTTTTATACATTTCTATTTCAATTTTAGTTATTTTAGTACATCAATTTAAACTAAATTAAAAGGAGAAATTTTAGTACATCAATTTAAGCAAAATCAAAAAGAGAAATGTTCAGAAACTAAGGTAAGTGTACCTATTAAAGGAACACTTCACCCATTTGCATTAGACTTTGTATATTTAGAAACCCAGTCACATTTTCGAATGGTCATGGTTTATTCCCTTATTTTCCCCTGAGATGGGAGAAATAAGGATTTAAGTGTTCCACTTCCTGCTTTTTATGACGCAAAAATCGTCATTTTGCGTCATAAAAAGCAGGAAGTCAAATTTCTTTGAATAAGGGTAAGACTACAAACACTAGCTCATCATTTATCCAGTAGAAGGCGCTGTTCCGCATGTTTTCAACCCGCCCATAGAGGGATCTCACTCACAGAATGTACAAATAGTGTCAGCTATTTTTTTTTTGGAAGCTAAGCTAACAGTTTCTTATTCTGTGGAGAAAGCTGAGTAGTAGCGGTGACCATCCTCTTTTTCCCGGACATGTCCGGCCGTCGAGATGGTCCAAATTGTCCGGGATTCGGCTTTTGCTTTCTGCAGTCGCATTCATAGTTTACATGCACACCTTTTGTTTCAATCTAACTGAATTCATTCCGATTGGTGAATCTGAATGTAGTGTTTACATGAACGCTAAACAAGTGATCGGTTGATGTGCGTTTTAACATTGCTAGGAAAATTCCCGCTCCTCCGTGAGAGATACGAGACCGCTGCGTCTCACAGGCGCCGGCGCCACTCATCAGTAATCACGCCACCGGCCTCGCATCGTTCTCCGCGGCCGTCAGTCTCGTTCCTGCTCGTCACAGTAAACATGAGGAATGGCGACTGTAGAACGCAAAAGCCGAATCCTGGACATTTTGGGCGACATCAAAATACTGGGCAGACTCACGGAGACTCACTAGTAGCATAGCCTTGTTGTTTACTGCGATCTCTTACCGGTAGGCGTGGCCTCCTAGGGCAGCGAAGCAAGTGCATTCTGGGAGTTGTTGTCTTTCATCCCCATAAGCCAAAAATACATTTTCTGGCTTTTCTCACTCTAGAAGGCTCCAAATTCAAAAATAATTTCACATTTCTTCTACATAAATGACCCATTTTAAATACACATTCATCTTTCCAGAGGTGAAGTGTTCCTTTAAGCCCACCACAATCTAAGTCTAGGTTTTTTTCATAGAATCCAAGCCGAGTTGGGGCTCAATACTCCCGGCATAGGGGGACCAATGGGTGACCCCTCCATGCCCAGAGTCCGGAGCCCCAACACGTCTTTGGTCCCAAGTTTTGCCTGGTCAAAGCTGGACAGGAAGTAGCGGTATCTCGGAGCCGGACGGTCCCAGGGGCTCAGGACTGTGGGGAATGTAGGGTAGCCCTGGGACCTCTCCATCCCCGGAATCTCAAGCCTTAACTCAGCGTGGCTCCCAAATTATGCCCGGTTATACATAAAGGACTTTAGGACAAAATGGGCTCTATTTTATTTGGGCTCTATCTCTATCTCACAATTTGTAGGCCTATCTAAAAATATAGTTGTAAATTAAGGTAGTAAGGTAAAATGTTAGTAAGGTAAAATCCCACAAAGAAATGTTATCATTAAACACTTTCAGAAAATGTATCAAAGCTTGCAATTAGAGAGATTCCTCATTGAAACACATACGGTGGGCTTACCGGTAAATGGTTCCACAGTGAGTAATGGTGAAAAAAGACAATGTTTTCCTTTACAAATGTAAGATATGTTTACAAATACATGCATGTAGCTTAATTATACTGTGGACTAAGTATCATAGTAATTTCCATTGTGCCCACATTGAGAAATGTTACGTTTTTTCATTCAAGGTTAGCTTGTGTTGGCTATAGTTTGCATGCGTTTTGTGGCACTGTGCCATTTAAGCCCATCTTACAAAAAAGTTAATTTATGAAAATAATCTTCTCTACAAAACAATTTATGATGTATTTATTTGTAAATGAATTTATGTAAAATGAAAACATTTTATTGTTTGCAGTTCACATGATTAATTATTTGGCAGTATAGCCTTTCTATAAGGCTAATGGTTTGACCTAGAGATTAGCTTTGAACACAAGCTAATAAAACTCATCTTTCCATTTAAAGAAAAATGATATAAAATGATAATGTACTATTTGTTCATACACAAAAAACAATACATCTCTTATTTGACATATCAATGTAGTTACCAAAGAAATGGTTGAAAATTGCAGAAATGTGTTGATTTCTGAAGTGTCCCGAAACACCAACGTTTTGGGGTGACTTTGTGTGAGGTCCCCTGAGACCGCATGCACATGGGTGGGGCTAACTCAACATTGCCAAATGTGATTGGTATGCAATAGAAAAAATGCCAGGGAAGTAACAAATCACTGGATTGGTTAAAATAATGAGCAGCATAAAATGTTATTTTCTCTTTTTTTAGAGAATTTGACTTCAAAGTTGAAAGTGGGCTTAAAGGGTACTAAAATGAAATAAAATAAGTTTAAGTTAATGTTTTATTTTATTTCATTTAGCGTTTATATATAGCCTATATTATGGAAGCTTGTTTTCCGCCACAGAATAAAACAATTTAAAAGATAATTGCAACTTTTTATCTCACAATTCTGAGTTTATATCACGCAAAAAAAGTATATATATATAATGTATATAAATCTAAACGTTTAGAAATTATTTAGAATAATAAAGAATAAGATATTTTTTTAATATTTAATTTAATTTAATTTGAAAATGTTATTTATGTTATGTTATGATAATGTTACTGTATATATCTGGTTTTACAGTCTGAACACACAGAAAAGGAAGGACAAACTTCTACAGGTGACTAATGAAAACCAGAAGATCTACCAGCGAATCCTGACGCAGAAATCTGACTACAGGAGGGAACTCTGGGAAGACGACTGGGAAAAGGTCAAGCGAAGGAGAGACGACGTCGCACGCTATCCACGGGGAGTGACCAACAAACAGGTTTGATCCTAATTCACATTTTAAAAGGCGGAGCTAATTTCGTCTTCATTTATTCGCCTTCATCATGTTTCCAACTCTTCTGTGAAACACAATAGCACACATTTTGGATGCTCACGCTGCTCTTGTGAATGCCTGTGAAAAAAAGCATGGGTTTGAAATTACATGTAAATGCAAAGTGAACACTTTTAAAGTGTGCATTAAATGAAAATGCACACTATTTTGTAAATGCATGCTATTGTGATTCGTCTATGCATGTTTCTTTTCATGATTGTTTGTTAGAACTAATGCTGGGCAACGATTATTTTTTTACGAGTTTGTGTTTACATAAAATGTTTGTGTGTACTGTGTATAATTATTTTGTACATATAAATACTCACACATGCATGGTTATATTTAAGATTTTTTTTATTTATATATAAAATATTTATATATAATATAAATGATGTATTTATATATAAATAAATATACAGTACATGCAAATATTTCTTAAATATATACATGCATGTGTGTGTATTTATAGAGCCTATACAAAATAATTATACACAGTACACACACATTATAAACACAAACTTTTATTTTGGATGCGATTAATCATTGCCCAGCACTAATTAAAACATCTATAAAAACTCAATCTTCCAGTGAAATGATGCATGCTGGATAATTTAAACTCCGCCCCTTTCTTATATCTACTGATAGTCTGCATTTAGCCCCGCCTTCTCATCAGAGCCACGCCCACATCTCCACATTCAACCAACCAACAATTAGCTGATGTAAACAAGTCCCCATCCTACTTTTTTTCTGAGATAACCTGCTTCACTCATATGTACAGAAAAATAAAGAAACTGTCAGATTCATTGCGACTTTAAAACTTTTTTCTCCATCACAGAAACCTACAAAGGTGGTGAAGTTTTCTGGCCGGAGTCAGCGGTCGTCCAGCGGGGTTGAAGATGACAGCTGGGAAACCACAGAAGAAGAAGAAGAACCCTAGCCAGCAACATCAACAACTCAACACCGAACAAGCACTGGTTAACATCGGTCTATAACTGGAACACTGGGATTCGTCGGTTCAGAGGCTGAAGAATAGAAATGCAATGTATTAAAGATCTCAAACCCAGTTAACAAGACACTCTGACCTGAACAATAAATTATTGAGAACTTTAGTGTGTGTGTTTTTGTGTGTGTGTGTGTGTGTGTGTGTGTGTGTGTGTGTGTGCGTGTGCTTGTTTATGTGACACAAATTATTTATTGTATGAGGGCACAAATTTGTATAATGACATGTGTATTACACTGGTGGTATTACAACTTAAACATGGTTTATGAGGACATTTCATGAGTCCTCGTAAAACAAATAGCTTAAAAAACATAATAAAGAAAAATGTAAAAATGCAGAATGTTTCCTGTGATGTGTAGGTTTAGGGATAGGGGCAGTGTAAGGGGATAGAATATACAGTTTGTACAGTATAGAAACCATTACGCCTATGGAGAGTCCTCATAATGTAGTTGCACCAACGTGTGTGTGTGTGTGTGGTGGTGTGCAGGGCACGGGCTAGTTGTAACACACTTGATAACATTTCTGATTAATTTAATCATGTTATATGATAAATGTATCAGATAACATTTAAATCTGTCATATAATCATGTTACAATGAACCCCTCATATGGGGCATGTTGTCACATTTCGCTTCCATTCTTTCGGGGTAAATCAAGAACAAAGTATACACTGTATTAATTACACAAAACCACATAATTATACTACACGTGTGTGAAATGAATGCAGGGAAAAATAAATAGTCTGAACCATACTGAACCCTGTCGGTCTGAACCCTAACTGGTTTACACAAACCGAGAAAGTCAAAAAGAGTTAGGTTGTTCTCCTCCTTCACTTTATAGCTCTGTAAACTTACTGGATGAAAACTAGCGTCTGAATTGTGTCGGTTTTTATTTCTCATAAAGGATTTGTATTACTTAATAGGCTACCCCAAAAACACATATCTTGAGAACTTTATCAACTTGTGAAAATGATGTTACACCACCTAACTATTGCAGAACATCCATCATCCACTGGATGGCAACACAGCCATGCTGGATAAATCCAATCTCCCTTCGCTTGCTGAAAGAGAGGAAAAGCAGAAATCATGTCAGCTTGATTATTACTGCTCGTATAATTCGCTCGGCATATCGCATATTTATGAATAATAGAATATTCCAAACAATACGAGCAGAAGTGAGATTTCTGTACCGTGTGTTTTCTGAAGAGAGGACAAGTTTGGCCTCCTGTTCTGTTCTGGCTGGGACAACTCACGCAGTGATTGACAGGGTGATAGGGGCGGGGCCAACTTCATGCAGTGATTGACAGGGAGGGGGCGTGGACGTGTTAGGCTTGGAATGCATATTTGATTTGCAGTTTGCACATTGAATTTTGCTACATTCATTGCTGGACATTTAATGAAAATGCAATCGCAAATGTATTAAAGGGGTGGTGAAGTATGATTTCACTTTTCTAACTTTAGTTAGTGAGAAATGTTGCTGTTTGAGCATAAACAACATCTGCAAAGTTACAACGCTCAAAGTTCAAAGCAAAGGAAGATATTTGCTTTTAAAGAAAAGGACTACATGACATTCCTCCCGGGTTAGTGACATCAGCAACCCTAAAATGTACATAAACCCCGCCCCCGGGAGGAGTCCATGTTGCGAAGAGGAAAAGTTGTTGTATAAGAGTACATTTGTGAGTCAGCTCAAACTTTAGCATCCATCTTTTCACATGCAATAGAAAGTCACTCTGTGTGCATCTCACAACAGTTTTTGTGAGCGATTTATAGATTACCATGACAGAATATCCTAATTCGCCTTTGGCTAAGCCACGCCCTATAATGTAGATTGACCAATCACAGCGCAGCCAAGAACGAGCTCCCACAGAGGTCCGACACTTTTTCACGGCGCTCCATTGACTTCAACGCAGGCGGCTCATATTTTTTGTCTCGGCAGGCTATTACGTCGTCGTTTTATTAAAAATATGGTTAAACGTTGTGCCTGGGGCATTTGTAACACAGATACGCGTTTCCCGGAGAGGTTGGAGGGGGGTGTCCGTTTTTTCCCCTTCCCAAAAACGAAGTTAAATACTGACAAGTGTCGTCTTTGGATTAAACTGTGTGGACGTCCTCAGTCAGCGAAACCCCTCAAAGATCAACAAGCTCACTTTTGCTCTAAGATACATTTAGCTTTTAACCTTACTGTGAAGTTATACTAGTTAGACAGTTTTATGCTGGTTTAGGTTATGATTTCGGTTCTCTGCCCTAATTGTTGATACGCTAGCACACGCTGCTAATAAATACAACTTTATACCGGCGTAGTCCGTTTGCTTTGTAAATAATAACAATTATAGAAGTGAATAGAGACCTACCCAGGTTTGCATGAACAGTGTTTCTCCTGATATTGTTAGTCACAGCCTCCGTCTCGATTAGGATATGCTGTGGTTCATTTTTTTACTGTGACCGTTATGCTTTTGCCTCTATTTGGATGCCTTGTTGTTGTTTGCGTTTCACCGGTAGCACTATGTCTTGAATGTATCCTTCAAACGCATATTGCAGCCACTTTTGCCTACTTCTATCGGACACTTTATTTGCTGCTTTATAAAAGTTTGATAAAATTTCAGCAGGAAGAGCCGTCACAGCAAAAGCCATGTTGATACCAAACCAGAGCCCAGATGAAGTTGTCGGAGGTAGCAACAGTAACTAAGGGGGGCGGGGCTTAGCCAAAGGTGAATTGAAGATAGTTAACTCCACACCAGCAACATACATTCATCAACTGACGATTCAGAGACCTCATGTTGCATTCTACATGTTGTCACTTTGAGTCTCTCCATCTTTGTCTG
Organism: Phoxinus phoxinus; assembly: GCF_949152265.1. Classification (NCBI taxonomy): domain Eukaryota; kingdom Metazoa; phylum Chordata; class Actinopteri; order Cypriniformes; family Leuciscidae; genus Phoxinus; species Phoxinus phoxinus. The sequence continues at coordinate 12,084,918 of NC_136899.1, read as the reverse complement.
ACTCCGTTTTAACATAAAAAGCTGAACAGTTTCTGTCATTTTTAGTGTCTGCCGTTGCATGAGGTAATCAGGTTAAACACACGAGCTATTGAAACCCCACCCTCTGCAGCAGCTCATTTGCATTTAAAGGGGCAGGCACAAAACGGTGCGTTTTTGCAAATCCTCAAAAAGTGACAACTTTAACATGCTATATAACAATATCTGTTGAGTATTTTGTGCTAAAACTTCACACATACACACTCTGGGGATATCAGAGATTTATTTTACATCTTGTGAAAATGGCATTTTTACCACCCCTTTAACTGTGAGTGTAAATGCAATTAAGAAAAAATTGCATTTAAATGATCATTCTGCTACAGTTTTTGCTTGAACATGTAAAGCCCGGCTCGATCGGCCCAATGGAGGCATCCAATCAGCAGGGAAGGCCTCTGCCGTTACTGTCTTTCCTCGTGGCAAAGTAATTTTGTTAAATTAAATACATTTTCTCATGTATTAAACGCGTAATTTCATCTGACTCCATAAATTAAAAGGTTTTAAACAATTGTGTTCAGTAATGGATCTAAATGTTCATCACAATAACTATGATCATGTTCCACATTTGACAAAAATAAAGTTTCCAAATACTTTTTCATCTTAACTTTGAACAGTATATCAATTGTTAAATCGCTAAACATTTTAATAAACTAGGCTACTAAACAACTTAATATTGTTATCTTTCTTTAAAACATTTTTTAATCGGTTGATTATATTGTTACCTAATACAATTACATATATATATTTCAGGTTGCCTTAAGTATCCAAATACATTTTGGAGCCACTGTATAAATGTCCATGTAGCCGAAAGACTCTTTACAAGCATGAATCTCTAAATACTCCTTTAGAAAGATAAGATTATTCTGCTACTAATTTTAGGAATTAATTACATGGGCATATTTGGGATCTGAATATGTCAGCAATTGGGATATGAACAGTATTACTAAAATTAACATTGTAACAATAATCAGCTATGTATCATAATAACATTTAAAATGATTTCTGTTATTGATTACAAATTAATGTTTTGTTTTTCCCATTGAGACCAAGATTTTCTAACACTAGATGGCAGTGTCTGATAGCCATAAAGAAGTGTCACATCCTCTCACTCACTCAGCTCTGATGCTGCTGGATCCCATGTCTTCATAAACTAAACATGCATCAGTTCACATCATAACATTTTAACCCAGTCTAGTTGATGGCCTCTGATTTGACCACTCCAGCGCTCCTCCAGAGGATACTGTGCTCAGTGAGTCAATAACTGTGCGGTATTACATATTTGGCTCGGCTGATCAAATTTTATTGAGCTATTTCAATTTGGCAGACACTGCACAGGGCAAACACTCGGTCTGTAGAGGGAATTAAGCAGCCTGCTTATGAGAATACGAGCACAGGCAACATTTTAGAGACCTCCATGCTTGAGAGTCAAATATCATCCAGGGCATCCTTACAGCTTTTAAGGGGTTTTCCTGCATTACAAATGTACTGAATTAAATAACAAGAAAACTATGAGATTAATTGTTTCTTATAGGCTTATGGTAAATTTTAATTGTTCCAAATATGGAATGTGAAGAATTGTGGGAACATATCTGATGATGCTCATAAAGTCTTCTTTCTAACTCTCTCTTTAATCTTTTTAATCATTTTAGGGAAAGATGGATTCATTGATGCATGCCATGTTTGGCACTTTTGTGGTTTATGTTAAAGGATTAGTTCACTTTTAAAGTGAAAATTCTGACATCATATACTCACCCTTAAGTTGTTTCAAACCTGTATGAATTTCTTTCCTCTGCTGAACACAAAGGAAGATATTTAGAAGAATGTCAGTAACCAAACAGTTTTTGGTTCCCATTGACTTCCATAGTAGGAAAAAAATATACTATGGAAACCAAAAACTGTCTGGTTACTGACATTCTTCTAAATATCTTCCTTTATGTTCAGCAGAGGAAAGAAATTCATACAGGTTTGAAACAACTTAAGGGTGAGTATATGATGACAGAATTTTCATTTTAAAAGTGAACTAATCCTTTAAGGTAGAAATAACTTTTTTTCCCAAGTCAAGACAATACAGTCAAATGAATACAACAGATAAGCAAATTTTGAATATATTAAAAACATTTATTTAAAAATGATTTGCTAATATTAAGAACTATATTATGAGAGATGTGACAATTATTAACAATTCATAAACAATTAAGTCTCACAACTGTATTACAGTGGAAAAAAAACATTCCAACGCTGTGCACATGTGACATTTTCTTATGACATTCAACTCTTACAACTCTTCTCTTTAGTGACATTCATTTTCAAAGTAATGTAACTTATATTGGAGTCTGGGAAAGTCTTGCATTTGTAATTACCCCCAATGTCATCAACATTTCCCCCACTGTGCTGGCACGAATTCCCAGCCATTTATTTCCTGTCCTTTTCATGCTGGAGGGAGGCTGGATTTAGGATGAAGGTCTTGGGAGTCACATGGACCAAAGTTTTTGATTGATGTCCAAAAGCCATTACTACACTTTTCTCAGGCGTGTAGAGTAGTGCTGAACTTTGATGCTGCTTCTGAATGCAGCCGGTTCGTAGATTGTTTTTGAATTGCGTTCAGTTGTTCTGGTGAATTTGTCCGCTCCTTTTTAAAAGTCTAAAAGAAAATCATGTTTCAAACCTCCTCCAGCCGGTGTCAGTTCGTTTAAACTTCTCCTATTGCAACTCTGAAGACTCTTAAGAATACCATCGAAATGACCGAGGAAAGCAAAGCCGAACACAGAGCCGAAAGTGGGAAAGATTTAGAGAAACAGCTTCGTTTGAGAGTTTGTGTTTTGAACGAACTTCTGAAGACCGAACGGGATTATGTCGGGACGCTGGAGTTTCTCTCGGTAAGTGCGACCTGGTTAATTGTTTCATTAGCTAATATATTATTATTATTATGTATATGTAGCCTAGATCTATCCCATCTATACGGCTTGCCTCCCGATAAAGTTGAACGCTCCCGTTATAATCAAATAAACTTAGCCTGCAAGCGCGCGCATCATCGCTGAGTCCAGAACTGCGCGTGAACATTCAGTGAGTCCGTACTGAACGGTGTGATGTTAGGCTATGCAAACTTGCAGTGTAGCCTATAGCCTACATACTGCGAATTATGCAGCGATGTTCAGGTGGTCGACTCGACTATAAGGCGATTCAGGACACCTATACAGGCTGTTAATATCGTGTACGCAAATTACCATTTGCCTCTACTAGCACAGTAGCATATTTGGCTAAACGTCAGTTATTTAAAATACTTTTTAAACATAGAACACATTTCATTTTGTTATATTGAAACTAAAGTGTGCAAACAGTGTTGCTAATGGTTAAACCCATCAGTTTTAGCATCTTTGGCTAAAGATGAAAATACTTTTATCGCTGTTGAAACATTTAAATCTCGGTTTAAACATATGTATGCTTGCAAAAATATGTGAGTTTAAGGGGTTCATCATTCGGACGAGAGGTCACCAGGACACCTGTAAAAATCGCAAAATTCTTGTTTTGTTGTCGCGTTGCTTCTACAGTGCAGATGGGCTGAATTGAACGTCTGTTTAGTGTGCATGGACTTGGAGTGAATGCGCAGCAACAGAGGTCTTGCGGTGAACCTCAAAACCCAGACCGTGCCATGTCTGTCAATCCCGCTGATCGATTTGGTTTGAAGCTCTAACTAAGAAGAAAAGCCCAGAACAATTTGTCTCAATTGAATGTGTGCTTCTTGTTTTTTTTCTGTATTTGGAGCGCTTCTCTCCAGTTCCTGTTGACCCGCAGTCAATGTTTGGATTACAGAGAAAAAAGTTTGTTGCTCAGAGGTTTTATACTGTAGCTCAGGAGACTAGCTCTCAGCTGCCTTTTTTTACATATCCATTTAGCTTCAGATGTTTCTCCTCAAATTATAGACACAAATGGTGACATACAGTAAAAGCATACTGTGGACAGGATAGTTTGGATAATTTGTCTTGGAAGAATCTGAGGAGAAATGTTTTCGTGACATCTCCAAATTTTGGCAAAGCCCATAGGAAAAATGTGTTGCTCATCTGTTGTTCAATCTCATCTCTTGAGATCAATTTGAGCTTCTCATATTCATATCATTCTGTGATCATTTGTTTCTGAGTTACTTCTCCTAAGGGTCCCTTAGGAGCAAGACATAAGCTAAAAAGAGACAAGACACCAGTAAGACAAAAGGAGGTTAAATTGAGAAAACCATTTGAGCAATACTTGAGAAGTGGGATAAACAGCGGAGATCTCATAATTGTATACCCCTGATCTCAATTATGTCTTGGTTATTTGAAGGAGAATTAAAGAGAATAACATGAGATGAATCCGAGACTTTTATGAGACAAATCTGAGAATTATGAGCCTTAAAAGAGATCTTATTATTGTGTGTCCAACGTCTCTTCCATCTCTTGATTATTTCTCTTTAATGTCTTACTGTAGCTATATATGAGAATGATATCTGAGATATATTTGAGAAATACAAGAACAAATTGAGAATGCAATTTAAAGATGAATTATCTTTATTAATTAGAAATAACTAAAAACAATACTCAATATTGAAAAGCTGAAAACTGTATTTGTGTAACACCAGTACAACACTTCAAGACAAAGCAGCAAGTGGAACCTGGGATACGTGGAACAACAATGTTAGGCTCACACATGAAAAGTATGGTGGCCTGGAGGTGCAAACCAACATGAAAACTCAGCTCACTCCTCAGGTGTAGGTGCTCGAGTGTGGGGACATCACTAGTACAGTACAACACTTCCAGATTGTAAAAATAAAACACTGACTAGGACGTGGAACAATAATGTTTGGCTCACACACACATGAAAAGTACGGTGGCCTGGAGGTGCAAACTAACATTACAAAATCTGAAACACTTTTACAGAGCTTGAGACCAATTTAAATTTTAGAAAACATTTTTACACATCATAAAACAAATGACATTACCATAACACATCTACAAGTCCCGAAACAAATGTAAATTTCAGAAAACAAATTACCAAGAACACACTTTTACAAACACCAAGACAAATTTACAAATATCAACAACCAGAAAGGGAATGTACCAACTCCGAGGTTGAACCAGAGGTGAATGGGAGCAGCCAATATGAGTTGTTGTCGTTGATGGTGTTCATTCTGACCCGATCAGTGCCGTTGCCGGCAGTAGACTACCGTATGTGAATTTGCCATGGTCATTACCGGTCTGGCGGTCCCGTTGCCTACTACTACTAACTATATTACCATGAAAATGAATAAGAAAAATAAAAGAAGGGGTAGAGCGAGAGAGATAGCGGTCCACATAGGACAGGCTATATCAGTGGCCTACTACTTGGAGCCTGCTCTGGCCCTACATTTGTTCACAAAGGCTTTCTTGAGCTTGGCCTCCTCAATTGGTTCCCAGTCCGGTAGAGTTGCACATCTCAGGACATAAGCTGTAAGACAAGAGCATTAAAATCTGTCATGAGTAATTTGACAAAAAAATTTTACCACATAGACCATATACAACTGCACTTCAGGTTAAAAGGAAATAACACCGTGAGACATCCATTTCAGTTCAGAGAATTGCAAATCAGCAAGTAAGATTTTTTTGGCCAATCATGAATATAAATAAAACAACAGTGTTATCCTTAAAGGTGCTATAAAGTGATACTGGATAAAACTTCATTTCTGGTTTTAAACTTCTATTCTGACAGTTTAGTCAGACAACTCTGAAATTAGAACAAAATTTATAAGCATTGCAAGCTGAAGCACAGCATCCTTGAGCATGGATGCAGCAGATTTGGCATCAGGCTCTGACTCAGTAATTTGTTCCCTGAATGATCTGCTTTGCAAGACTTTACAGGGAATGAAGCAGACCCCCTGCATGGAATCATGAAGACAGAGCTCAAAGGTGGATGCTGGGGAGGAGGTGGGTTTGCAAAACCTAATTTAACAAATCCAGGATAACTGAAAAAGCGAGGCTTGACCAAGTCTAGTATGTGCATCTTGGCTTGGGCACAACTTTAAATAGTAATAGTGCTTAACTGAACATCAATTATGTACCTATTGTATTTTAATACAGGCTGATAACAATAAGATAAAACTACTGCTGAGCGAACAGAAAAGGCCCCAGGATTAATAAATCCTGGCTGTTAGCCTGGTCTGGAGCAGGCTAGCTGCACAGAATAAATCTCCATGGTAACTAAGGTGCCTCTGCTTTTGTGCAAACAAGTCAAGACTAAATTCATCCAGGATAACTGGAACTGGATAACTGTTTCACAGACTTTGCATCAATCGTTGCTACACTGTCATGATTGGATAAAATCATTCCCACTATCGTGGCCTAAAAACACACAGAGCCTAATTTTGAAAAAACTTACTTAGGATTCCGTCAACTTTTTTACGGTCAAGGATCTGCTTTCCTTCCTTTCCTGAGGGGTTGTTGCCAGGGCGACCAAAGGGCACAGCATTTTGACACTCCTCAACAGTGAAGAAATTATCAAAAAGTGCATGAAACAGACGCATGCAATTTGGTTTTGATGCGTGATTCATGGCAGCCAGGCGGAATGATGAGATGAATAGGCCGCTCCCAGGAAACAGCTCCTGCTGGCCTGATGGTGAAGCTGGGCTGCCACAACATCTCTCTCCAATTAAGTTGCAGAGAGTCTGAAGCTCTCTGACCTGGCCTGGATCTGAAAGGGAAAAAATAGTATAAACAATACAGGAGTGAGAAAATACCAAGCTACTCTTTAAAATGGTTAAAGAGCTTTAATGGCAGGCAAGTTTATTTTTGAACATAATTAAAACATGCCTAGATAACCTTGCATAGGCTACAACACCACAAGAAAAAATAATATTTAGAGAGACACTTTGGAATATGTCTGTGGGAGGTATATAGAATGAACACTTGAGGGATCATTAATAAAACCAAGGCTTGACAAAAACCATAATAAAAAAAAAAAATCTTAATTCTTGTCACAAGTAAACATTTCCATTTCATTTTTTTTTCTTGTCATTTTTTGTCAAGCCTTGATTATATTGATTACAGCTGATGTCCTGTGTTAATTCTAAACATCTATCTTCCAATGATGTATACCTGAGTATTCCCCTTTTCCACAGCTGATGGTTATTGCACTTATGGGACCAATAGATGCATATACAGTAGCTTGTTCGTGTGGTGTCATGTCTTTCTACATTGCCTGAAGAATGCCTATGTAAGGCCAAACATATAGGCATGTTTTAATATGTCCCAAGACTTAAGTAGCCCACCATTAACTAGTGTGTCCCCTACAAAGGCTTTACTTGGGTGGCCCGCCCAAGAAGATGAAACAAGAACTCAAAACTAATACTGCTGCACTTAATTTATATTAATATTGAGGGAAAAGGAGTGAAAATGGATTTTACTTAATTGTACCAGTTCAGATTAATTTGATCACCTTTAGCCCATTTACACACTTTCATTAAACTATCACAATAATAATTAATATAATGAATTGTTGTGCTGTTAAATTATGTTCATACTATAATATATTATTTCCTTTTTTCTAGGATAGTTCAAACAGTGTTATGTGTTCAAGGACCTATCACTAATATAGGGATCTTCGCCCGTGATGTCACAACGCGCTCTGGTTGGCAGAAGAAAAGTACTGGCCGCTTGCTGCGCAGCGCAAACACAGAAGAAAAATGGTTGTATCGTGCTGTGTGATCGGCTGTGTTAACAGGTTCGATAAGAGTTAACCCCAAGAGCTTCTACCGCGTACCTAAACAGCCTGAATCAAGAAGAAAGCTTCGGATTTCTGCAATTAGGCGTCTAACTAGAACCCAGTGGAAAACAATGGGAGCCAGCAGACCACGATCGCGTCTGCTACCTACATTTTGCCTTAAAAATGAAAACAAATTTTGTAAATAAATGTTACTAGTAGGTTCTATAGCATTGATGGATTAATTAATTAATGAATAATTACAAAATACCTCGGAAGACGTGTCAAAGTCAAAGTGTTTGTTTACATAACTTTTTGTGTGCAAGCTAGTGTGACTGAGCAATGGAAGTATAATAACATTGACATACCCTTATACATTAAGGCCAAATTATTGTATTTTCATTCATAAATTTTTACGTATACGTTAACCAATGTTATATATCAGAGGTAAGATTGACTGCTTGCTACGACGTGTTTTGGTTCTTTCTGCCAACCAGTTCACGCCCACGCCCATATCGTGATGTCACATTTGACTCCGGCGAACATCCCTATAGGTACAGAACAATTACATCACGAATGAATTAGCAATTAGAAATGACTTGCCTATTCTCGAGATGACTTCATCGATCCTTCTCTTTTCCTGTAGGATTCTTTCAAACTCCCCCTTACAATCCTGACATGGTGTCCATGCATTTTCTTGCGGGCTGGCTGCATGGCCTCCACCAGGTGATGGACCAGAGGTGTTGAGGTTGTACGGTGATGGGCTGGGTGTATGGCCTCCACCAGGTGGACCAGAGGTGTTGAGGTTGTACGGTGATGGGCTGGGTGTATGGCCTCCACCAGGTGGACCAGAGGTGTTGAGGTCATACAGTGATGGGCTGGGTGTATGGCCTCCACCAGGTGATGGACCAGAGGTGTTGAGGTTGTACGGTGATGGGCTGGGTGTATGGCCTCCACCAGGTGATGGACCAGAGGTGTTGAGGTCATACAGTGATGAGCTGGGTGTATGGCCTCTGTAGGGTGATGGACCAATGGTGTTGAGGCTGTACACTGATGAGCTGGCTGCATGGCCTCCACCAGGTGGACCAGAGGTGTTGAGGTTGTACGGTGATGGGCTGGGTGTATGGCCTCCACCAGGTGATGGACTAGAGGTGTTGAGATCATACAGTGATGAGCTGGGTGTATGGCCTCTGTAGGGTGATGGACCAATGGTGTTGAGGCTGTACACTGATGAGCTGGCTGCATGGCCTCCACCAGGTGATGGACCAGAGGTGTTGAGGTTGTACGCTGATGAGCTGGCTGCATGGCCTCCACCAGGTGATGGACCAGAGGTGTTGAGGCTGTACGCTGATGAGCTGGCTGCATGGCCTCCACCAGGTGATGGACCAGAGGTGTTGAGGCTGTACGCTGATGAGCTGGCTGCATGGCCTCCACCAGGTGATGGACCAGCGGTGTTGAGGTTGTACGGTGATGGGCTGGGTGTATGGCCTCCACCAGGTGGACCAGAGGTGTTGAGGTCATACAGTGATGGGCTGGGTGTATGGCCTCTGTAGGGTGATGGACCAATGGTCCCCCCTTTGGCAGAGCTATAATAAAATGACATGGAACCAGAAATGACATTTCTGTAAACTCAAATTGCCCAGAAGAGATTTGACCAATAACTACAAAGAACTGACTGGCATAGACATAAATGAAGAGTAGATGCTGCCTTGACAACTGGGGCTGTCTACTCTTTTTATGTATATGATGGCCAATACCAATAATGAAAATTAATGTACTATGACTAAAATCTGCCATATTTATAATCATTTTATACTTTAAAAACATAAAACATTTCAATACTGGAAATAGCTGATCAACAAGATCACAATATGTTGTGACATGTGAGCTTGTAAAAAGATGAACATAAACGATTCTGATCATTAAGCAAAAATAATAGCAAATAATTTTCATCAGGGCCCACCAGTCACTCACATACTATTTACTGAAATACAGTAATGGGCTCTACGCACAGCTCCACTACTTCCTGAATTTAAGGCAGCTCCTTTGTTTCCTGTCTTACATTGGACAAACTGATTAATCCACTTGTCAGTTAAAAATCCACACGTGGATTAATCAGTTTGTCCAATAATGTAAGGCAGGGGAAAAAAAGAGCTGCCTTAAGTTCAGGAAGTAGTGCAGCTGTGCATAGAGCCTATTCTATTATCATAGATTGATCTATGATAGATCCTAATGCTGTTTTTTTTTGGTTTTGAACTTTGCCAAATCTGATCGGATAATGATAAAAAGTTTTGAACTCATGGGACCAGGCGATTATGTAATAATTATGACAAACCTACCCATAGAGTGGTGGTCCAGCTGTGTTGCGGCCTGTTGCATGTCCCCCGTCAGGTGATGGATTCAGCGATGGGATTTTCTCGCCATGCTCAGACAGTGGGCTCCTATCTATTATAATGGTGTCAGTCCCTGACGTTATGTCTGATGGCTCATCGCCTTTTAAAATATTTAAAAAGGACTCCTGTGGAGTTGGGTGGCCTTTTGGCAGCTTAGCCTGATCTTCCCCTGAAATATATTCAACAGTGGCCTTATAAAATTTACCATCTGACCACTTTGCTAAAACAGGGTCTCCTGATCTAAGATCTTGCAGCTGCACAGGAGCCTCATCTCTTGCCAAAATGTCAGATACTTTAAAGATTTTGCCGGTATAACCGTCTTCCCATCTGACAAATGCAACACACCCTGAGAGAGAGAGAGAGAGAGAGAGAGAGAGGGAGAGAGGGAGAGAGAGAGGGAATATGTTTAATTTCTATTTCTATTTGGCCACAACAATTTCGACTGTTTTTTTTAGACATTATGTGGACAATAATGTTATGATTATTACCCCCGTATGTAACAGAAACTATTACGTTAATACTTACCAGATTGCTCATTTGGGGGAGGGGAGCTCAGGTCCTTCATTTTCTGAGTGGGAACCCGTAGCCTCTTTTTTGCCAGCACTTTGTTTTTCTCCATCCTGTTAATGAATAATTTTAGATCATTAACGCTAAGTATAATATAAATAGACAATATTTTAACCTAATTCACCTTATATCTTTGAGGCAAGAATGGTATCAAAATGAGCAAAAATCAAATCAAATTATTTTCCTAATTGATTGTTAGTTTTATAACCTATAAAACCACCAAGATTAAAATAATTTAAATATCATGAACCATGATAGCATCCCTATTCTTGGGTGAGCTTTTGCAGAAAATCTGCTCACAACATACGAACTCATGACACAATATTTATGAACTTGCAGATCTGAAATTTCAGAGATATTTAGCTAGTGTAGAGCAAAAATAGGAGGGCGAGTCCAGTCAACCAAGTCCAATTTAAATTTAATTAAATCGTGACCTTTATTTATTTTTTAAATCAAAAGTCAAATCAAATCATGGTTTTCAAGAATTGCCACACCCTAGAATGTCACAGTCAAAGAAAATGAATAAAATAAATGAACATCTGGTAACATGTAGGCTAATCAAAATTTCAAATAGATATTTCACAAGTGTAACGTTACTGCTCGCAGACTGGGCGAAACGGAATTCCACACTGAGTTATTGGCAGCCACCACAGGTGGATCTTAATTAGCTAGGGCGAGTTCATGTTACGCTCGGGACTGGAGCGAATGGAACGAAACAGAATGGTATTGCATACTGGGTTTTGAGCGTTGCGGCCCGTTCCATAAGCTCCAGTCCCGAGCGTAACATGAACCCGCCCTAGCAAATTAAGATCTAACTTACCGCCGCAGCTGCCACCAACTCAGCGTGCGACACCATCATGTTTCTCCCAGTCCGGTCATTAATATGAGCTCAGCTTCCCCAATTAAGATCCACCGATCGCCAGTTCTCAAACTGTTTTCATTTCAAGGACTCCCAGTTTGATATGCAACGTAGAACCTAACATTAGCCGCTAGCTAACGTTAACATTAGCTAACTTAGCCAACCATCCCATTTTCGACGGGCTGAATACAGTTCGAAGTTTCTTTGTCATTTACTTGTTGGACAGACACCTAATTACCTAGTCCCCACCTTCCATTATTATGATAATGTCAAAAGAATTTAATTCTTACCTCTTCGGCGTGGCAGGGGCAAAAGCCAACAGGCGCAGCAGCAGTGACCAACGCACGTCTCTCAGAGCCGTTATCTCTCACCCCAGCGAAATTACGAATTGGCGCCAAGACCCGCCCTCCAATCTTCTTCTTCTTCTTCTATTTTTATCTGGCGGTTGACAACTTGTTGTATTACCGCCACCGATGGACTGGAGTATACCCACAGATAATATTTCCTTTATACTATTAAATTCTTTTTAAAAGCCCTGTATTCTTTAAAAAAAAAATTAAAAAATTAATTTGTTCAGGTCATATACCCTGACCAATCCGCTATCCTAACCTTAACCACTCGAGGTGAAAAGTCGAATCAATCGTGAGCCATGCAATGAGCTGCTTCGCAGGCCGGGTCTTGACGCTACCGGTCACGTCTCCCGCGCGTGCAACGTTCAGCTTCTTCTTCTTCTTTTTTCGGCGGTTACTGCACTGCCCGCTGTGGAGTGTGGGGCAGAAATGGCGCGAGTTTGGAAGAAACAGCAAAGCTCTCTGTAAAGGATAACGACTAACGGTAAGTTATAGTAGTGGTAATAGTAATAACGTACACTTTTATCACACATGAGGTAGGATTCTTGGAGTAACGTCACCGCATTGCGAATGCCACATTCAAGGGGCTAACGTTACCACTAGCTATGCTAACGTTACACCTAGCTAATAGGCCTACTGTAAATGTTTGTCTACAGAACTCTAGTCTGGCTATCACCAGACCAAGTTCAAGAATAAAATTCAAGTTCAAGCAAGGTTTACCCTGACTAGCAGAACTCTATTCTTTATTAAAATAATTACAACTCGCCAACTTATATATATCTATGGTTACAAATCTCCTAGACTTCAGACTCTTCAGAAATGTCAAAACATACGAGAAATACACGTGTGTATTTGTGGAATTATTTGGCACAAAACAGTGACATTGAAACTCTGGTATTCATTCAGTGGTGATCATAAGCCTAGCTGTATTTGTTCTTGATCATGTATATTTCACGCTGCTACATAATTAATAGATTATTTATAAAAATATTAGGAGGTATAATTTACATGAGTTAGTAATACAAATAACTTGCATTATAATTACATGCATTATGTATTACTAAAGAGCTTATTAGATGTAAACCTCTGTTACTGAATAAACGCTTCATCAGAATATAGAGTTTTACTTTTACAAAAAGTTCCACTGTATATTCCATCAACTGGGGTCTGTATTTATATAGTATTGGAGTGTCAAAATGACCAGACGAAAACCTGGAAAACGATGGAGAAGGACTGGTAATGAAGAAGACCCAAATAAACGTCCAAGACGGGCTGCACAATTGGTGAGTAGCCTGGCATAGTCGTGTTGCAAATTGGCTGCAGATAGGATATTTAATGCCTTATTTTCCTCCCTGCAGTCATCCCTCCCTGCAGCCACCAGTGTTCATGTGGAGACTGATCAGCAATATTTAGGTAACTTATGAAATGTGTTGGTTGGTGTGTGTTTAATGTTCAAAAAGCCACACCCAGTCCCATGTGCAGAGGAGAGAGAGATCCTGAACAGAATTAGTTCTGATTAAGAATCACAGACCCTGTAAATAGATAGTAGATAGAATGCAGTCTACAGTTGGTCAAACCAAGCATGGCAAAATAGCTTTCTCTTATTCTTCTCTTTTTCTTTTTTTTTATCTTTTGAGTTTCTTACAAGAAGGGAGAAATCTGAAAATTTTAATTTAAGCAAAATGAGACTCTAATATTGATCTAGAAAAAAGGTGTGAACCACTGATGTGTCCTCTTGTCTGTGTCAGGAGGTAGTAGCAGCGGAACACAGCAGGGGGGGGTGCCTCCTGGAGGAACCCAAAACGCTGTACTTCAAGGGGAACACGCCCAACATCCTGGTGTCCATGCAGGATGTACCGCACTCACACTCGGACATCAAGTCTCTCACCACCTGCCAGGTACACACACCCTGTCTGTCTGTCTGTCTGTAATGATGTACAGTATATTTTGTCACTGAGCTGGGGTCTCATTTATAAAGCATGCGTACGCACAAAAAAGGCCTTGAAACAGGCGTACGCCACTTTCGACGCATAAGTTGTGAATTTATAAAAACAAACTTGACGGGATAATTTGCGCACCTGCACGCAAACTCTGACCCATGCGTACGAACGTTTTGGAGACGGCGCAGTTTGGCGACACCGATGGTGAGCTGGAGTTAGTAATGGGCGATATAAACAATATGCGATATAAACGATACAAAACTGGCCTACGATAGAGATTTTATTTCTATTGCGATAATGCATGTTGATGACGCAATCTACCCGCGGAATTTAGAGCCACGAGCTGCAACCGGCTGAAACGCATCATATTCGTCGTCATCTTGAGTAAACATGGCTGAAAGCGAAACGGAGGAGCTGGTGAAAAAGGTGCATCATCCATTATTTGGACTTGGTTTGGATTTAAGCCGTCCGACGAGCAGCAGCAAACTATACAGAGTGTGTGGGGCAACAGTTCGGTAACACACACGACTAATCTGTTCTACCACCTCAAAACAAAACATGTCACTGAATACCAGCGCGTATTCACAAAATAGTGGTGTAAACACAACATCTCTGTGTGTGCCGGATTTTAAGATTCGTTGTTGTTGCTTTTTAACTGAGAAGACATCAGTTTTTCTGCTCTTTGCATCTTTTGTGTCCTTTAAAAAAAATAGCCAAACTACATTTGGAGTGCCTTCTGCACTGTTTTGCACGTTTTACTGTCTATGGCACTACTGTAAACAAACTTTTATACTTAAAGCATTTTCTTTACTTGACGTATACAGGTGAAACGCGAAAAATTAGAATATCATGCAAAAGTAAAAGGTGAAACTAATATATTATTTTAGACTCATTACATGCAAAGTGAGATATTACAAGGCTTTATTTGTTATAATTTTGATGATTATGGGTTACATACGGTGGCCGAGAGAGCTCAACGCGCTGCAACTGAAGAAAACACATGCCAATAGAAAAAAACACCAGCAAATTAAGAAAACATCTTCATCAGTTTCACAACACACGTGTGCTCCAAATACTCACAACACAACCAAATACAGAAACGTGCTGCAAATAGAACAGAACACAACGGAAATGTTTCCGGGGAACCCAATAAGTGACGGACCCGGCTGGGACGTGCTTGGTGCTTAATACTGCTTAAAGCTACTTTCATTTTATTTATTTATTTATTTATTTTTTGCAAAACATAGAGAGGACACGTTTATGACATACAACTTTGTATACAATATACAAAACGTATTTACAATATGTTCAATGTTATAAGAATACTAATCAGATAAGAACAATGAGCTGAAGACTCAAATAAATAAATCAATAAAAAGATAGAGAAAAATAACATGAGGGAAAGATATTAATCTATACATCAGTTAACTTACATTGTACACATTTTGTCATGTTACGTTAAAATAAGTTTCATAAGAAATGTTAGAATGCAGGGTCCAAATATAACGCATATTTTAAAAACTGTTGTATAAAATCTATATTTATTTGCAACAGTTATGTTAACAGCAATAAAACTATATTTCTGGTAAGAACAGCTATTATGAAAATAATGAGGAAATTACGTTGTCTTTCGTTTATCATCAAGTCCGTTCCAAGCGGCTACATAACGGCACACAAGTGCCCTGCTCCCTCCAAAGTCCCCACTTCAAGGGCTCTGCCGTCTGCCCTTCTAAGGGCGTAGGGCATAGGGATGCTCACGAGCAATAAGCATGTCCCAGCCGGGTCCGTCACTTATTGGGTTCCCCGGAAACATTTCCGTTGTGTTCTGTTCTATTTGCAGCGCGTTTCTGTATTTGGTTGTGTTGTGAGTATTTGGAGCACACGTATGTTGTGAAACTGATGAAGATGTTTTTTTGATTTGCGGGTGTTTTTTTCTATTTGCATGAGTTTTTTTCTATTTGCATGCGTTTTTTTCTATTTGCATGTGTTTTTTTCTATTTGCATGTGTTTTTTTCTATTTGCATGTGTTTTTTTCTATTTGCATGAGTTTTTTTCTATTTGCATGCGTTTTTTTCTATTTGCATGTGTTTTCTTCCGTTGCAGCGCGTTGAGCTCTCTCGGCCACCGTACTTACAGCTTATTAAAACCTTTTCACAATATTCTAATTTTGAATTTGGGGTTTTTATAAGCTGCTAGCCATAATATTTAAACATTAGTTTCTTTAAACAAACATTAATATTAATATTTAAAGTCTCTGCAGCTAGTGTACTTGAATTTTATTTATCTGCAACATTATGTTGTATAATTACAGTTTTGCACAATAAATGTTCTCAAAACTACACCGTTTCTTTCTTTCTTTAAAACATAGTTTGACTTTCCTTAGGGTCTGTGTAACCTGTTCTGAAATGGTTTTATTGTAATTTATATATCGTGATATATATCGTTATCGCAAGAGGCTGCAATGTATATCGCAATATGGATTTTAGGCCATATCGCCCATCCCTAGCTGGAGTTATGTCTTTTTGGTCACTTTTAGGCAGAAAATCAAAGAAAATTATACAGCTACAGAAAGATAATAATTTCACTCACCAAGCATATCACTTGAAGCAAATATCCATCCATTCTTAAATGTCCGCGTCAGCGAGCGCGTTGGGCCGTTTAGTGAAACTGACGCATAATATAGCCTGACGTAAAACCGTAAATCTTTATTATGAGTAGTAATCATACATAGGCTACAGTGCATGTTCACAATAACAGTTTAAATAAATAAATTAATAATTTACTAAACTATATGTTTTACTTCTAATATTAAACATTTAGATTGAATATGCCATTCTCATTGGAGTTAAACACTTAAAATAGGCCTACATGAAATCATTACATCGCCAGACAAGTTCATTTGATCTTGGTCTGTAGAGAGAGAAATAATCTGCGAACATAGATTGAAAAGCACATAATCTTAGAATAATTTCTTAAAGGGCACCTATTATGACATTTAAAATGTTCCTAATGTTGTTTAGGGAGTCCCCAACAACAGTTTTACATGCATGCAATGACAAAAAACACTTTTGTTGTCGTATAATATGCATTTATTTTTACCTGATTTGCTCACCGACTCCCAAATGATTCGTTCAACGACTCGTTTTTCAAACCCCTCCTTTGCGCGACGCTAATCTGCCTTGATTGGTCAGATGACCCAGCAGTGTTTACAGAGATAATACTTATTTTTAACACGGAGTACAATGATGCTTTTCAATTTTGTTATAATAATGATATAGTCCACTGCTTTAGTTTGTAGTAAAAAAACTAAAAATAAGATAAAGAATTTAATGTTAGCGACCATAGCCCAGAGTTCATATTGTAAAAGCACAATCAGTCTTTGTTTGCGTTAGCCCGATGCATAAACATAACGTTTAAAAAAAAAAAAAAAAAAAAATGCAGTTACGTTACTAGTACGAGGTATTATTCTATTCTTTAAGACAACTCCGAAAACAACGACAAACACTTCACATCTCAATACAATTGTCATTGAAGACCTAGAAGCTAAACGGTGCTTACACAACTAACAAAATAATTATTAAGCATGCTACATAAAATATAAAAGCAAAAATTATTAATAACACTTACAGGTTGTGATACGGAGGAGGAAGCTGATGCAAATACACTTGGAACTGAACCTTCCTTCAATATCAGTCGGCTCGCGAATCCAAGTTTGATTGCATTTAAGTTGGTAAAGCAATCGTCTTCAAAACGGCGCGAGCAAAGCACAAGGCTCGGACTATACTTCTGTGGTATAGTTATATGAATTGTAGCCACTTAGTCTTCAAATGCTCCTCCTTGGGCAGATGAAAAAAGTTGGCTTTTGAGTCGCACTTCAGAACACAGCGTCTCGTTGCCATGATGTTTTCACGTTAGTTTTCCCTGGCCTTGGAGCGCAATAAGTGGGCGTATCGCATTCAAATAACTTGACAAGTTGACGTCATCTAGTCAGAGAAAAAGCTTCGGTCTTCTAACGATTCATAAAAATGACTCAGAGTCGACTCTTACTTTTGAAAGACAATAACTTTATATACGGTGCACTTTCATATTTCAAACTTTGCAGGTTGTTTTTGTTCACTTAGATCTATGTTACACACTACATGAAAGGTAAATTTCAAAATTCCATAATAGGTGCCCTTTAATGCGCATGTGAACGCCATCAGAGTTTATCACAGGTTCGCATTAAAGTCTGTGTAGAGAGAACGGTGTCGTCTTAGCGGCCCCTAATTTAATAACTAATGAACGTTGCGACGGAAGTGAATTAATCACAACTAACTTTAGCTAGAAAAAGCTAGATAAATAGCTAGATAATACCAAGTATTATCCATTTGTCTCTGTAAAGCTGCTTTGAAACAGCCTACACTGTTAAAAGCGCTATATAAATGAAGATGACTTGACAAAAATTTTAATATTCAATAAATAGAAATATTTGTTGTCGATGCAATGCTTTTGAACACTTTTCTTCTGGCATCTTTAATGTTTTAACTATAATTGCTTATCATGATAGCTGAATATTAAATGAATAGATGAATAATTGTCTGAGAAAATAGCTTAGTGCAAATAATGCACAACATGGTCTAAATCTGTTTCAATTAAAAATAAGATTTAGCCCGTGGAAAAGATTGATAAAAATAAATGTATTTTACACTATTTCATTTATTTATTTAAAAAAAAAGGCAAACTAAACTATTTTTATTAATGTGACGTGACGCACATCCATATTTCATATTGACTAATGTCTTGTTGGCTACCTACCGGTAAACATGTTAGATGATCACGTGAATGAATAATCATATGCAAATGTTATGCAGATGAAGATATGCATAGTAAAACTAGGCATTGTAAGCTCCTTATATGGTTATTTCGGGGAGGAGACGCATGTGCGCACAATCTTCCGCTGACTGGGATTTATAAAGTGAATGTTGCGCAGGTTCTGGCGTACGCACGGTTTTATAAGTCTGAATATTTTTTTGCGCATGCCATTTTTGGCTTTCGGGCGCACGTACACTTTTAGTAAGGATCCTACGCACAGTTTTATAAATGAGACCCCAGATCCTGCTAAAATATGACACAATAATCTGAGTGTAAGAAAGTGATATACAGGTTGAGACGATATAGGTTTTGGGTTGTGACAAGATGTTTTTTGACCCTTAATTATTTTTATTCTATTTTATTACCAGCACAAGGTAGCGTGGCACAAGAGAGTATTTCAACTGTTAACTCTATCGAAGACAATGAAGAACCATCTTCCAGATCAGCCTTCAGAGATCCTCCTGATGACCTAACAACTGAACTACATGGCAATGCTGAGTATGATCCATCTCAATTATTTGAGGAAGCTCTCCCTGATGTGGAGGATTGGACATATGATGATGGACATTTGTTCAATGAGGGATTTGAAGAGGGTTTGAGTGAGGACTGTGCAGAAGAGTCAAATTTCAAGGACACAACACACAAACCATTATATGACAATGCATCAATAACTGTTGCAGAGAGCCTTCTGATCATCATGGCTTACGTAAACTGTCATAAAGTAACTGATAAGGCCCTTAGTGATTTGCTTAAAATGTTTAAGTTGGTTTGTCCTGATAGTCTGAATACAGACTGCTTAAACAGTGTACAGAAGTTAAAAGACTTTTTTTTCTCACATGCTGCATCATCTCCTATTGTATTGCATAAATATTGCAGTACTTGTTTTGGGTCATTAGAAGGTGAACAATTACAATGTCTATCTTGTGGGACCAGTGTGTCAGAAGAAAGATCCTCATCCTTCATAGAGGTTCCAATTGATGCCCAAATAAGGTCATTGTTTCTCAAGGCAGGTTTTCAGGAGAAACTTAACTTTAGATTAAGCAGGAAGAAGACAGATCCTAACAACATTGAAGATATATATGATGGAGAAATTTACAAACAGCTTGTAGATGGGAGTGGTCCTCTTAGTGACCCTAAAAACATCTCACTTACTTGGAACACAGATGGGGTACCTATTTTCAAATCGTCCAAGTTTTCAGTGTGGCCTTTTTATTGTATCATCAATGAACTGAGTTTCATGGAACGCACAAAAAGAGAGAATATGATATTTGCTGGACTTTGGTATGGGGACTCAAAACCATCCATGGTTACATTCCTTAGACCACTAGGTGACACACTGAGTAAACTTGCAGATGATGGAATTCTTGTGCAACCTGCAGAGTTGACATCTGAACCTTTTGTGTGTAAAGTGCTCACCATTGCTGGAACATGCGACTTACCTGCTAAAGCATTAGTCCTTAATTCAGTGCAATACAATGGGAAATTTGGATGTCATAAATGTGAGCAGCCAGGAGAGACTGTAAAGACAGGGGAAAGGGGACATGTTCATGCATTTCCATACCAACATAGAGATCCAAAAGGCCCACTGCGCACAAATGAAAAGTTTGCTCTTGATATGAAAATCTCAAATGAGACCAAAACCACCGTTAAAGGAGTGAAGGGTCCCTGTTGGCTTAGCAAACTTAAATGTTATAACCTTATCAAAGGCACTGCCATAGATTACATGCACTCAGTCCTTCTTGGAGTAATGCGCCTTCTGATGGTTCTGTGGTTTTCTTCAGAGTTTTCTCGTCAGCCCTTCAGCATGGCAAAAAATGCAAAGGAAATTGACAGGCGATTTCAGGATATCTCTCCTCCATCCTCCACTCGATATCCTCGATTAGTGACATCTCACAGAATGTTTTTTAAAGCATCAGAATATCGGGATATTTTGATCTTCTATGGACCTGTTGTTTTCCGTGGAATTCTTGCAACACTGTACTACAAGCACTTCCTTCTACTAAGTGAAGCCATTTTCATTTTGTTGATGGAATCCATATCAGTTGAACAGATTGATCATGCAGAGAAACTACTGTGGAACTTTTGTTCCCAAATGGCTAATCTATATGGTGAGCGGTACGAAACTGCAAATGTACACCTTCTTGTGCACCTAGCAGACAGTGTGAAGGCCCTTGGTCCATTATGGACTCATTCGTGTTTCCATTTTGAGGACAAGAATGGCTATTTGTTAAGGCTCATACATGGCACTCAAAATATACCTATGCAGATGGTCCATGCAGTCAAACTTGTGCAGTCTATTCCTGTTATTTCACAAACCATAAAACCAGGGAATGCCATAGCTGAATTTTACACACGGATGACTAAAGATGATAGTTTCTGTCAGGAAAACAATGATTTGTCTAGGACCAAACTATATGGAGCATCTAGTGAACTTCAACTGGACACAGTTCAACTCTCTACATTGGAAAGACATACTGGTCATTGTATCAGTTCTAAAACAGTAAGGATATTTCACAGGGCACAAGTTAAGAGAAATTATCTCACCTCAAAACACTATGGGAAAGGCAATAGAAGAAACAATTTTACAGTCGTTTTTTCTAGTGATGGACAAAGAAAGTATGGACAGATTGAGTTCTTCTTTACCTCAGAACATTCATATGCCAAATGGGCCCTTGTTCATGAATTCAAAGTTGCTGGTTTTTCTTTGCTGCATGATAGTGTAACAAATGGTACATGCAGTCATGTTGTTCCCCTATTGGAAACCTCTGTTAATACAGTAGTTTCCTTGGATCATATATTGGGTAAAGTTGTTTTCTTAGACTTGACATCTACGCCTGGCATTGTTTTTGCAGCTAATTTCCCAAACACACTTGAAAAGTTTTAACCCCTTAATAATATTGGGTTTATACTGGATGCAACAGTGGGTCATGGTCAGGGTGTGTGGTGGCAAGATGAATTGCCTCTATTGTATTATCAGGGTGCTTGAATTAATTGAATTAAAACAGCATGTGCTCTATTATGTGTTACACTTTTACTGCTCTATACAATAGAGCTTTGCTGTGAATTCTGTCAGCACAATGTCAACATTTAGAAAGTTCACAAAGGTGTCTTTTGAGCACATCATGGCTTATGTTTTGATGGGTTACGTTTTGGAACTCAAAATTGTAATTAATGAATTGTATGGCTTGTGTCAGAAATGTATTAATTAAATTTATTATTATGTAAACCATCTATTTGCCTGAATTGACTTCTTTTCTTAAATTTTGCGTGAGATAAACTGAGATATGATTGAGCTATAATATTAAATAATGTCTCATATTGAGACTAATTTGAGAGCTTGCACTGTTCTTTTTGCTGAAACACTAGAAAGAGACAACTGTAAGAGAATCTGAGAACTCAAATAGTGAGCAGTACGAGACATATTTCTCACTGAGATATAACTGAGATCAAATTGAGACATATTTGAAAGCAGCACAGTATGTCTCATTTTTCTCTTAGTTGAGATCAGGAAAAGAGACAGCTGTGAGAGAATTTAGAGAACTTGCACTGTGCTCAATGTGAGACTTAATTCTCAGGAGAGACATTTGAGAAGAATGAGAAAACCACTTTGGTCTCAATTAGTGCTCATTTATATCTAGGAGATGTAAATGTGACATAAAGGAGATCTCATCTTCAATTTTGCTTTGCTATGGGAGTCCCTTTAAGACAAGTAATTTCACTCGGCGGCCATCTTTGAAACGACTCTCGGATTTGTTGACTGAACTCGTTTTTGGTGTTAAAAATTATAGACGCTGGTCATTGGAACGGGAAAAAAGCGCAAGGTCTAGAGACACGTTTTTTCAAAGTTGAACTTCTTTTAACTTGAGCGCCTCATATTTGGAATATTGTGTCTTTCACGAGACCCTGCAAAAGACCAGGACCCAAGCGCAACGGTTAAAGAAGTCTGTCTATCGCATGTTTACATTGAAAAACAATGGAACAGTAGCGCAGTGTAATGGAAAAACGTGTTCTGTGTGAACTGCCCCTAACGACAGCTGCAGTGATGCAATTACTTTACCAATCGGTGATTTGCTCTTATTTAAAAGGTGGGACTTATTCCGCCACATTGCGCGTTGCACTTTCTCCCATTCATAGGCTGATTTACACTTCTGTGTCGGACCTATTGCGTAGCCTCTACACCATAGGCTATGCGTCGGTTTTCATTTATACTTCTGCGTCGTTGTCCACGTCAATGTGCAATTACACATGGTGACCGCTAGTAGGCAGTGTCCACGGATGGTGTAACCCACAGTATCAAGGCAAAAGCCGAAGAAAAAAAAGCAGCTTGTTGTGTACGTTGTCGGAGAAGCAGCAGCAGTGATGGCGGCAAATAGACAGCGCCTTTTGTTGCAGCTTGAGTTGTTAAATATCGAAGAACAACACTTATAATCTGCAAGTGGAAATGCGTATGAGGATTTGCGACGCTATAGCAGATTATTCTTTTTTTACCTGAGGGAGAGGTTCTAGCAGACCAATCACAGCGCTTGTGGTCCACGTAGAATTTATACATTTTTGGAGAGGTGCACGTCAGGCTATGCCATAGGTACGCTTGCTACACACAGCCTACTGCGTAGGTTCAATGCAGAAGTATTAATCAGCCTTACTATGAGTATATTAACAGCATGTTAACACCTTTCTGTATATAAAATATTTGATTGCACGTTTTTGGCAAATCTTGGCACAGTTTCAGACATTGTTGAGAACTTTTTCTTAAGGTTGCACATGAGAGATTATTGGGTCTTTTTCTCAGGATAAATATCTGACAAGTAGATGACTTGAGCAAAAGTCTCAATTTGCTGTTTTTGCGGTAGGAGAAACAACAGATATCAACACTGAAACTTGCATATGAAAAATAAGATAATCTCCATTATAATCTCCATACTGTCTATGAGGGATGCATCTGTCCATGATTTGCTAAGGCTCAGTGAGCAGGGTAGGTAAATGCTTTTGAGTCTGAGCCAAGAACTGAGGCAGAGCAGGGGGATTGAAAGTGAAGGCAAACTGTGGGACAGTACCAACTAATATTTCTGCCTCTGCTGGAGGAATAGAATACTGTGAGCTCTTCGGCTTAACAGGGGAATCGAAGGCAGGAAGGAAAGGAAAGGATTTTTCTGTTTGTGTATTGCAAAATTTTTCAGGCACATAAGCAAAACATGTTTAAATAAGGAAATAAGTGACTAATCACTTATTCAATAAAGTTTGAAGCTAAATATTGATATAAAATTGAATAGAGCAAAGAGAGCATGAAATGCGCTTAGAGTTTTCTGAAGTCTGAAATGACTTGTATAAATCAGAGATGTCCAATACTGCTCCTGGAGGACCACTGTCCTGCAGAGTTTAGCTCCAACCCTAATTAAACACCTGAACCAGATAATCAAGGTCTTACTAGGCATACTAGAAACTTCCAGGTAAGTGTGTTGAGGCAGGCATGAGCTAAACTCTGCAGGACAGTGGCCCTCCAGGACTGAGTTTGGACACCCCTGGTCTAAATGAGCAACCAGATGATACTGTACATGTTGTGGTTGATATCCATATCTTGAGGTTCTTCTGAAGAGTTCAAGGCACTATGTGTGTTGTAGTGACCCGTTTCCCCACATTTCATGCACATGCACATGTACATGCTCACATGTGAATGTGGTCCCTATGTTGGCTTTGAGGATTTCATTTTGATTAAAACAAAATGCAAACACTTTATTTCTATCCATTTAAATAAATCATTAGCCTGTGGAGAATGTCATATTTGGTATTAGGTGACCTCCAGAAATTATGTTTTATTAACAAAGTTCGGGAGGAACACGTTCAAATTGCCTAACCAATCTGCAAGAGATGAGGCCTATATATATATATATATATATATTGCAGAGCCAACTCACTTATGTTAATTTACAGTTTTCTGCATCCCACCACCACCTCATCTCCTCACACTCACCTGGTTACTATCCTGACCAGAGATACGGGTGGAGTAATCTGGGTCCTCCCCTCGGACACCACGCAAAATATGCATACCTCTTGTTCCATCTGATTATTTGTAAGTGTGAACTCGTGAATAATGATTTATAACTATTTTATTAACAGATGACGGATCACTCCGACCACATTTGGATGTAGTCAAAGGACAACTATTTTTTCATTGTATCCAGTATTTTCAGTCACTTATTTCCATTCGGGAATGAGTTTATGAGAATATGTTCTGAGACTCCTTGCCTTGAGCAGATTTGCAACCTCAGACAACTCACTTTAAAAGTTCCAGTTTACTTCGATTATTCCCAATTGGGTTGCAGTTCCGGCCAAACATTTCAGTTTGTTTTATTGCCAGCGCTAAACATAATGTCTTCATTCTAACAGAAGTGGAAAAAAGTGAGTTGAAGATGAAAGCTTGCCGTGGTACCCCCGTGTGCGATTAGGAGGTCAAGGAGGGAACTTTATCAATCCAAGTCACTGGGAAATATCACCCACATGCTCTCAAGGATCAAAGCCTCCACGGGTGCCGCTGCAGGTCTGTGTGACTGATCACTTTTAACCGTTCATCTTCTGCATGTGCCTTAAACAGAATTCCTGAATGTCTGGACCAAAAAAAGGAAGAGTTTTAGGCTCGGGAGGCTAAAGGAAGCTTGTGCAGAAGTGAAGTTAGACGATAACAACAGTCCATGGTAGAGGACAATGGATATCTGGGGTGGTGTTTCATGGCCTGGAGGGCCCAGAGGACCGGTGCCATGCTGAACAGAGGGCATTTTGTGTTTGTGAGAATTAGATGAAGGGGGTCGCTTCCAGACAATGTGGCTCCCCGGTGGAACCAGCCTAGAGGTATTGCCAGGAGAGGGACTGTGACGTGAGAGCCTGGGCTCTTTGCCCTCTGTTGTAAAGTACATTTCCTGGTGGAGGAATTCCGGAGAGGTTAGAAGAAATTCGGAAACAATGGCGGACAAGTTGCCTTGTTTGAATCCAGGGGAGGGTTGGATAGTTCGGATTAATTTAGCCTGCTAAATGATTAATTTGGTCTTGGAGAAAATTGTTCTTAAAAGCTGTTGTTGAGTTGATATTTAGTGTAAAATACCAGCTGCATCAACTGACAGTTAATTGGCATGCCACGCAATTGTGTCTGGCTATCAGATTAGCCAAGAACAGTATCTGGCAATTCACATGAGACAGAGGAAGTCTCTTAAAAGATATCTTCAGAGATATCCCTAATATGGCTTATGTAACAGCTCGATATAGATCTGATAGTGGGAGGTTTCAGATAATCATGTTTATATTTGTTAACTGGAGGCTAAGAATGATGATCCTCTATAAGAAGTACCTCACTGAGGGAAATAGAGCTTATTTCTATGCTATTTCACTGTATATGCCATTTGAGCTTATGATAGGTCACTCAATTGAAATGAGAACAAGCAAATAAGAAGTACAACTGACCAGCACGAGCATGCATGAGTACTTGTAGAGGGAATCTAACAGGAGTGAATAGGGGAAAAGCTTTCATGTCCTACTTTAGTAATAATAATAATAATAATAATAAGAAAAACAGAGCCATGTCTCTGCATAATGTGTTCTCTGGAGTCTAAGCTCTGGATTAAGTGGTCCCTCTGCAGCGTTTTTCTTTCGCAAAACCCTGTGGGTTTAGAGGAATTGACCACCCAATATACTTTTTTAAGGCTTAATAATAAAACTTCAAAAGGGATTTTTGCACCACAAACTGCAACTACTTTTATTTTGCTTTTGGGGTAAACACAAGTTTTTAAAGTCCCCGTGGACATTTCTTAGTCTATTTAGAAATTAGTTTGAAGATGATGTGATGTGTTTTCGAAATGACTTGACAATAAGGATTTCTACTGTTTGACTGATTAGAATGAAAATTGAAATGCAGCTTACCCACAAACACAAATTAAACCTAGTGCTGTGCTGGCTTAAATAATTAAACAAACGCCTAATGGGGTATTTACGCTTGGTCACTCCATAGACTTTTAGTTTTACAGATCAGGACAAGGCTAAGTATAAATGACACTTTTGAGATATATCCAGTCACTCAGAATGTGGTTTAAGATGCACCAAATTTTACTCTGCCAAGTGTAAATGGGTCTTGTTGTTCAGGTCACTTACATAAACTTTACTCTTTTCAAAAATATACAATTTTACCACATAGCATGCTAAAACATTTGTAACGCCTTAACAAATATGGACAAACCCAGCCGTTGGGTTAAATTTTTTAAATTACATTTTTAACCCAACGTTTGGGGTTTGTCCATATTAGAAACAACCCAGCATTTTTTTGAGTGTATATGCTTAAATTGCTCTGTTTTCTTTTCCCCTTGTTCTGTTTATTTACATTCAGTTTGAGGCCTGTTGATTTGTTGCTGTCACATGACCAGCACTAAAGGGAGGGTTTCATATCTTTTCCCAGCCAGGCAGTGAACCTTGCAACCCTGTCCAATGGGAAACTTCAGAAACTTCAGATCAAAAGACTTGTGAAGAAGAAACAGAATCAAGCTATAGCATATGTAAGCAGATGCACATGTAAAATAACGCAATCATCAACATTAAACAATAAACATCATATAAATCAAAACGGCCTAATGTTACAAAATGAAATGTCGTACCCAGGAAGTGGACTGCAGGACTGCAAGCTTTGGGGGTGTTGATGGACTCGATCTTCTCCTTCTATGTTTTTGGATCATCGTTCTGAATCCGTTTTGAATGTACAGTCATGGCCAAAATTGTTGGCACCCCTGGTAAATATTATCAAAACTGGCTGTAAAAAATAAATCTGCATTGTTTATCCGTTTGATCTTTCATTCAAAAAATTGCCAAAATTCTAACCTTTCATTGAAGCAAGAGAATTGAAAGTGGGGCTAAATCACATTATGAAATAAATGTTTTTCTCCAAAACACGTTGGCCACAATTATTGGCACCCTTTTATTAAATACTTTTTGCAACCTCCTTTTGCCAAGATAACAGCTCTGAGTTTTCTCCTATAATGCCGGATGAGTTTGGAGAACACCTGACAAGAGATCAGAGACCATTCCTCCATACAGAATCTCTCCAGATCCTGCAGATTCCCAGATCAATGTTGGTGCTTCTCCTCTGCCAAAAAAGCTATTTTTTTGTTTCATCTGACCATAGAACCCCTCCCGTTTGAAGTGCCAGTTGTGTCAGGTACTTTTCAAACGTTCTATGGACAGAGGAACCAAAAAAATAGCTTTTTTGGCAGCAAACACTTAAGATGGGTTTGGTGCACACAGGGATAAAAAAGTACCGCATGTGTAAAATGAAATACTCTGCTGTATCTTTACTGCTGTGGGCCTAATTTTCTGCTAATTTTCTGGGCCTAAGGTCCTGGACATCTTGTTCAGATACATGGCATCATGGATTGGATCAAATACCAACAGATAAAAAATCGAAACCTAACAGCCGGGGCTAGAAATCTTATAACGGGCCATGTTTGGATCTTCCAACAGGACAGTGATCCAAAAACAAATATCAAAATCAAAACAAAAATGGGTCACTGAGCACAAAACCAAGATCTGCAATGGCCATCCCAGTCCCTGGCCTGAACCCTATAGAAAATGAGTGGAGTGAACTGAAGAGAAGAAGCAACAACATGGATCTGGGAATCTGAAGGATCTGGAGAGATTCTGTATGGAGGAATGGTCTCTGATCTCTTGTCTGGCGTTCTCCAAACTCATCCGGCATTATAGGAGAAAACTCAGAGCTGTTATCTTGGCAAAAGGAGGTTGCAAAAAGTATTTAATAAAAGGGTGCCAATAATTGTGGTCAACGTGTTTTGGAGAAAAACATTTATTTCATAATGTGATTTAGCCCCACTTTCAATTCTCTTGCTTCAATGAAAGGTTAGAATTTTGGCAATTTTTTGAATGAAAGATCAAAAGGATAAACAATGCAGATTTATTTTTTACAGCCAGTTTTGATCATATTTACCAGGGGTGCCAACAATTTTGGCCATGACTGTAGTCTTTGGGTAAAAATTGTTTTTCTGTTGATAAAGGAAAATGCGTTTTTGGTTTAAAAGCAGAGGCTCCGTTCTTTCTTTTGACATATTGCATGTTCAGATATTCATACAACCAATCTGGGGGCCATGAAATGTTTGTGAAAATTATCAAAAATTCGGGTAATTTTTTGATACTTTTCACAAACTTTTCATGGCCCCCAGAATAATTTTTTTAGATGGCAATTTAATAATTGTAGTAAAGAGTTAAGGTAGATAAAAGAAAAGCGATAAAGAAGATAAAATATTTAATCCTCATTTAAGTATTTGAGACACTAAGTAGAAAAAAGTGGTAAATGTTTGCAAAACTCCTTTTTGGAGTATCACTTTCTCACTCCTAACACGCTTTTTGTCCCTGTCACTTGCCTTTTTTTTCAGCCTTTACCTCCTGCATATGTTCCATCCATTATGTCCCAATACTTTGTTTACAGGGAGTTGTATTTTCCCCTTGCTACATGGAGGATCATTAAGATTCCAATCTTACTAATGAGTTCGGCTTTCTTTTTCCACTGTATGGTCTGAGGAGTTCTCATGCGCTGCAGACAGACGTTATAACCAGCAGAGGTTTTCTTTTATCTTATCCTGAGCTCTTTTTAAGCAGTATGCTTAACTAGCTCCCTGAGGCTCGGGGCAGCTCGCCTCATTCCAAATGCACAGCATGAGCGCAAAATGTGTCAGCCATTTTTCTATTCCTGTGACAGTCCGATTCATGGAAGAGAACAGAGGCTTTTTGTGCCCCTGGGGGAATTTAGAGGTGAATATCGGCGTTCAGTCTGAATTTACATGATGGTGCTTAAGAACAAGGAAGTTGTCGCTGGTGGGGAGGAATTGTGCCCTTCCTGCTGTTGGGGTCTTTAGGTTGTTTGTTTCCCTGATTGAGCTGGAAGCGTCTAATCACCTGTGAAAGCCCTCCATCATTCGCTGCGGCTAAATCCCACTGTTAAAAGACTGAAGTGATTTAGTTTATGGCCCTCCGGGATTTCCTCTCAATTCAACTCATCCAACAATTTTATGCTTCTGGGGAGCAATTGATTTGGTTCTCCTGGGACCACCACAATAAAAAAAGTATAGTGATTTTCATGCATGTCCCATAATTAACCTCTTGTGTGTTTTTGAAATTGTTTTACACTTGCATCCATCTGTGTCCCATTGCGTTGGTGTGCAGTCTTGTGTGTCATGTTTGTGAGTGCACAGGGGACTACGAGGGTCTCTGGCCGTTGAGTTCCTTCAGCTTTTGTGTCAGTGTGAGCAGGATTTCCTTCCTTCCTGCCCCTCCCCTCCTTTTACATTGTGCTCTGCTTCCCCTGCACATAGAGCTGGCTGTGGAGGCACACGGGCCGCTCCACACGACTAGAGTCTATGCCAGGGCATCTGTCTCAGATCAGTCTCTGGAAGACAGCATCTGAATAAGAAACCAATGGTCAGATGTTTTTTTTAGAGTATATCATGGGTCATCGTGACCTTTTTTGTGAGATATTTTGTCTCCTATGAGTTTTTGATATGGACTGATAGTCCAGGAGAAGATGAATGAAGCATCTTTGCATGGCCAGGTGTAATTTCAAAAAGAGTGTACGTGGGCAAGTGTCAGCGTCTATATGGGGCATCTCTGGTCATGTGAAATAGCAACACATAAAGTTGCAGGTGCTCCAATCCACCATATGATGAGTAAGTCATCATGAAATCAAAATGAACTCTATTGTGAACCCAGAAAAGAAATTTACTGTAACAAACCAACAACAAATACCTAAAATAAGGTATTAAACTTTATTTTTTTATTTTTAATCCAATCTAATGCATCACAAGAACTTCTGGGAATGCCGTAAGTTAGAAAATAATATTTTTTACTAATTTTAAATATTTTATTGATTTGGTTTTATGAGTTCTGTACACTCAAGAATTTTTTTAAATGTTGATCTCAATGCATAGTTGTAGAAGATCAGAATATATTATTTACATGATTGTAGTGTCATGTTATTTGGGATACTTTCTCAAATCCTTCTCAGCCTTCTCATTTCTTGGAATTTCTTAAAATGTCTGAATCCCAAAGGAGAAATGTAGGTGAAAAATCCAGTGTAAAGTGCACATGAAGGGCTAGAAACGGTGAGCGGGTAGAAGTGATGAAGGAACCGACCGGCCATTATAAATCAAATCTGTCCTTGATACCCTTTGTTATTTTGTTTTGTTGTTGTGGAAACAGTTCACAATCATTGTGTGAAAGTTGAAATAGTGTGTAGTACAGTGACTGAGTTCCACAATATCCTGTATAGCATATCAAAGTGCTTCCTTGCAACGGTCCCACAAAGCCTTCTCATCGTGTGATTCCTCACACTTCTGCGGCCGGTTGCACTAGCTGGATGTAAAAAATGTAGGTGTAAGCTCTACGCTGGGCTTAGCTACGTCCAGCCTTCCGATAAATATTTACGAAAAACTTTTTTCGCATCCGTAGCAAGTGTTTTAAAACTTTTGATAACAGTAGCCAATTGATTTAAAAAAAATTGTGCAAACAAGCAAGGACTGGTGGAACTTGACGTGGAGTTGGTGAAGGGAGACAGACTTGTCCAGGGTGGGCACTAGTGACTCACAGGGCGTGCCAGGCCCCCCAAAAAGCCTCCATGGCGGCGGGACTGTGTGCAAGGTTTCTGTGTGTGAAGAATTTTTAGGATGACGAATATGACAATTTCGGACTCAGTGTGCAAGGACCTTTAGTCTCAGACGTGCGCAATGCCTAGATGGTGCAACAGTTATTAATTCTTCGCAGGACTTAAAATGCATTTTACGTCCAGCCTAGTCTTACAACAGGGTTATATGTCCAGCTCGTGCAAAAGACCCCAGTTGTTAACAGCTAAATGACAAATTTGTATGAGATATGAAGTGGCAAAGCAACATTATCATATAACAGATGTACAAAAGTAAAGCCCCATTCATGCTGAGAGTGATTTTATCGCTGGAAGTCACCAGGTTGATGTACTGGTAGTTGCTCGTTCCTACTGCTGGTTGTCCTGACATTATTGGTGTGACTGTCCTAAACTTTTGGATTTTTTAGAACAAACAAGGTGTAAAATATCTGTTAAATAAAATATTGTCTGTAAAAAAAAATATTATTCTGTTTTAACAAGACTCAACAGCTTTTCGTTCAGGCCGCCAGTCTGCATTTACAATAATGTGTTTTGAGGTGCACAATTTGTTATTTACTAAATAGCCAAGTCCACCTACTTTCTTGTTGCTCACGCTCATGATTCTGTCCGCTTCAAATATGTCCGGTGAAACCACATTGAATCAGAGCCATGTTTCTGTGACGCACATGATGTTTGCATTCTCGTTTTCTGAGTCAGCACTTGTAACTTGATCATTTTATAAGTCAGAGACCTTAATTTCAAGTCTGCCATGACATACTGTAGCAGTTAGCCAGTATCTGTTCCTTTTCCTTCAGCATGTGTGTGGATGTAGACATCAGGTGTAACAGCTGTTGTTTTTAGCATAATGCAAATCGTGCCACAAGTTCGCAATCCATCGTTGAGATAAATATTCCAATTGCCAGAAGTAATGCCAAATGTATTGACCCTAAACTTTTGCATGGTAGTGTACAGTGCTATGCATAAGTTTAGACACCCATGCTAAAGTTGCCTAAAAAGAGGAATAAAAAATCATCTTTTGGAAATTTATCTTAATGCCTTAATTTAAAAAATGAGGAAAACTCCAACCTTTAAGGACACCAATTTTCTTTGTGAATCAATAATGTATCGTAAAAAAATAAATGTTCTTCCTTAAAATACAGGGTGCATAAGTTTGGACACCCCTATGTTAAATTCCCATAGAGGCAGGCAGATTTTTATTTTTAAAGGCCAGTTACTTCATGGATCCAGGATACTCTGCATCCTGATAAAGTTCCCTTGGCCTTTGGAATTAAAATATCCCCACATCATCACATACCCTTCACCATACCTGGAGATTGGCATGGAGTACTTTCCATAAGATCATCTCTCAATGCAAATCAAACCAGCTGTTAGGCTAACTGAAATTAAACCATGTCAATCTCCAGGTACGGTGAAGGGTGTGTGATGATGTGGGGATATTTTAATTCCAGAGGCCAAGGGAACTTTATCAGGATGCAGAGTATCCTGGATCCATGAAGTAACTGGCCTTTAAAAATAAAAATCTGCCTGCCTCTATGGGAATTTAACATAGGGGTGTCCAAACTTATGCACCCTGTATTTTAAGGAAGAACATTTTTTTTTTTTACGATACATTATTCATTCACAAAGAAAATTGGTGTCCTTAAAGGTTGGAGTTTTCCTCATTTTTTTAATTAAGGCATTAAAATAAATTTCCAAAAGATGATTTTTTATTCCTCTTTTTAGGCAACTTTAGCATGGGTGTCTAAACTTATGCATAGCACTGTATATAGCATCAAAATACATAAAAACAGACAAAATTCACTGAATCGAACAGATCATGGCGGTACTGAGATTATATATTGAAAGAAACATGTTAATGTGTTTGCTTCTTGAGCACATGTTGCTGGGGTCTGTAGAGGCATGTAAAAGATCATGACTTACAGTATTAAGAGACCTAATGCTTGAAACAGCTTGAGAATATTGTCAATTCTTTGCCAATCCTGGCTGCAGTGCTTCTTTATCTCTGATTTGTTATTCAATCCGCACATAATCAAACATCCAACCCAGGTGACAATTTGAGTGAGCACGGTTTCATTGTACAGGTCAGTTAAAGGCTAGTGCCTGGAACTGGAAACCGCAAGTGCAGCTTTTAAAGCTAAGCCCCAATTCTTATTCATTGACAGACTCCATGATGCCTTCCAAAGTCTGATTCACCTCAAACCTTTGCAGGGTTGTCCTTTGTGGCTCCACTGTGATCGGCGACAGACCGCTGGTGCCATCTTCCCTGTCTCTTGTACTCCGCTAACTAGTCCCGGCCTCCAGCGGAGTGACTGGCATGCTGAAGGGGTTAGTGAGGGCCACTGTTCATTCATACACAAAGATGGCATTGATCCCAGAACACTTGGAGGGGGCACTTTTGGCCGGCCCTTTTCATTGACATTCAAGCTGTCTTTAGGGATTTCCAAAAGGAAAGACAAAGTTGTTTTCTCTCTTTCCCTCCACTGACAGCGTCCAATTGCGACCAATTCTGAGGTTCTAAGATCCCCAATAGCATCAGATCCAGTAAAAATTGGCTTTATTGGACAACCCTAGACAGAATTCAAATCAATAGCACAGTCGTGTGTGCCACGCATGCTGACTGAGCTTGATACGTGCAGTTTAAAATTCTGCTTGTCACCATGGGCTTTCAGACGCCAGTCTGTAATGGGATTTTGGCCCCTTGATACACAACAATAAGCTTTGAAATGCACATGCAGTAACATTGAATTAGCTATTATGGATATAATAATAGGAGATGTGTAGAAGCATTTTGAAACGCTATTTACATTTATTTGTTTGTCATTGAGACAGTTGGACAATTTGTCATGGGAGCTGATACAACACAATCACGGCCCTCAAGCCATCGCTCCTCATATCGTTTTCATGAGCTGTGATGGGATTAAAATTATTAGTGTCACATGGCAGTTCTTCTCAAACATAAGAAAACAAAGAACAATTCCAGTCTGGTTTTGTGCCTTTTTAGCTGGAAAACCAGTATAGCCTTACTGTTCACCTGCAAAACTGTCAAGTTAGTCAAGTGGGTCTAGGATTGACTAAGATCTTTAGTTGGTTAAGATAGTTCAGAAGCTTGGCTGAGAGACATGAGATTTTCAGAATAATAACATTCTTCATTTAAAAGTCATTCAAATCATACAGTGTGACCAGTGTAGTCCAATTCACAAACAAATGACTCTTTTGAACCGTTCTTTTTAGTTGATCAAAAACATACAGCCTGGCCAGTGAAATCTGATTCACGAACTAATGACTCTAATGAAGTGGTTCTTTTTACTGAATCAAAAACATACATCGTGACCAGTGTAGTACGACTCTTTTTGTTTCTTTTTTTTCTCACACAGATACCAATTTGACACATAGAGGACAGTCTGACACTGAACATTAACCACAGCAAATTTGGAGTCTCTCAAAGTCAAACCATAGCGCCACCAACAGCTGAAAGTTACACTCATATTTATGCTAATAACTTTTGAACCACAGTTTTGAACTCTCAGCCAAAACATACAGCCAACGAGACCAGTTTAATCCGATTTATGAACAAGACTCTTATACTAAGCCAGTTTCCAAGGTCCAGCTCCTGTTTGAATCGGTCTGAAACACTGTGTAATCACTGCCTTCCGTTAATTTTGTTTTTGAAATATAGAGAATCAGTCAATCTGTATCCACACCCAGCCATACTTGCCAACCTTGAGACCTCAGAATTAGGGGTTGAGCAATGTTAGTTGGGGGGAGGGGGGGGATTGAGCAATGTTAGTTGGGGGGGGGGGGGGGGGTGGAAGCAATTTTAGTTGCTTACATTAACTAAATGAGCCTACAATAGCAGACAGAAGCCCTTGAAATAAAAAAATGAAAAATGGCCATGTTTTATAAAAAGGTTGACAAATCTAAATAAAAACAGAGAAATTATGTAAGTTAACGTTAGTTGTAGATTACATTCTCATATCCATTTTTTTTTTTTTTCTAATGTCACAAGGAATAATCTGTTTTACTGCTTTGCACGATTCTTTTGTAGTGTGGTTTTGGTGTAGCCTACTAAAGTGTACTAAAATAAACATTCACGAGTGTACCTGACTTCTTCTCACCGCTGATTCCTGATGGTTTAGAGGACAATTACACCGAGTCGCACCCTGTCTTTTCAAAGAATAGTACACCGGCGAGCGCGAAGTATAAATGCCTCGTGGGGAGGCGCGCGCGCAGTCAGCAGAGGCGCGCGCAGCGAAGGCTCGCAAACCCCTGTCCCAAATGGCGCACTTGATGTGGACTTTCGGTCTCGTGGACTTAAATTGCGCGTGCTCGCTGAGTCTACGAGTCCGTAGGCCGTCCCATTCATCACTTTAACGCTCTGAAGTGTGCTCAGCAGCGCCCCCTTTGTACCCTTGAAGCGGTCTTCCACGAAGCCCGCATAGATGCAGGCTTCACGCACTTTAACTACCCAGGAATCCTTGCGAATTTCCGAAAGGCCAATCAGACAACGAATGGGAGGAGCTTTCGCTCACGTTAACATGGATGAGAAGAAAATATTTAAGTGTAAATATCATTATGGTTTTTATGACCTATGTGTACATTTTACCAGTTATTACCTACAGTTTATACAAACATTATGGTCATCAACCAGTGGTTGATATCTCAAACATAAATATAAATATATTTATATTTTATAAACATAAATAGCTTGCTGAATAATAGGCTACGATCGCATTATGATTCATTAAATAAATATAACCGAATGTCAGGGCTTTACTGAGTCATATATAAATGTAGAAATATAATATTTAAACAACAACCGGACCGTCTTCCTATTTCCGGCGTGACGATCGAGTCTGTCCCAAAAATACCTCTCAATGCGCCCTCGTGGACTCGCGCCAAGGGCCCTTTAGGTCTGCACTACATGACGTCAGCAAAGTGTGGACTCTGAGGAAGTCCACAAGTCCGGAGTGTGCCATTTGGGACAGGGCCATAGACGACAGCGCATAGACTGCTTCTTTTTCCGTTCTGATTGCCGCGCTTGACTTCTAGGTGTGTAACCTTTATTATTGTTCGGTCTGAAACGGCGCCCAGTGACGGATGGTGTAGCAATATTGTTGTCCAGGTGGAAATCGGGAGAAATTCGGGAGAAAGGTCGGTCCGGGAGATTTTCGGGAGGGGCTTTGAAATTCGGGAGTCTCCCGGAAAAATCGGGAGGGTTGGCATGTGTGCACCCAGTAGGGTTGCCACCTTCAGTGTGGCAAAATAAGGGACACCCATTCACCCCCAAACCCCCCCCCCCCCCCCCCCCAAATGCTCAACTTTGACAACGTCATTTTTATTGTTATTATTGTGATTTCATAATATGTAGATATGAATCCAACTAAAAGCTATTGAAAATATGTATTTTAGTCAAATAGCAAATGGTGTAGCTCTGCAGCCATCTAAAGTGATAATTTCTTTACTTTTAAAACAGCATTTTCCAAAAAGATGGGCAAAAATCTTACACTAAACCATGTCAAATTATCTATATCCATGAACGTTAGAAATGTGGGTCTTTTATAAAGTGAATTTAACTTCTTTTTTTTTTACTGTTTTTGTTTAAAAAATATTTATTTATATAGCCTAAAGTAAAAAAAATATAATAAATCCTCCTAAAACTATAAATCCTAAAAAAAAAAACTATTATGTTTCAAAATGACATTTTGTTGAAACAACACAAGTGTGACTTTTTCCCCCCACACTAACATAAAAAACAGATATTATTCAAATTTATTTAATTTTTTTGTAGATGTAGAAAGTGTTGTCAACCGTGCAAAGTCTCACATCATTTGGACAAATATAATGTTTTATTTATTTCAGCAAACGTCATTTGGGGTCGAAAAGACCCGAACAGCGCGCTACAAGGGGTTAAAAAACGTGCAGGTTTACAGCGCATGTTCACGAGACTCAGTCGCTATAGAAACAAAGACGCTAAAATGCAATCACGCAATGAGCTTCTCTACTAAGAAATTGATTTCTTTATATTTGCTATTAGTATTATCCATACTGCAAAATCCTTATGTTTTTATTCAACTATATGTGGGCCTAATGTAAAATACGGGACAAATCGCGTCCCTTATTGATTTGATACGGGACGCATCATCTTACTTGTAAATACGGGACGATTCCGTATTTTAAGGGACGGGTGGCAACCCTAGCACCCAGCCCTACTGTATAAGCCAGTGTCTCAGGTAGTGTCCAAAAACCAATGCTAGTCTTCTCTGCAGGGTGTAGTGCTTTGTGGTGTCTGTCTTGTAAAGCGGGTTACATGCACCTAGACAAGTGGGCGTTTGTGGAAAAAACATTATTGAAAAATGGCCTTGTCTTTGTTAATAATAACAAAGACAAGGCCATGCGCACATGTGGTTTTAGCATGTCCCAAACCAGCATGTTAGCTCCCAGGGCATATTTATAGTAAGTGTTTCCTGTGGATGTTTCCCATTGGGCTCTGCGGAGGCTCGGATGGATCCTGATGGTGTTATTAGCCACCATAAAACACAGGCTTGTTTTATACTCTTCTTTTGGATCCTCCATGAAAAGCCGGTTTTGTTGCTTGTGTTGTCTTTCTCCAAATTTGGTATAAGGTCTCACACTGTCACAAAGCAAAAGCCTCTCGTGGCATGCAGGCTTTGTTGATGTTGTGCAGAAATAGGCCCTGGTAAATTGAGTTTTTCCTCCACAGGAAGAAAAGCACAGGCCATTTCCTCAGACGCCCTGGTGTGGGGTTTATGAAGGAGGAGGCTGGACTGTTCATCATCTGTCTGGAAAAAGAACAAATGTATGACTATGGGAGAATGTCATTTAATGATACATATACAGATAATACAGATAATTGTGCAGGATTAATAAATAAAATGATTATTAATAATAAATAAAAATACATTTAAATTAAAAAAATAATTTATATTTAGTGTTAATAATAATAATGATTAATATCTGGTTCCAAAATGCATCTTATTAACATAATAAATTATGATGATGCTTTATTATTAATCAATTATTATTAATTGTTATAAAGATGCATTTTATAACAACAGATGATGTAGTTACATCATCTACCATCATCAGGGTTAACTCAGTTTGCCTTAAAACTACAGTAGCAGTATGAATGAGTTTAAACAAATACAAATATCTTTATTCGTTTTCTTCATCCAAATACCAAATACTTACTCAGACTTTAAAGGGTTAGTTCATCTAAAAATCACATTTCTGTCATTAATCTCACCCTCGTGTCGCTCCAAACCCGTAAGACATTTGTTCATCTTTTATTTTGTAAATAAAGTGGTAAATAATGTTTTTTTGCTGTCAATGGAGGGACAGAACTCTCTCAGATTTCATCAAATATCATCATCTGTGTTCCAAAAATGAACGAATGTCTTACAGGTTTGGAATGACATGAGGGTGAGTAATTAATGACATAATTTTCATTTTTGGATGAACTAACCCGTTTAAATTCTGTGCTGTAGACTTGGTGCAGGCCCTGAAAGTTTTCTTTCACAGACTGAACTAAAGCCTGACCCAATTACCACAAAACAGAGAATCAGTGGATCATCAGTGAACAAAGAAGCCATTCATAAAATTATGTTTTGAATGGAGAGTGTCTACATTTCAGCAGGCACGAATATTAGCGAAACTTACCTGTGATTGACCGCAAACGTCCATTCTCGAATCCTGTATTATAGAGCTTTGGTTAACTCTATTTTTGTTCAGGTTTCCAGGATTAGTAAAAAGGCACTAAATTCAGAACGAGAGAAAAAGAGGGAGATTTTCCATTAAATAGTCTTATGCATGATACATTGGTTCCATATTGGTGATTATTATTATTTTTTTTAGATATTTAATATGCATGCTCACTTACCCTATAGGTGTACAAAAATATATATATTATTATTATTGGATATATATGGGCAGATTTTGGATATGTAATGTACATGCTCAATAGGTATACATGATTAATAAATAAAATAAAATAATAATAAAATATTTAAAAATGATTATTATAACAATAACTTTTACCTTATTTTTTTGCATCTAGATGATCTTTGTTGTCATCTAATGCTAACTTAACACTTGTAATGGGAAAACTGACTCAGAGACACAGATGTAAAACCAGACAGATATTTTATTGCACTGATGAGCAAATGCAGATGTTGAGACTTCATAGGTCAATAACACTTAGATCTAGAATTTAATAACACTTTTAAATCTTTAGGTTAACTTAAAATGAATATAAGTTTTTTTTTTTTTTCACATTGTACATTACAACGTTGTGATGCTTAAATGTTTAGCATTGAAAAATCAGTTTTAGTTTTTACTTATTTATTTAGACAAAATTGTATATTAGTCATTTATGAAAATAATTAATTAATAATTCTCAGATTATCTTTAATGGCCATAATTGTAATATTAGTACATCCCTAGTCTTGTATTATGCTGTGTAGATTTAGTTTCTCTCTGGATGGGATTGGGTTTGATTTCTTTATTTGTCATGTGTTATTGCAGACGAGGAGAATATCCATCATGACTATTTTCTAGGCCTGTCATACTTAAGTTGTGATCGGAAAGAACATTATTTGTGTCAGAGATTGTTTGTGCAAGCCTGTCATTGATTTTTCAGGGAGAATGACAGACAGTTATTCTACATAATATGTAGAATGTATCCTGTACTCATAACATTTGGGGATTGGATTAGATAAATGCTGGAATTTAGTATTATAGTACATAACCAGAGTGGTGTTACAAAGCCATGGCTTGTCATAAGGAAACAGGCAGGGCCACTGAATGGCGTCTAACTGTAACTGCAGAGTTATACAATGAAGACTTGTGTAATTTCCACCACATGCATGTATACACACGAGCCGTAAACAGAACATGAGCCCAGGCCAATGTGTAGGATTTGGGGGCGGAATGTATCCTTAGCTGGACAAATGCGTAAACATATTCAAACCCATACAAACATACACATGCATTGCTTCCTGGAGGCAGTAAGTATAGGGAATGGCAATAATTGTACATACAGTACATGTATATGTACAGTACACTATACCGTTCAAAACTTTGGGGTCAGTAAGATGTTTGTTTTTAAAGACTACTACTTTTATAAAGCAATGGCAAATGAAATTGATCAAAAGTGACATGTATAGCCTAATGTTGAAAAATATATCTATTTCAAATTAATTATATTATTGGGAACTTTCTATTCATCAAAGAATCCTGAAAAAAAAAAAAAAACATTGACAATAATAAAACATTATTTCCTGTAGGTTAATGTGACACTGAAGACTATATGGCTGCTGAATAAATTACATCACAGGAATAAATTACATTTTAAAATATATTTTAAAAAAATCAGTTAATAATTATATTTCTCAATATTGTTGTTTTAATGTATTTTTGATCAAATAAATTTACATTTACATTGACTAATTTAGCAGACGCTTTTATTCAAAGCGACTTACAAATGAGAACAATAGAAGCAACTAAACTAATAGGACAACAGTTAGAAAGTGATAAGTTGTCAGAGCTTTATAAATGCAGCCTTTGTGAGCATAAGAGGCTCAAAAACATAATAATAAAAAACTTTTCAACAGTAGTGGATATACATACTGTACATGTTTGACATTATTTCAAGAGAGTTCAAGCCCCAAATTAGGGTGGACAGAGCTCCCTCCATAATTTGCATTTGCTGTCTAAATATTAGTTATAGTTCTCTATGAGAACTTAACTGAAACTCTGCTGGCAATGAAGATATTATGAGAATGACTTTATGGCTCGGTGCAGGTTCAGAGCGCTCTCGTATTCGGTCACCTGGCTGTCTAATAAAGGCTGGATTTACAAGCTGAGGAAGACGAGACAGTGGCCAGCAGGTGTAAGTGACGGGTATGCGAGTTTGTCTGCGTGTGGTGTACATCCATGAGTTTGTAAGTGTTTTGGACTGCATATTTTTTAGATGTCCCTTTTAAAGAACAAGTTGTTTTTTCCTGCAGTCTCCTTGGATCACATCCACCTTTCCACCTCGAAGTTCCTCATTGACCTTCCTCAAGTCTCATGCTCAGAACTGGCACTGGATTCAGTCTTTTTTTTCACTGTATAACTGTAGACAAAACAGGGAACTTTAAATGGACAGTTCACCCCAAATGAAAATTCTGTCATTTACTCACCCTCATTTTATTCCAAACCTGTTTTTGATCCTCTCTTTTTAGTTTTTTGTCCATACAGTGAATATTCATTTTCTATTTCAAATTTTCCCTTTAAAAGTTCATTGCGAGTACACAAGGTTAATAAAACCAGCTTCTAATTGTGAAGTATAGTCAGATGTGTAACATTTCGTAAATATCCCATCTGGAAAACTGCTCTAAACAGGTTCTGCATGAACATCAAGTTTTTTTTCACCTGCATTTTATTTCAGTTCACTGGTTCATCTTTGAGATCTTGATAAGTTATATCGACAAAACAAGTTTTTCTCCCCTTTTCAAATTTTACCAAATATATGTTATACAAACTAAATAATTGTGATTATTAATTTATACAATTATTGCATACATACTGTATATATACATGCAATATGCAAGCAATCACATCATTACTACATGCCACAAGCTGATTGGTGTAACTTTCTGTAACGTTTAGTGAAGGTTTAGTTTAGAGTTAAAGTAAACCCAAATCCAGTTTTATTTAACAATGGTGAGTTAACAGAATCAAACTCTGACCTAAACTTAACACGTCTTGACTAGAACCGACTTGGACATGAACTGTAAACAAACTTTAAAACAAACTCACCGACAGAGGGATTTCAAGAAACAAAGCTAGACAAGGAACAAAGGAACATGAGGGCTATAAATAAACACATGGACTAATCACATAACACCTGAGAGTAATCAAACGATGAGCCAATGACCAAACAGAACAGAGAAACACATGGCTAGAATAAACCAATAGGCTTGTTCGACTTGAAGTGGCGATGCACAGACCAATCGGTGTATGAAATCAAAGTACCGCAAGAGCGATTAGAGAGCAGACGGTTCCGTATTCTTTTGCGTTGCTCTCGCGGTACGTTGGTGTCATACACCGATCGCCAATCGGCCGGTGCAGCGCCGCATCAAGTCGAATAACAACATAACACCGAGCAAAGGAAGCACGTGACATGATCACATGACATATCCAGGAACATGACAAAACCAGGAACATATACAATAACAAAATAAAAGACATGAAAACCTAAACGTGATTCAAAACCAAATGTGACAATTGGCCTCTGCTAATCCTGCAGCCAATGAGATTGCTTGCTCAACATTTAAATAGTCTAAATAATCTAGTCCTGCAGCTCTGAAATCATTCACCTTCCCCAGCTCCACCTGCCTAGAACCGCTATGTTTTATGCTATGCTATATTTATGTATGTTCTGCTTATAAAGCAGCAGCATATCTTGCATACAGCAGCGTGTCTGTGTATCTATTAGCAGTAGCATGTCCATACTTCTATTCAACAACATGCTAAAACTATTCAGAGAATTGTCATTATAGGCTATATATATACACATTATATGCCTTAGCTCAGTTATAAAGTTATAAAGCTCAGATGACATGAAACCGTATGCAAATGTGAACTGAAGTTACATGCAATTAGCACAGACCTGCAGCCCCGTCAAGCCAATGCAAGGAGCTGTTCGCGGACACTCAACACGCATGTTCATTTCACTTGCTAATCATGTAGCCGTGGAGCACAACTCCAGAAACATAATCAGCACCAAGACTTTAGCTGCACAGCCGAGCCGCAATCAAGAGCCGGTTTGATTACCTCCTTCCTTATTCCTTTGGATTTTCATTGCGAGAGAGTTCTGGAACTGTTTAATTTCAGTTGATGAAATATATAAGTGGTTGGTTCTCGGCCTTGTAATCAGCACGTTCAGTTTGCATGTGATTATCATGCCGGTTGAGAGCCTCTCTTTGGATATTTGACCCACTCACTCTGCAGTGTGGACTAACTGTTTATAGCACAGTTATTTAGACAGATATCCTAACAGGAAATGCCTACTTCTCTGTACTGTCATTAATAGTTAGCATTTTCAGTTAAATAGCACTTCTTAAATCTCTTCATCCATATTTTGGCCTGGTTTCACAGAATAGGCCTTAGTTAAATTAAGACTGAGCAAGAAAAAATAGCTTTTATAAACATGCCTTAGAAAAAACATTACTGTGAATCTTCAGACAAAACAATGGCAGTGACATTTTAAGATATGTCAGTGCAAGTTGCTTTCAGTTAAAACAGCTCAAACATGCATTTTAGTCTGGGACTATAGGCTGAAGCCTTGTCTGTGAAACAAGGGGTTTCTAAAAATAGACTTATTTAACTTGCTTCATTTAACTTATTGGCATTTGGCACCAACTAGATGATTCACTCGTTTTCTGCCAAGAAAAAATACATTGCAGGAAAGGGTTTGCTTTTATTGCGGCAGTGCGAGAATCAAACAGTAAAATCATGGTACTTTTATATTATTATAGCATTTTGACAATATATATATATATTTTATGTATGTTTTTGCTTTGAAATTACGTTAAATTATTGCAAAGTATTCAAAAGGTTTAATGCAAGAAAAAAGATTTATCACATATTTGGTTAAACTAATTTTGTTTTTCATCAAATGAACTCAAGTAAAGAATGAAATATAATATTTTTCATTTCCACTATCATTTGTGATCAGTAAGTTTAAAAATGAAAATCTTATAGCCTACTTTTATTTAGCAGGGATGCATATAAATTGATCAAAAGTGACAGTAACGATGAAAGTGTAAAAAAAAAATGTTGTGGTAACCCATACTCAGAATTTTTCCTCTGCATTTACCCATCCAAGCAACATTGCTCAAAAAAGTTGCCCTGTGTATCATCTAGGGTTGCCACCTTCAGTGTGGCAAAATAAGGGACACCCATTCAAGCCCCCCCCCCCCCAGCTCATTTTTATTGTTATAATTGTGATTTCATAATATGTAGATATGAATCCAACTAAAAGCTATTGAAAATATGTTATATGTTGCATATTTTAGTCAAATAGCAAATGGTGTAGCTCTGCAGCCATCTACTAAAGTGATAATTTCTTTACTTTTTAAAACAGCATTTTCCAAAAGATGGGCAAAAATCTTACACTAAACCATGTCAAATTATCTATATCCATGAACGTTAGAAATGTGGGTCTTTTATAAAGTGAATTTAACTTTTTTTTTTTTTACTGTTTTTGTTTAAAAAATATTTATTTATATAGCCTAAAGTAAAAAAATATATAATAAATCCTCCTAAAACAATAAATCCTTAAAAAAAAAAAAACTATTATGTTTCAAAATGACATTTTGTTGAAACAACACAAGTGTGACTTTCCCCCCCCACACTAACATAAAAAACAGATATTATTCAAATTTTTTTTTTTTTTTTTTTTTTTTGTAG
The DNA here is from genome assembly GCF_949152265.1 of Phoxinus phoxinus. Taxonomy (NCBI): domain Eukaryota; kingdom Metazoa; phylum Chordata; class Actinopteri; order Cypriniformes; family Leuciscidae; genus Phoxinus; species Phoxinus phoxinus. The sequence goes on along the minus strand of NC_136899.1, from coordinate 12,040,078 downwards.
ATGTAGAAAGTGTTGTCAACCGTGCAAAGTCTCACATCATTTGGACAAATATAATGTTTTATTTATTTCAGCAAAAGTCATTTGGGGTCGAAAAGACCCGAACAGCGCGCTACAAGGGGTTAAAAAACGTGCAGGTTTACAGCGCATGTTCACGAGACTCAGTCGCTATAGAAACAAAGACGCTAAAATGCAATCACGCAATGAGCTTCTCTACTAAGAAATTGATTTCTTTTTATTTGCTATTAGTATTATCCATACTGCAAAATCCTTATGTTTTTATTCAACTATATGTGGGCCTAATGTAAAATACGGGACAAATCGCGTCCCTTATTGATTTGATACGGGACGCATCATCTTACTTGTAAATACGGGACGATTCCGTATTTTAAGGGACGGGTGGCAACCCTAGTATCATCACCTTTAGGCCACTACTGTCACAGTTGTGTTCTGTCTAAGTCTTGTTTTCATTAGTCATATGTCTTCCTTTGTTCTGTTTTTTGTTTCCGCGGGAACCCTCATTAGTTCATCTGTCACACCTGTTTCCAAGTTAGTCTTGTCAGCTGTGTCTCATGTCCCTGATCTGTTTCCCTATGTATTTAAGCCCCGTGTGTTACCTTGTCTGATCTTGGTTGTATTATATGTGTGTACCCTCTGCCTGTCTTCTATGTACCAGTTTGATTTATATTGTGAGTAAAAGTTTGTGCCACATTATGGCCCCGTTTACACGATGGGAAAACGCAGATATTTCTCTGCGTTTTGGCCTGTCATTTACACGAAAACGCCGTTTTTATCCCAGAAAACGATCATTTCTAAAAACTCCGGCCAAAGTGGAGATTTCTGAAAACGCCGGTTATATGTTGTCGTGTCAACTGGGAGAAACGGGGTTTTAGGTTCTCTCTTGTCGATTCTGAGGATTCCGATTGGCTAGCATGGCTTTATCCTTCTCCCTACACTGCCGCCCATAGGTTTGGCATAGTTATGATGGCGCTCGACGGCGTATTTATGCGGGTTGTGTGCACGATGTTATTATTGAAAACGGAGGGGGAGAAATATTCGTTTCTCTAAATACCCGGCTATGTGTAAATGTGGCCTATGACAACTACTGCCCCATAAATGTTTACTTTTTTTTGTAATAGCATAATAGCTTTTTAAAATAAATTCTGGTATTTTGACTTAATTCATCACAGAATCCTGAAAAAAAAAAGTTTTTGGTTTCCTTATTTTAAATTGTACTATCTCACAATATTACTGCTTTTATTGTATTTTTTAATCAAATAAATGCTTGGTGAGTTTAAGAGTCTACTTTAAACACTAAAATACAACTTTTGATTGATAATGTATGTGTACAAATTCAATAAAAAGAAATATTTACCTGTATTTTTATTTGGGAAAGCACAGGAACAGGGCCACCTGGGTGTTTGTGAACACTTGAGTAATGACTCCGATCAGCATTTGAAATCAATTCAATTAAACAAGTTTAAACTGATTCACCAAAATCAATCTTACCAACTCAACAAAATTTTCTTAAAGCTCTCATTGTAATTTGTGAGATAAAGAAATGCTGTGAGAATAGTCTAATCACATTCTTTTGAAAAATCATTGGCAATGTTTCTTTATTTTATGTCACCAGCAAAAGTCATTAATAATATAAGAACTGAAAGAAGTGTATTATCAGAAACCTTTAGTCTAAGCAATCCAACAGTGTTGAATCCATGATGCAAGATGTTCTTCCAGTCTTTGTTTGAACACGTGCCATATAGCATGCATATTAAGCACACCAAATATTTCTGAATGAGTTTCTGAAAGCCTTTGCCTCGCTCGTATTAACAAATCAACAAGATGTACAACCACAATGAAGATACCAAGCTTTATTTAGCTTGCTTTGAGATGTTTATAATCCAGACATGACAGCCCAATTATCTCAGGTTGTTTTATAATAGAAAAATCAAGTATGTCATTGCATATGATTCAGATAAGATGTGAATAGTGTCGTTTTTATTGAAACGATTCTCCCCATCAGCATTCCAAATAGAGATCTTACTGTGCGATAGGATTTATTTGTGTTTACTGAAATTTCCGTCATGCAAAATGACTTGTGGACACAGCTATTCATCAAACCTTAGTGCCTGAGATTTACAATATTCATTATTTCTGTCTCTTGGCAAATGCAGTCACTCTTCCTTCCTGTTGTTTTTATCTCAAGTCCTGTTTTGTCAGACCCCCAGTATTGTGGCATCTTTCCCCTTCTCCTTGGGAAGGTTGTAAATTGCATTTGTTATGTATTCCCTGCTGCTGTCCGTGATCCGGAGGAGAAATTGGATTTCATGTCGGATCGTTAGTGTTGGCTGTGGTTTGCTGTAGTTTGAGTTGATCAGGGTCCCTCCATCCAGCTTGCTGCAATTGGATATTCAACTCAGTCTTTCTTGGATGGATGAGCATGCAAAGGAGAAAGACATTTTGGCCTCTTTGCTGAATATTTACATTCTCCTCTTTCCCGTGTTCCCAACAGGTACTTCTTCATCGCCTCAATCAGTATGCTGTGTCTAAAATTGATAAGAATATCACAGAGGAGACGGTTAAGGTGAGTTTTGGACACACGATTGGGTTTTAGGGGCACATTTAAGCCTACTTATTACAGGAATAGTTAATTAAACAATGAAAATGGTCATTTACCTACTTATACGTCATTCCATGACATGCCGTTTGACTTTTTATTAATTCCATGAAATACAAAAAGAGATATTTAGTAAAATGGCCAGGCTGCACTTTTCCATTCCATGAACGCAAATGAGCTTCAAAGATTACAAACAAGCAGTGTTGTTATTTTTCACTAAATTCTTTTCTGGGAATTTAAATAAAAGTAAAATAAAATATAAATATTAGATAAGATTAGATGTCACATTTCCCCCTCTGTTTATGTTCCTGAATCCTGGACTCGTATTTTGAAATGTATTTATATTCAATTGTTTCTGGTTTCATTTCTTTTGAGTTTATTCTGTGCCATGGTCCCTAATTTGTTACTAATTACCCTCACCTGTGCCTTTGTTATCCCTTTACCCCTGTATTTCAGTTGTTATTTGTTGGTCATTGTCTTCACATGTCTTGTTATGTCTGTGAAGCTGTTGTGTTTGGTGTTCCTCTTCGTTTTTGAATCGTCTTCTTTATTTATTTAATAAAATTACTGCTTGCAAATAGATCCTTGCTCTCCTCTCCTCTGTCTGGACCGAACCGTGGCAATATATGTGTAGAGTGCTAATTCATTAAATAAAAGCTATAATTCAATAAAAGCTAATTCAAATTATTAATTTAAACTAAAATATTATACAAGTAGGCTGATTGTAAATAACACTGCACAAAACGTTTGCAATATATTGTAAGTTATTCGATAGTTTTGTGTGAGGAACAGACCATAGTTTAAGTTGTTATAGGTTGCCGTAGTTCTGAGGTTCGACATCCGTGTTAAACGTCATTGTTCTCTCATCTCTCGTGATGAGTCATGATGTGCCAGACATGAGGGTGAGTAAACTGACAAAATGAGCATATGATTCGCTAAATTTGAACCATTTCTTTAAACAATACATTTTCAGCCTGGTTGGTGATGCGCGGCAGTAAACATTCTGCACTCTCAGTTGGGAATTCTGCTGAGGGAAAGTGAGTGCTTGAATAGTGCTCAGTCATGTTAACAGGCTCAGATGTTGGCTCAGGCTCTGTTTGCATGTTTTAGAGCATGTCTGAACATACAGTACCTGTTTGAGGATGTGTGTGCGGGATACTCACTGACCAGGGGTCATTCAGAGGTCAGTTCTTGAATATATGAACTATACAGCAACACACTGCTGGCTCGTCTTTATATACAGTGGTTTATAAATACTTAAGAGACATTTAATCTCGTCTTAATGTGATTAGGTATGATTAGGTATAAAATATCAATATTTTTTTTTGTGCTGAATTTCTTAGTTTGATATTTTTCTATCAAATCTGAAAAAAAAAAAAAAAAAATGGCAGTAGCTCCGAATTGTCTAAACACCATTCAAACTGCTTGCTATACAGATGCGAAAAACACAGAAAATCTAACCCGATCCAATTTTTTTTATGACGGATGAAAGTTTCTGAGGCATAACATGAGGTCGTATTTATTTTTTAACGTGCGCAAATTTCGGACGTGAATTTCGGACTCAGTGTGCAAGGGTCTTTACAACCACTTCCAGACCTTCCCTTTTTTTTTTTTAAGTGCATTGTTGGTTTTCCAGATCCAGACAATGTCCCTTTGACTCCCTCAGTCAAAGTCAATGTTTCCATGTGTTCACCCCACAGGTGCTGTTTTCTAACCTGGAAGAGATCCTGTCTGTGCACAGGGACTTCCTGTCCATGGTCGAAGAGCTTCTGCAGCCTGACCCCAACCCGTATCATGAAGTGGGCCGCTGCTTCCTGCACTTTGTGAGTCTCTGTCTACCACTCTCTCTTTTTCTCACCGTATTACACACATCCCTGCAGAAAAAAACTCCCACTTGGTTTAAGCCTGTCTTAGCTGGTTTAAGCTGGTCTCCAAGCCTGACCAGCTGGAAAGTGCCCAAAACTCCTTTAAAACCAGCCAACAGACCAGCCTGAGACAATCAAACCAGCTTAGGCTGCTTAAAAAGATTTGTTTTCTACTATAGGATACTGTCTATAAATTGGGGTCAGTTTGGGGTCATTCATTCCTGTATTCAGCAAGGAATTACGTTTATGAAAAGTGACAATAAAACATTGGATTTGTATTTCAGATTCCTGAAAAAAATATATAATTTGGTGAGCATAAGAAACCCCCTCACAAAAATATTAAAATCTTATATATATATAAGACACCCAACGCATTTATATAATAGATAAACTGAAATTGAAAACTTTTATACTTTTACTATAGATAGATAGATAGATAGATAGATAGATAGATAGATAGATAGATAGATAGATAGATAGATAGATAGATAGATAGATAGATAGATCTATATAGCCTAACTTTTTTTTATGAACAACAAAATTATAAATAACTGGGTCTTCACCTTTGCCTTCCTGTGTCATTGAGAATAACTTGCATATTTGAGTCAGAAAAGTTGGATTTCTAGATTTATAGTAGGAATAGCACTGCAGGGTTTTTTTTTTTTTTTTTTAGTGAGATGCTGTTTTGTGGTTTTGGGATGGAGGCATTACTTTGTTGCGTTAGTATTCGATCCATCAGTCTTCAATCTGCTCCTAGGCAAAACCTTAGAGACGCTGGATTTCTGAAGGGCATGAGGAGTGAATTCTCAGAATAAGCGCTTAGTTTGTGTGTTTTTGTGTTTGTGTATCTCCTCAGAGAGGAAGGTTTCAGATTTACGACGAGTACTGTGGGAACCACGAGAAAGCCCAGAGGCTTCTGCTGGAGCTCAATAAGATCAGGACAGTACGCACGCTTCTGCTGGTAAGACACTTGTTTTTATATATATAAATAATGTGTTGCCATAGTTCTCACTCTGGAAGGTTACACTAGGTTTTTCAGTACTTGATTTATAATGTCAATCAGATTATTTAATTTGATTTCACCACCATTGTTTATTTTTTTATCCTGAGTGTTGATAACTGTGCATGCCAAGTGTGCAAACCCTGTTTAGAAGTCTCTCTCTTTCACACACAAACACATTCACACTAGAAATGCTCATAACCCAAACCACTGTCAAACCTGTCTTCATTTGCATTAATACACATGATAAAAATTCATGTTTTTGTTGGACACATTCCTATAGCTGTCCCAGGACGGTGAGCTCATTAATGGGCTTTGTAATGGGCAGGACCGGGCCAAGGTCAGGTCTAACACTGAGGGGCCAGTGGCATGTGTGTGTAATACTATATCGTATGACCTCCTGCGATAAATGGGAGCTCCTTGGAGAGTCTGACACAAATTAATTTCCTCTGGCCGAGCTGATAGGACTGTCCTTCAACTCTCTGTCTTTGTAATGTAATGCAAGAAAGCACTGACCCCTCAATAAGACTAAAATACATACATTAAAAGACAAGCTGCTCACTTGAATTTTTGAATGTAAAAACGTGTGTATATTTTATTATATTGATAGGCCTCTGTTGTAAGTGTAAACATGGATGATTTTATAAAGGTAATTCAATTTATTGTATTTAAAGTTCTTTATGCTCTTTATGGTTGTTTGCTATGTTTAAAAAATAAGATAAATGAAGGTGTTAAGGTAAAAACAGAAATATAAACTGATGTTCTCAGCAGTAAAGGATACTGTTGGTAATCTATACGGTGGGATTACGAACGCTCTTAGATTTACTGCTTCATAAGTCTTTGAACTCGTGCTGTGGTAGCTATACGGACGTAATTGAATTTGATTTAATGGCAGTTTTATAGCCGTGACCTTGAGGGAAACGTGCCGTTCTATCATCCCTCTGAGACTCAAGTTCAAGTATAGAGTGTTAGTAAAGACTGCACAGAGGGTTTTCTTTTACTTTCTGACTTCTTTTGCTTTTTTTTGTCTCTTAAGAACTGCATGTTGTTGGGCGGCAGGAAGAACACAGAGGTTCCTTTGGAGGTTTACCTGGTTGCACCCATCCAGAGGATCTGTAAATACCCATTAATCCTGAGAGTGAGTACAAATGATGTAACTAGACATGTCAAACAATAGTATAGTCAAATATAAACTAATAGTCAAAACCTGTCGTTCGCTGTGCCTGGTGTCAATAAAAGCTTTTATTGGACTAACAAGGACGGTTTCAGTTCTGAAACTTACAGGATATTCTTATACTTTGATGACCTCTTATATGTCAAAAGCTCAAGGAAAATTTTATTTCTCAGTTCATCACCCTTTTAACCAGTTTAATCAGTGTCTGAAATGATAAAAGATTCGGTCTCTAAACCCCTCCTTTCCTTGAGTCTACTCTGCTCTGATTGGTCAGATGGCCCAGTCTGTTGTGATTGGTTTACAGCTTACAGCGCGTGTTGGAAACAAAATAACCATTACCATATCTGAATTTCAGCTCTGGAGGCTTCCTTAGCAAGTCTATATACAGTGATACGAACAGTAATGATGCCGTTGATTTTACCGTATCGATTCCTCATCCTTTTGAAGTGCATGGAAAGTGAATTTGCTTTCGCAGCACAAAAAACAGTGTCTTCTCGACTACATGTTGACTACACAAACCAAACTCGTCCAGTCCTCATACAACTAGTGTCAAAGTAGATGTTTTTGATGGGCAGCCAATGAAGACCATAGGCTTGCATTATGCAAATTAGTTACAAACCTACATGGGTATGTTCAGGAAGTAAGAGTGGATTTACCGACGACTAATTTCATGCAGTTCATATACTATAAACACTGGTCACCATAGACAATAACTCTATTTATAAAACTTTGCAGAACCTTTACATTCACAAACCTTTACATTCACAAAGAGCTGTATTACACACTGCATTCATGAAAGGGTATATGCCAAAAAGCATAATAGTGGGACAAGTCAGTGTTACAAATTGTATTGTACATTTACATGGAAAATCAACAACAATTTTAAAAGCCATTATTTAGACTCTGAGTTTCATCTATTGCCAGGCTCATTGCTAATGTTTCATGGCTGTTCTTGAACCCAAAACACTGACATTTAAATGGTTTACTGTAAACACCCACAAGCGCTAGTTCACATAATAAGACCGTAATTTCTAGCATAATTTCTTCACTGAGATTCTCACAGTCAGAGTCTCCGCGGCCCCTCTCGCTAAATACCAGCGATTGGCATCTGTGGTTACTTCGATATCTTAGACACGTAAATGTGAGCGACAGAATTAAACTGATGAGGCAGAACCCTTGTGTTTAGACTTGGTTTAGAGATTAGCATCTTCCCCAGCAGATCCTGTCTTGCAGTAGCAACATTATTGAACATATTACAAACACAATTTTAGCCAGAATTCTTCAGAAAACATAACCACTAGCTTTGATAATTCCATCAGTGTTAAGCTTTGTTTCAAAGTTAAGTTCACTTCATAATGTTCCATGATATGGTCGTGTTTTGCTGTAATTATACCACTTTACATTTTATGTACTGCTTAATGTTTGTGTTTCCTGTGGATGTTTAGGAGCTGCTGAAAAGAACCCCAAAGAAACACAATGACTACTTGATGGTGCAAGAGTCGCTGCAGGTGATGAAAGCCGTTTGCTCCAGTATCAATGAGGCCAAAAGGCAGATGGAGAAACTGGAGGTGCTGGAAGAGTGGCAGTCTCATATTGAGGGCTGGGAGGTACACACGCGCACACACACTCGCACACGCCGCACACATACACACATTCACGCAGTGGTGGCTGGTGGGTTTTAATCCAATTTAGGCATGGGGTCTTCCTCCATTTTTAATTTGTAGTGTTGTCTGAATGGTAGTTTAGTAAATTCGTTTGATCAAATATTCAATATCTCTACTCTCCATAGTTACATCAGCAGTAGCAGTTCAAACTAATATCACGTAATTTACGTCTCGTCGATGATTGGTTGATATACCAAGGGAGGGTAGCCTCCTCTGCCATGTTACTTTTCTCAACACTCCTAATCGCTGAAATACTCTATGGTGATTGCCGTTTTTTCTTCTTCTTTTTTTTTCTTTTCTTCTTTTTTTTACAAATGGAGGCACAAGTCTCCAGCTATGGATTTGCCTCCCTTTATCCCCTCAAACTCGCGTTTCACACATTCGGGATATTCTGGGAAGCGGTAGTAACATTCACAGTGGTGAAATTACAAACAAGAAATACACATTCTGAGACATAATATGAATAACTTGGAATTTTGTGGCAGGCTGTGCCTCCCCTGATGAGCCACTGCACTTATGTTGGGTTTCCATATTTTATGGGGTCTTTCCATAGACGTAATAGTTTTTATCTTCTACCCCCCCCCCCCCCTACACTAACCCTACCCCTAAACATTCCCATCACACAAAACCTTCTGCTATTTTTGATTTTCAAAAAAGATCATTCTGTATGATTTATAAGCTTGTTTTCTCATGGGGACCAAAAAAAAGTCCCCACAAGGTCAAAATTTGGAAATTTGGTCTCCCTTTGAACTCCAATGATGCTTACTCAGACAAACTTAGGGATTTGAGCAAACCCTTAACCCTGAAGTATTATGGTTCGGCATGTAACATCCTGCAAAGTTTGAGTTACGGACAAGAAAGATGCCTTACAGCTTGTGGCTTGTTGAGGAGACGTGCGGTTTACATTTTCAAACTTATGATTTCCCTTGAGGGACACTGAAATGTTCAAAAATCCCATTGATTTGCTCTGCATACTTTTAAACAGTAGTGTAAACTCCTTCACCGGAGTTAGTTTGACGTCAGAAGATACAGTGAGAGGCGGCATCACTAACCCCCAAAACTCCATTCTTGTCAGTGCTTTTGATGTAAACGATTGAAACCCTAAAATCTTAAATCCTAATTGAACTCCATGCTTTTGTTCGTCTTTTCTTTCAGCCTCTGTACAACCTCTCCCTCCACCCACCAGCTCAGATGAGTGCTCTTTAGACTATGCCAGCACTGTCTGCTCTTTGCATCAATGCCTTTAATTAGACCCACTTTGTACGGTAGCGGCCGCTTGACCATAGCGCAACTCTGCCATCACATTCAGAAGGCTGATAAGAGCAGAAATACTTTCACAAGTGCTCTATAAACTAACCACAAACTACATGCAACATGCAGACTTGTTCTACCCCCCCCCCCCCCCCCCCCCATTACATAATTTTGCATGCAACACGTGACCCATCAAATAACCAGCAGGTATCGTCGAATGCAGTTCGAAACTCATTTATCCTCCAGACTTCCCCCTTAATAACGTGTGACTGGGCATGCGGCTGCCGGCCAAGAGTAACAATAGCAGTGATTGTGTGGGCAGTTTGGGTTCTGTGTTTGGGGTTTATGTAACAGACCCGTCCAGTGAGGTTTTTAAGTGAACGGGGAGCTTGGTGTTTTTGGAGAAAGATGTGAAATAAAAGACACAGACATGGTGAACTCACACTGATTAGGATGTACAAGTTGACGAGGACATGAATTAATTCAGACAATAGAATGACTACAGGGATTCAAAGAAAAAGAAAAACACCCGTATTTTCTCTTCCGTTGAAGACAAAATGAGAAGTTTACATTAATAATTTATATTATTAATATATATTTAAATATGCACTACAATTTATTCAGAAAGAATGCATAAAGTTGATAAGGGACATACTTAAAAGTTAAGAATTTGACACTGTTACAAAAGGTTTCTGAACTTTTTAATCAAAGAATCCTGAAAAAAAAGTATTACGGTTTCTACAAAAAACAGTTTTCATCATTGATAATAGTTTAAAAAAGTTTCTTGAGGACCAAATCTGCATATTAGAAAGATTTCTGAAGGATCATGTGAAAATCAAGCTTTGGCCTCACAGGAATAGCTTGAATTTTAAATATTTTCAAATAGAAAAACAGCTTTAAATATTTAAAATCCTAATAATATTTCACAGCATTACTGTTTTTAATTGATTTTTTGATCAAATATATGTATCCTGTGTACGCCTAAGATATTTCTTACAAAAAAGTAAAACATCTTACTGACCCAAAACTTTTGAATTGCATATTAGTCTGTTGTATGCACATATTCAAATGTATCATGTAGAGATCAGTTACGAGACACATGAAAATGTTTTACTTTTGGCATCATGGATGTCAAACCTGGTGACATATTTATTGAGAATCGACATTTTAATAATAGACTTAAATGCGTGTTTTTTTTTTTGTTTGTTGTTGTTGTTTTTTTTACTAGTGTATGAACACTTGGAATAATGTACTACTTTTACAGTACTTTAAGGGTGTTTTCTTTGTCATTTTTGGAGCTTGACAGGCCCTGGGCACCATTTACTTTCATTGTATGCTAAATTTATTTGAATATTTTGTGTGAACAATCCCTTATTTATTTATTTGGGGTGAATTCAGGTCGATTGGGACACTTTTTGCCACTGAGATGATGGGAAAAGTAGAAAAGTGTCTCAATCAACCTGAATTCACCCTATTTACTTTTAAGACTTCAACAGAGTCTAAAAGTCTGGGTTTTGTGAGTGTGTGTGTGGTGTTGCTAATGCAGTTTTTGTGTTGATGTGATGCTGCGGTAGATGTGAGTCATTTTATCATGGTGGCACTAGACTGAGTTAACGGTTGAGGTCAGTGTGTTAACCACGAAGGACTCTTTACTGAGTGTTCAGTTGAACTCTCACGTACAACTTCCTGTGTCACTGGGATACGGTATGAATACTTCACAACATGCTTTAGATCTATTTTTGAGCATATTTTGCAGATGGCGATACAGAAGACTGTGTTTATGCTTACATCCTTTGAGTCTGTTTACCCATCTGCTCCATGAGTCACTGAGCCGTCACGTATCCAAGAATTCATGTAATGTATTTGTAAGCAGTCGTAATAAGTTCAAGTCTCACATGTTTAGAGATTAAACCGCATTGACCGCAACTATTTTTAAACGAACAAGTGGACTTTTGCATTTGATCCCGACAGCCTTGCATATGTAGTTGTGTGTTTTAAGAAGACATTTTGCAAAACAAAGACCATGTTGTTTTAGCATTCAGGGTGCGTGTTGAAATGATCCTAGCCAGGTTTCTCTGTCCACATCAACCATTGTAAAAACATACCGCAGAATGAAAAACAGGCGGTCAGATTTTTATGAGGGAAATATAGTGGAATGTTTTAAAAAGACAGACATGGGTTTTGAAACTGAAATTTGTTTTAAGATCTGCAATTTCTGCGAGATTGTTTCGGTCTGCAACACATATCTGAGCAGTCACACCCTTCTGGTAGGCGAGAAATTATATACATCTGGTCTGTGTGGCCAGAGCTGTCACCAGAAGTTTCACAGAGGATGGCAATGAATATTATGGGGGAATTTCTGTGCACCATTTAGTGGTACACACTGTTCTGAGTGCAGTGACTCTTCCAAAACCGCTTTTATGAAGTACACAATGACCTCTTGGAAGCAGTTCCCAAATCTGTTTTAGCCTTTTGGACTTCATTACTGGCCTTTTGCCTTCCTGTTACTTCATATCCAGGAAACAAAGCCTTTGATGGGACGCACATGATTACACGACTATGATTTGCTTCAGAATCGTGAACTTCACCTCCCATTAAATGTGAAATACATCACTGCATTAATATGTGTTCTGGAATTGGAGGGAGAGGAAGAGTGTGTCTGTTCTCACAGGCTGTGGGTGGAGATGGGATGAGAGGGAGCTTTTTCCACAGTAGTGTCCAGAAGTGGCCGATTGTTGGTTATTGTTGACCTCCCGCGCATGCAGATGTGTGTCCTTCACAGCAGGTCTTGTGAAGCAGTGATGATGAGTTCATGAAACTCTACTGGCCATGGAGCACTCTGGGAAATTAGATAAAGTGTGCGACTGAGACAGTAAGGGGGAGGGGATGGACCAGAAATTATAACACTTAGGGAAAGCTGGCAGCTATAGGAAATGAAAGAATATCTGTAGACATTGCTAGTGATCATTTTGGAAGTATAATTATTTTCAGTTACTGTTATAGACAAAAAATAATACATTGTTATTAATTTTGAACAAAATTCTTAGTTTCACTAAGAATTAAAAAGTCTCAGTTTCACACACGGACGGACACACACACACACACACACACACACACACACACACACACACACACACACACACACACACACACACACACACACACACACACACACACACACACACAATATATATATATATATATACTGCTGTCAAATCACAATTTGTTTATATATATTTATATTAATATGACAATCAATATGCATATTACTTTTTTGCTCTATTTTTGTTTGGTTTAACTTGAAGTACTAAAATAACTAAAATTAAATAAACTAAAACTAAAAATGTATATAAACTAGACATATATATTTTTTAAACTAATAAAAACAAAAACACAATAAAATGGCAAAACAAAGTGACATGACAAAAACACAACAAAACTTTTGAAATAAAAGTGAAATGTAAAAATAAAAAAATAAAAAAAATATTTACAAAAATTATAATAGTATATAAATGATACTAAAATAATACTGACTCTAACATCACAGATAGCGGGGCTGATAATTAATTATTTTTGTTTAATTTAAATAAAATGTTATACAATTTTATTTCTGACAGAAAAAAATTGTAAACAATAGTTTTTTTAATGATTTACTTTTAACTTAGTTTGCTCTGTTTTCCTCACTCAGGGCTCCAACATCACAGACAGCTGTACAGAGATGCTCATACAGGGAGTTCTGCTGAAGATCTCTGCGGGGAACATCCAGGAACGCATCTTCTTCCTCTTTGACAACTTGCTGGTGTACTGTAAGAAGAAGAACAGGTGAGCTTTCACTATCACCTGTCAAACCTTTCAGCTGCCAGCTGTGTTGGGTTTTAATGAGAACAGAGAAGCTCAAAGTAATGGTTCTGTGCTGCGCTCTTTTACAGGCGTTTGAAAAACAGTAAGACGGCCACTGAGGGTCCACGATACCTGTTCAGAGGCAGAATCAACACCGAGGTCATGGAGGTGGAGAATGTGGATGATGGAACAGGTGTGTGTTATTCTGTCAAATAACTCTTCCCAATTCCATCACCGCTTATATGTCATTGCATCAATAATACATCGTTTAAAGGAATAGTTCACTTAAAAATGAAAACTCTGTCATCATTTGCTCACCCTCAAGTTGTTTCAAACCTGTATGAGTTTCTTTCTTCTGCTGAACACAAAAGAAGATATTTTCAATGTCGGTAACCAACAGTTGATGGACCCCCATTGACTTCCATTGTATTTTTTTTCCTACTATGTAAGTCAATGGGGTCCATCAACTGTCTGGTAACTGACATTCTTCAAAATATATTGTTTTTGGTTCAGCACAAGAAAGATATTCATACAGGTTTGATGTATGAATTTAATTCTGTCAGTAAACGATAAAGGAATAGTTCACTTAAAAATGAAAATTCTGTCAAGGAAATAATTCAACTTAAAATAAAATCCATTCTTCATTTACTCACTCTCATGCCATGAGTTATTTCAGTATCATCGAGATACTATTCTAGTTCTTCTTCTTCTTCTTATTATTTTAAATGAGGTTATTTGTATATTTTCCATTTTCATTTTAGTTAAAATTTTAGTAATTTAGTTTATTTACATGTTTTATTTCAGTTTTAAATGTTGTTATTTTATTATTATTAATGGGAAATGTTGCCTTAGCAACTATCTGAAATTAAAATAAATTTTAAAAATATATATTTATTTATTTAAGTAACACAAATATTTGTTATCAAGTCTTAGTTTTATATAACTATAATAGAGACTTTATTTCTCCTGAACACAAAAGAAGGATTTTAGCAGAAGGTCCTGGCTGCTCTTTTCCGTATAATGATTATTGGAAAAGTGATCAAGCCCCAAAAGTGACAAAATACCACCATAAAAGTAGCTCAAATAAGTCATGTGACATACATCAATTTCTTTTAAAATTCCTGAACAACTAACAAACCATATAGCTTTAATTTTTACAGATATGCTGTTTCAAAGTGTGTGGGGTAAGCGTTTAACTACTTTAACAGCTAAAGGTTAGAAAAAGTGGCATTTTCTGGGCAGGATGACAAGCACTTGGAGCCCTGTGACTGGATGAACTCTTGAATGGAGTGTGTCTTGGCGAAGGAGAAGCCCTGATTATCAGTTATATTTGTAGAAGCAATGATTTGCTCCCTGGCGGACCTAATATCTGGCTGCCCTGGAGATGGATGGGTTTCAGTCCACGGAATCTAAACAAAGCCAACACCGCCGCATTTGCTTGTGGGTGTTTTCCCATTCTCCCCAATGGCTCCGTGTAAAATCCAGACATGGACTATTATTCGCCTGTAATGAAAGCTGTTGTGCTGATGGAGATGTCCTGTGCATGGCTGTAAAAGTGCACTCTAAGTCATAGATGGAGTGTTTCTCTTTGATCTGGGTTTTGAATTGTTTCAATTAAAGAAAGAACACTCAGGTAAAAGCTTGTAGCATTATGTTATGAATTAAAAAACTGCAAGGGGCTAATGAAGCGTTTTTAAATGGATGAGACTTCAAATAAAAGTTGAGAGCAATTTGGAAATTGGTTGAATTGAATCAAAGGAAGATGCTGCCCGTGGGGGTGTTAAACCACCAGCGGACGTACAGATGGAGGCTTGTAATTTGTCCAGTTCCTGTGCTGAACTGAGAGGCGTAATCATTGTAACACACAAGCCATTCATAGGGGAAGGAAACGCAGGCGCACGTAGTGACTGATTATGATGCGAGAGAACGGCCCATTTCTAATGCATGAGAAAAGAAACTGATGAATACATCTCAGCTTATTTTATTTTTTGCTGAGGTGTTTATTCGCATATAGGTTTCAGAGACCTTGCTTGTAGGGCTGTCATGATGATTGCATATTCATCATCCAAATAAGGGAAGTTTAGGACATGCAGGTGAAACTCGAAAAATTAGAATAACTCGAAAAATTAGAATATCGTGGAAAAGTTCATTTATTTCAGTAATTCAACTTAAAAGGTGAAACGTGAAACTAATATATTAGAGTCATTACATGCAAAGTGAGATATTTCAAGCCTTTATTTGTTATAATTTTGATGATTTGATAATGAGTCTAATATATTAGTTTCACCTTTTAAGTTGAATTACTGAAATAAATGAACTTTTGCACTATATTAGAATTTTTCGAGTTTCACCTGTATATAGATTATTGTTAAATATGCACATTTTTACGTTTCTCTTTGTGAAGCAGCATGCAGTCTTAAGTGCACTATTCAAATGAACTCACTCATGTGATTGTATTAAGATTATTGTAATGTGTATTATTTCACTTTATGTTAAACTATTGGCATAATTGCACATATTTGCATTGATAGCATTTCAGGTCGGACCACTTTAATCATGCATATAAATATATATTATATATTTTATATAATCAATAAATTATTATATAATTATTATGTTGAATGTCATTTTTTTAAAACAAAATTATGACTTTTTTATAATTAATCATCAACTCAAATTTCATGATCATTACAACCCAACTTGGTCGCAAAGCATAGAGTTACATTTTGAAGAATGTAGAGAAGAACTTCTCCCCAAACAATGCATGAACATGATCAAGAAACCTCCACACACAGTATTGTTTGAAAGATGCAACAACAAAAAGTTCTAAAGGATCTTGTTCCTCCGAGACATTGATGCAATCAGTGCTTCAAGATGGGTTTTAATCCCTGCCTGTTCTTCAGGACTGTTCAAATAGCATGTCGATTCTTCACGGCCTTGTAATTAGAGCAATTGATTCGTCGTCTGCCTGTGATCCATTTCATTCATGGGCTGTTTTGTTTGTTGCCTGTTTCATGTGGGAATGTTTCATTTTCTCTGAACTTTACTGCTCTCATGGGCTGTTCACACTGCTTTGTTTATGGCCGAAGAACATCTATTTTGTCATCTGGGCCGCTTTGATAGATAGCCTGGCATACAAATGTGGAGGGAAGGCAAGAATGCGAAACGGAGAACATCGCTGGTTGTGCCACATGTAGACAAACGGGCCACAAAGACAAAAGGAAAAATATGTGTTGGAAAATCCAAAGAAGTGGCCTGAGAGAGCTATAAAAGGCATCTCTGACAGGCAGATATTGATTACTTGTCGGTGTTTTTCCTCAGCGGATTACCACAGCAGCGGGAACATCGTGAACAACGGCTGGAAGATCCACAACACCGCGAAGAACAAGTGGTTCGTCTGCATGGCAAAGACACCGGAGGAAAAGCAGGAATGGCTGGAGGCCATTTTAAAAGAGAGAGAACGACGGAAAAGTGAGTAGTGATGTGATTATACTGCGGAGGCGCAAACATTTTACATTATGGCTCTAAGTCTTAATATAAGATTTAATATTCACATTTTGCTGTGCAGAATTACAATGTAATGTATTTTTTTGTATATTATATTATATTAGGCTATATTGTAAACAAATTAAAACTAATGTAATATAAAGAATGCAATGCAATAATACTGCAATTAATGCAGCATCAACACAAAGAAACTATAATATTTGTGTAATGGCATCTTTTTTTAACCAAGTATTAAGGTAAGTATGGCCAATACCAAACACCAATACCTCAATTATATGTTCTTTTTATCATTTTTTATTATAAAATGATATAGTTATAATCTAATTTATTACATGATGTGCCGATTAATTAATCTAATTAATTGCGATTTAATCCTACATCAAATTCATCTGAGAATTCCAAAAGATACTTTAAAGTCATTATTGTGTTAAATGAGAAAAGCATCAAAAAGTAGCTTTAGAAAGAAGTATTTGATTTGATTCAACAGAATTTATAAACTTAGAGGCTGCAATGGCCAGGATTTTTTTTTTTTTTTTTTTCAGAAGCTGCATCTGAATTAGAATTTAGATATATTCACAGACCAAAACAGTTTGGTTACCAACGTTCTTCAAAATGTCTTTTATGTTCCGCAAAAGAAAGAAAGTCTTTCTGAAACTACATGAGGGTGAGTAAATGTAAACAAACTGATTTTTTTTTTTTTATTATTAAATAGTAGGCCTACTCTAAAGAAGAAACTAAAACTTCCAGTAGGTGACGGTAAATGTCTAAATGAGTACGTTGAGGCACTCATTCATTGGATTAATTCAAACTGATTCTTTCAGGAATGAAGTAAATGGCTCTTTTTATGAATGATCCATTGAATCGTTGGTTCACCTGATCGATTTGTTCAAAATGCGGATTTATTCAGAAATGAAACACCACTGTGTGTTGTTCAGAGACGCAAAGTTCTGCTCTGGCTTTACAGGTAATATTTTCATTAGCAAAATTGAGCAACAACAGACAATATTGTGTCTAAAACAACAATATTAACTTATTGAACTGTTATATAAAATCAATGTCACATTTGCACGCATGCTATTCGGGACAAAAACAGCACTTGTGTGATATTGTTTACGTTACTCGAGTTAAATTGCTTATCTTTATCATATGATATAAATATGAGACAAAAACTCATACATCGGCATTTTTGCTCTGATATCTTGAATTTTAGGAGCATTCTTACAGCATTCTATAGGCTACATCACGCAGTGAGTTTTTGCCCTGCATCATGTTATATACATACAATGTATATATACACTGCACTATACAAACAACACATAAGCAATCTGTGTAATTCTGGGTTCAGAAAGTGAAATCTTTCCTCTCTTATTTGCTTTTCCAGCATTAAGACTGGGCATGGAGCAGGACACCTGGGTGATGATATCTGAGAAAGGCGAGAAGCTTTATAACCTCATGAGTAGACAGGGCCACCTCATTAAGGACCGCAAGCGCAAACTCACCACCTTCCCAAAGTGCTTCCTCGGAAGGTAGGTCAGCGAGAGCCATCTTCCTGCGCTCTGTCTGTGCTGATAATGGCTGTGATAGACTCCAGGAGAGATTACAATAGGGGTCATGGCCTGTAGTATCATGTGAGAGCGAGTGACACGCTGAGAACGAGAGTGTGTAGCTGTAGGAGTGACTGCAGTGACAGGAGCACATAACATTTCATTTTGGTCACTCATAAATAACAGAGTAGTGCAGTATAATGGAACTACGGATGAGCAGCATGCGGGTGAACAGATCTCAGTCTACTGTTCATGATGAATGGATCTCAAGATCGTCTATTTCTGTGCTTTTAAATCTGTCTTATTAAGTCCGTCTGTCTCTTGTTTTTCTTTTCCTTGAAGATTTCGATTATTTTTTGGTTGTGACTCTTCTTTTAAGAACAGTTTTTATACACGCTTCTTATTTAGCAATACAGTAAATCTGGTCTGTTTTGAATGGTACATCGAGTTCCCTGCTTGTTTTAATCTATACAGAGACACCACAGGGGTAACTACTTGCAGACCTACAGGCATTTTTTTTGTGGCATTATCTGGATTGATTTGAGAGAAATTATGAGGAATTCATTAAAATCGTCACAAGTTAAAGGGAACTGAGAGTATTACAGTTTTATAGTGTTGTTGACAGCTGAAATCCTAATCATATTGTTTAATAATGTAGACATTATGTACTGTGTCATGTTGAATGAGACAGTGGAGGAGAAGTGAAGCTCTGCCACTCTTCCAAATGGTCATATGTATTAAACTGCCTCATACATTTGATGACCTGATTAACCTATTTGCTTTTCAAACTAATGATGTACAATGGAGATATTTTGGTTTTGCTATGTTCCACAGAACCAAGATATGCTGTTGTTTTAATGTTAGCTAACAGGACAGTTTTGAGTGTCATTGTGTTATGATTCCTGTCTTGTGTGGACTTCCTGTCCTGTGCCATGTCTTGTAGTCATTTGTAGTTTTTCTTGTTTTAGTCTTCCCAGGTGTTTCTAATTAGCCACGCCCCCTTGTTATCTTGTTTATTTCATTAATTTAGTTTATTTAATCAAGTAAGCTGCACGTGGATCTGGCTTCTGCCTCTGCCTTAACCTCAGTGATGTTGGATTCATCTTGGTGTGTTCTTCTATAACGCTGAGGTTAAGGCAGAGGCAGAAGTCAGATCCACGTGCAGCTTACTTGATTAAATAAACTAAATTAATGAAACAAACAAGCTAAACAAGATAACAAACATAGAAATAGACTCGGGAACAAGAACATAATAGCATACTAAACCAAGAACTCCCCCAGACTGAAACTAGACACAGGGCTTAAATACACAGGCAAACAAGCTTAACAAGGGGGCGTGGCTAATTAGAAACGCCTGGGAAGACTAAAACAAGAAAAACTACAAAGGACTACAAGACATGGCACAGGACAGGAAATGACAAAAGTCCACACAAGACAAGGGGAACACAAGACAGGAATCATAACACATTGAAACATTATTTTGCTTCAGCTATGATAAAGAGACATGCAATCTTCCTTTGAGAATTTGTGTATTTCAGAGGCAGAGCAATGAAGGGAGGTTTTTAAAAAAAAATTGGATTGGGATTTCAAATGTCAACTTTCTCAGAAATCACTTACTGCACCTTTAAGTATATTAATTAACTACATGTACTTACTAGAGGATTAGCGCTTATATTAGTTGCATGCAATAATGCATAATTTATAGTTATTACTATAGTAACTATATGTAACATGTATAACAAGGACACTGTATAATTTAGAATTACCGCATTTTTTTTAAAAGGCATTTGGCCCCCTTTTGATCCCTGGGTTATGAATGCACCACTTTTGCATTGTTAACCTCAAATTGTAGTGCAGAGGTATGCAGTGTGAAACGTTGCGGTGCTAGAATGTAACAGCAAGTTATTTAACATCAACCAACGAATCATAAACTGCCTCAGTACTTGCTTCATTAAATATTCATGCCGTGTGTTTAATTTCAGCATTTTAATGAAACGGTAACAAAGCTGAGACTCAAACCAGTGCAGATTTCTATGGCAACATTTCCACATATAGAGAAGCTGATATTGAAACAAATCAACATTTTTGACCTCATAAATATGCAAATATGTAAACCCAGAGTTCTCGTATAAAAGGACTAAACCAAGGTTTAAGGACTAAATCATGGAAACATAAACAAGATAACACAGGATTATGTCAACCTCAGGTTTAGAATACTGGCTTAACACTTTCAAATGTTTTTTAACAACTTGTAGAGTAACCACAAGGTAGTTTTCTACACAAGTTATGTCCGTTTCAGTGAGTTTGATCTGATAGAAATGTTGACGCCTTTGAAGTTGCAAGTGTGAACATCTGCAGTCTGCGTTATGCTGCAGCATCCAGACCAGAAACTATAAAGGCAATTGTTCCAAGATGTGTTGGCTTTTTCCTGCTCTGATCTCTTTTGTTTTAAGTGTGGTTGGGAAATCCTCGGGCTGAACTCAGATTAACGGAGCTCGCCTGGCAATCCTGAAGTTTCTGCAGCTGGCATTCATAATTTAAACCCTCTGAGATGTCAATACGACAACCTCACCGAACGCTAAAATAAGACGCTCAAACCCCTACGACACTCAACCACTTGCAAGACTCTCACTTTTTTATAATGCCATTCTTGGTTGGGATTTGTCTGTTCTAAAGAAAAATGAACCCTCAAAGAACAACTGCTCATACTTGAGGCCAGATTATATTGTAAATGGAATTAGGGGCACAACTTATTTCCCTTAGTGTTTCCTTACAACACACAGATAGAGTCTGGAGCGGGAATGGATTCATATAGGATAGAGATCACAGACAGCAGATAATGTTCATGAGTGGGTGGTTTGTGTGTCTCAGAAAGCCAGATGGACTGAAGAAACATATGACAGCAGAACCTGTGAAAATATATCTCTGTCTGGGTGAGCGTGCTGAACCGCGGGCCATCGGTTTGTGTTACTTATTTAACGTGTCTCCACTATTTTAATATCATTCATTCTCTGCTTTCATATAGTTCTCCCCTTGCTATAAGTGTCTCTCTCTTTGCTATATGTGCTACATTTGATATAGTAAATTTGCTGCAAATGTTAGCTCTTAAATAACAATCACAAATATTAAAACACTTGCTTTAACGATAGTCATCACTATATTTAGTTAAACCACACAAATTTTTTTTATGTAGTTCTTGTTTTGCCTCAGGACTGGCATTTGGCAGATGCTTTTATTAAAAGCGACTTACAATGCATTCACATTTATCAATATACTGTACCAGTATGTGTTGTTGAATACATTATTTATCATAACCATATTGGTTATCGGCTGATATTGGTCATTGATTTATTGATTGATTGATTACAGTATTGGTGAATATTGGATATTTATCAGGTGATGTTAATTATTTAAATATGGGCTCGTTTCCACATTTATTATTAAAAATGTTTTGTGCTTGTCACAAATCTGTATTATGTGCATAATGTAATTACATGTAATATAATTCTTATTCCAAATATTGCATGTTTATCATAGTACGTTTGAGACCAGATTCAAACCATATCCAACCATCCCCAGAAATCCTACTTTTGTTACGATGAGGATTTATTTTTTGGCATTAAAACGATTTCAGTTCGAAGGCATTTATAAAGCGCTTTCATATGTACTACTGTAAACCCAAAGCACTTTACAATCATATCAGGGAATCTCTCCTCAACCACCACCATTCTGTCATTTTAGCATATAAAACTACATTTTACAGACTATTTTATTATATATATTCTCTTCGTCCAAAGATTTATTTGAGTTTTTTGATAAAATGGTATAGACCAGCATTCTTTGTGATCTGAACCTGGAGGAATTAATCTCAGTAATGTAGTCAGGAGGACAGAGGACCCTGCATTATTTTCTTTTCAGTCTTTCTTTTCTAATCATTGAATTTCATTCGTTCATGGACACTGCACTGATTGTATGCTTTACATGCGCACAGTCTCTTTCTGTCTCCATCTGTCTGTTTTCTTTAGTCATTTTGTTCACTGTCATTTTTGCTTTCTGTTTCTATTTCTCCATATCCATCATTTATTCAATCACCTTAAAACCTCAGAGGTCTGCTGGAGTCTGGGATGTTTCTCATGCTGTATCACCATGGGTTCCATAAACTCTGGGAAGAGCCGCAGGATTACACTGGTGGAACTTGGCATGTTCGTTTTGGTTTTGCGGAGAGGTGGATGGGAAGGAGAGCCGGGGAGAGAGTGGTGGGAGTAGAATCAGATATCCTCCACTGAGACAGTGGCTTTACCCAGCAAAATTACTAAATTATACAGGGCAGTCAGTTTAACTTCATCAGGAGAAAAAGACCAGAAAAAAAAAAAAAAAAAAAACGGGAGAAAAAGGATTTTCAAGACTTTAAGGGATATCAAGCCTTATGTAGTTTAAATACTACTGTAGTTTGAAAATCTATGCAATGATAGACAGACAGACAGACAGACAGACAGACAGAAAAATGACCACATTGCACAGGAAGACTATTAATTATTGAGCTCATCTCTGTGGTGTGATCACTCAGTTTTAATGGATTTTGTTGACGGTCATTTATATAATTTATGGGTCCCTCTTTGTTTGTCCTCACATTATTTTACCGTCCTCTGTCTGTATTTTCTTAGTGAGTTTGTGTCGTGGCTGATGGAGATTGGAGAGACCAATAACCCTGAGGAGGGGGTTCATTTGGGTCAAGCCCTCCTGGAAAATGGCATCATCCACCATGGTCAGTTCCATTTCCACTCTATGCCATCATATTATTATCTTTGACTACATATTCTGACTTTCAACACTGGCTGAAAATGTATGCTGTATACCAAAAAAAAAAACTGGGATTCGCGAAGGAGTAAAACCAATCAAAATAACATTTACTAAAATAATTTTATTTGTGTACCTGCATACCATGTTTGACCATTAACATGCAAATGTATTGTTAAATTATTAAAATATAAACTTAAAGTACTTAATATTTAGATATTAATGTCCCTCTGTGGTGAAAATCAAGCTTTCAGTGTTGTTTATATGTATATGTGGTGCAAATTCATAAGTCGACACCATTGCTGAGTATTTTCTCCTTAAATCTGCAGTGAACCAAAGACAGCCAAAACGCGGCTTGAAATCACTGGTGTTTCTTAAGTCACAAACTACATATTTTTTTAAGGTTCCATAAAGAACCATGCTTTGAAAGTGCTATATATAACCTTAATGGTGTTATAAATAACCTTTTCAACAATATTTATTTTCATAACTATTAGTATATTATCTTCATATTATTAATATTATTTTTTATAAATTATTTATTAATATGTTTTTTTTAGCCCTCTATCTGCCTGGTCTTATATCGTGTTGCCTCTATTTGGGTTTTACATAAAAAAACAGCATGTTCTTGTTCATGTACTTTTATTTTTTATTGACATGGCAGATTATAGCAAAAATGACAGTGCTGTAATAACAGTTGTTAGCTGAATACATTAATAAATAACAATTGACATCGAACACAATATAGATGTAATGAAGACCCAGTTCCAGTGAAATATCTTCACAATCCCTTGTCTTTACGTCTTTCATTATGTGTGTATTCTGAGTGGCAGTATCTCTCTGCAGATGATGAGGTTATGATACGTGACAGCGTCTGAAATACACAATTGAGTTTAGAGTTACATTGTGTCTCTTCCATTTGATTATGTAAAAACAATTATGTTCATGAAGGCATGGTAGAGCTTTAATGTTTTTTTGTGACTGGGTATGTTTAGGCATAAAGTCATAATTAAAAAAAATCAAACAATTTGGATAATAAATTCCATATCTCTGTTACTTACTTTGTGGAGAAGAGAAGAGTATCCTTAACTGAACAGAGCTGCTCACACTACATGTTCTGTTAAACTAAAAGAGAAAAATACATGATGGTTAGGAAATGATTGTTACTATTTTTAAAGTTTATAGACGTTTTAAGAAAGAAATAATTTACCCGTTGAGAGTACTGTATGTTGACAGTCTGTGTAGTAACGGTTGTATAGCTGAGCTCCAGAAAATCAGTAATAAGGAGGCTTTGACAGTTAGAGATTTGAAAAACAAAAAGGCGGGAGTAAAGAACCCTAAACTCTAACACAAAGAACCATTTCAACATATAAAAGGTTCCTCAGGACGATACGGTACTAAATAGAACCGTTATTACGTAAGAACCATATTTTTTTAGAGAGTACCTTGTAACCAATAATTTCAACGTGTGAGCATCAACGAGTGAATCTCTGAACTGGTGCGAGTGAGTGGAGGTGGGTCTAATTTGCATATTCATAGAACGTATACTGAATAAGGCAAGGGTGTAGAGTTGCATTCAAGCTAATTTAAGCTTTTCAAGTAAAAAACTTTTAAATATGTCATTTTGGTGATCAAAGATTAGTTTTAAGGGATACAATTATTTACTACAGGGGGACTTTAAGTAGGCTAAATATTTTAGGTCAAAGGGGTTTGGCTGACGAAAAAAGTTTGGGAATCCCTGCTGTATACAAACAGTTGACTCTCAGAAATGAAAAAAAAAAAGAAAAAAGATAATACAATCTGTCATGGTTTACTTACCATCATGTCATTCCAAATCTTCTGCATAACACCAACACATTTTTTGAAAAATATCTGTGATTATTTGTCCATGAAATGGAAGTCAGTAGAGTCCAATGTAGCTTTGGACCCCATTGACTTACATTGAATGATCAAAACAGTTCGGATTGAAACTACATGAGTGGGAGTAAACCGTGACCTTTCCCCCCCTTAGTTATAATAATAACTGTACAAATTAGAGGGATAGTTGAGAGTCTGATAACAAAACACATATGCTACTCTTATAATAATGTAAAAATGTAGTAGGCCTACATCATATTGAACTAAAGGCAATTGGAGTTTTTTTTCTTGTCATAACCAGTGGGCATGACTATCGTCTTGTTTATTTCATAATCTGCTTAGCTCAAATAGTCAGTTGATGAGTTTCATCATCACCATTGGGCTCTATTCATTCGTTAATGCAGATGGCTGTTTGGACAAATAGCCCTCTTAACATTTCAAGAGCCCTGACATCATTGTTTTCGGGCCCCGTCGAACTCTGGGAGCGTCCAAGAGCAGATGGCTTTTTATAAGTTGGTCTATGTTTATGTGAAGAGTCACAAATATTAATTGTTTCACACCATGCTGTTTGTTTAATACTGAGGGAAATTTCTGGTCTTTTGCCTATATACTGTATTTATTTAGTCATTTTTTGGGGGGCGGTGGGGTCCAGTTCTGCTTAATGCAGACTCACAGTATGGACTGTTTTTTTTTGTTTTTTTTTAAAGAAGACTGGCTGGCTTTGAGCCAGGACTTCATGCTAAATCACTTTTCACTTCATCGCTTCCTAACAGGGAGAAATAAATTCAAGCATTAGGGCTCTATCCACTCGCTCGCATTTACGGCTTTGGTGAGAAAGATCTTTAAGCCTTTACTATTCGCTGAGAAGGATGAATTCATTTGGCAGAAAGAGCAGGATTACTTTTCATAAGCATGTTGGTGTTACTTGCATTTGTGCTTACATGGAGCTGAAAGCCTATAAACTCAGATTATGAAGGTCCTTAAGAGTTTTTGTTGCCTTTTGTGTTATTTTTGTAAAACCTTTTAATACCAACAAAGATATTTAATCAGCCTCATTGTAAATAGTATTTCTATCGCCATGCACAGGTTACATTTATCAAAATAGAATATAAGCTATACATTTTAAACCTTTACATTGCAGCGTTGATGTATTTATTTGAAAAATAAGTGCTAATAAACAATGCAAAAGTTTTATATCTAAAGAAATCAATACTTTTACTGTTGGCAAATCCATTTAAATTCATGATATGTGTCCAATATTATCAGTGGAAAATCTGAAATATGACCAGTCGAAATGCTTCTCTACTGTGTGCTACAGTGCTATCTACATAGTGGCAGTTATTGGACACTTTTGATATTGGAATTAATTACAGCCTGAATTAACAACTATTTGAATAGCAAATTAAAATATTAATTGTACATATCATATACATTGTGTGCAAAAAAGGGTTTATAAAATGGTTAAAAATATATTTTCCTCTTCTACTATTACTAATTATTTTGTGGGGCTTGTAAATTAACTTTATTATTGCTATTATTATAGTTGATCAAATTTGCATTTATCTATGTACAGTAAGATTTTTTTATATTTTTGAAAGAAGCCTCTTGTGCTCAACAAGGCTGGAAATATTTAATAGATAGTATTATTGTAAAATATTATTAAAATTGATTTAAAACAACTGTTTTCTAATTTGTTATCTCTTAAAAGCTAAATTTTCTGTGTCGCATCCTTCAGAAATAATTATAAAATGCTGATTTGGTGCTCAAGAAACATATCTTATTATTATCAATATTTAAAAAAAGTTGTTTGCTTAATATTCTTGTATAAACCATGATGCATTTGATGCATAGAAAGTTCAAAAGAACATCTTATAACATTGTAAATGTCTTTACGGTCACCTTTTAACAAATGTAATGCATCTTTGGCTGAATAAAACAAATTCCTTTAAAAAAACAAACACACTTTTGAATGGTAGAGAAAACTTAAATGTATGACAAAATTATTTGGATGCATTTTGTTGTAGTCTCATTTTAATCTCCACCCATTCTAGTTACAGACAAACACCAGTTTAAACCGGAGCCGGTGCTCTATAGGTTCCGCTTTGATGACGGCACATACCACCCTCGCAGTGACATGCAGGATGTCATCTCCAAGGTAACTCAACCGGCTGTGCTCCGCTAAACGGTCTCTTTTTGCCCCTTGAAAAAAGTTGGACATACGATAACAAATGTCCTTCTTCCCTCAGGGTGTGAGGCTGTTCTGCCGACTCCATAGTTTATTCACACCGGTGATCAGGTAAGGAGCCAGTATCTTAGTTCCACCTCATTACAGCTGTCTCCAGTCACACCAGCTCTACCAGGTGCATTCGCACCCCTGCCGTTTCTTCTTCCGCTCTAAAGATAGCACCTACAGGACAAAACCGGAGGCTGATAAGTGATTCGAAATAACTATACTAGAGGTATAATCCAGAATTAGATCAGTTATTGATTGATGTTTGGGAGCATAACACCTTCATTTTGTAACCATTGTCTTAGTTGGGCCGGGCGTAATGTTGTCTCTTACTCCTATGTGTGCAATCAGTGTCAGAACTGCACTACAAATGAGTGGAAGCCTTAAATGTGAAACAGGTGCAGTTTGAGGTTTTGGCAGCTGACAGGCCCAAGGACATGAAATTCTGCATGCAAACACAAAGCTAATGGACTCTGAGGGCACGTTTTCTTGTTCGGATTAATCCATTTTCCAATTTTCTGCTAAATCCTGCCATGCTCGTTGAAGGACTGTTGGGTTGTACTGCAAATATTGTTAGTTGCAAGCCATTTTCTGGAACTTAAAATGCATAAAACAGCTCTCATTTCAGTCTGTCAAAGCAAAGAGTGTTTACTTTGTGTGTGCACCTGTGCGTTTCTAAATGTTGTCTACGTCTGTAAGGCTGGATATTTGATATGCATCAATTTTCCTTTTCAATTATTTCATTAAATATGGATTTATTAATTGTCCAAGTAATAACAAAGTTTGTTTACAGCTGACAATCATGTTACTGACCATGTGAGTCAGCGTTTTCCCGGGTACATAGGATCACAGATATTGTTCCTCCACCATAAATAAATCACCATCCAAATGCTTGAGTTTTATCACTGAAATGACTTGCAAATTGATTTTTACAGACGTCCCCATGAGAAACAATTACTGTCCGAATAGGGCTTAAGAATGCCTACATGCCCACATTTCTCTACTATGTACTGAGAATCTCTTCCTTGTGGAGCTATAATTGGAGAATCCAGCTCTAGTTTAATTATCTGGTATTTCCTGCTGGTTGGAGGGGTTCTAGGGGGCTTCACGCCCCCGCCTTACCATTGTAATAAAAAAACCTCTCTTAACTCTTCTACACCCTGAAATCCAGAATGAATAACATTCCTGACATTCTTAGAGAAGTAGAACTTGAAGATTTTGAGACTGTATGCGAAGTCAAATAAACCTTTCAAATCCTATTCACTTTTCCTACAGATCGCAATGCTCTTGTGCCAGGCGTATGACTGCCTGTGGTAACGCTGTTTACCCTCATTTGTCATGGTGACAGTTCTGGGTACAGCTACAGAGGAAAGGGCTGGCTCCATGTCTGTGGCAGTTAAATCATGGCAAAGCCTTTTCAGCCTCACACTTTTGGTCTGTGATTAAAACAAATCCTTATATAATCAGACAGAACCCATCACAAACGTGAGGTGCACGTTGAGAGAGTTACATTGGGATTCCTGGAAGTCAACTGGAGGTGTTTGATTGTGTAAAAATAGAATGGGGATGTAATTCTCAGAACTGTAAACAGCCAAGTTTGGTTTTGAGTGTGTGTGAGTTGTAGGGTGTGGGCCGTAGTCTAGCCCTCTGACCTAGCGCAGTGAGTGTCCCCCAAGAGACCCCTGGCTTCATGGGAAAATCACTGCTCCATTTTATTTCCCGTGGTCTGGAAGACAGCCACATGCATCAGTTTGGGACTGAAGTGGGCTGAGAGACACCTGCTGACCTCTACTGGAGCAGAGAAACACGTTGTATGTTGAGAATATAGGCATCTTGAAACACATTTATATATATAAATATACAATTTAACTATTTTTTAACTTGACACACCATATTGAATACGCAACACCAGTTACAGGGCACTCAAGAAACAGTGTGAGCTGCACACAGTGGCCAAGATACCTGTCTAAGGTTCTGGCTTTAGCGGACACCTCTTTGAAGGGCCTGAATTTGAATTTACTTTTTCAGGAGGGTTTTAGCATGTCATTTTCAAACTATCAGCATGCTGATCCAACCATGGTCAAGTCAACGTTTTTCATTCGGTCATATCTTCACGCATCCTAGAAGTGACCAAAATGTTCTGTTCACCAATTTTGGCTTTAGGTGGCGACGAGTGTCTATTTTGTGTTTTGAGTGAGACATTGAATCCTTAACTCAATGATTCACTAAAAATAAGTCATTCACAACTGAGGAAAAGATGTGTTCAGATTAATTTACTAATTTATTCAATGGCTCTCACGAGTTGTGTGTGTGCCCATATCTTACTGTACTTGGTAAACAGTTTTGACTTGCTGTCCACCATGGAGGGGCTCGGAGAGGATATTCTACTCGAGCTGGTGAAATACAAAAAGGAGGAGAAGGGATGCTGATATAACTGACGCTGGAAAGAAGAGGCTAATTTTACATCTTGGTATTAATTTAGGGTAAGTTCAAGTTGATTGGGACACTTTTTGCCATTGAGACGATAAAAAGTGTCCCAATCAACCTGAATTCACCCTAGAAGATTAGGTGTACTCCTCCCAAAAATGTTTAATACCTTCACTTAGGTGGTGACGAGGAGTTTTATGTGTTTTTTAGTGAGGCATTGAATCATTAACTCAACGATTCATTCAAATAACAGTTATCAAACGAAGGGAGGGACTTTGGTAAACCCAGGAGGGTTTCATTGTATAAACTGTAATTTGCACGGTGTCAGTATACTAATCAGTGTACCACTGCTAAAAATATCAAAACTTAAAAAATGTTAGAAGAAAATCTTGTCATCTCCAAAACATGGACTAGTCAATTAGTTTGCCATCATGTCCCATTATTTGCTTAAAACTAAGCAAGGCCCTAACAGTCTACGAATACTCTATGGGTCCTATCTTGCACCCAGCGCAATTGACTTTGTACACCGACGCATGTATCATTCCTATTTTGCACCCGCGCACAGCGGACTTTTCCCTTCACAGACGCACGTCGGTAAATTAGGGAATGAACGTGCTATTTTCCAGTTTTAGAAAGCTATTCCGCCACTGACCAGGAAAAACCCAGTCTAAAGACAGTGGCGCGTTGCACGTTAGTCATATGGTATTTTAAGGGCGCGTGCTTGGCCATAATGTAGCGTGTTCACTTCTCTGGTTTTTATGGCCCTGGCAGGAACGTCGGTCTCCTCGGCTGTGAATCGTTCCTGGCGTGCGCTGGCAAATCCGCCGCTATAATAGCAATTCGCATTGGAACAAGCGCGCCGCTCTTAAAGGGAATGTGAGAGGACGCTCTGATTGGTTTGGTTCACGGTACGCCCAAACCACACCTATGAATAATGAAGCTACTTCAGTTCAGACCAACACATTTTAGACTTGCGTCGGGCGCAAGAGGCATTTATCCCGCCGGGAAAATAGCAACAGCGCCCAAGACCCGCCCACAAAGTTACTTGCGCTTTGCGCTTTGACACTTGCGTTTCAGATCGTTAAAATAGGGCCCTATGAGTTAGTTGACATAGGCCTATATGTGCAATGTTACTTATAGTCAACAGAATGTCTAATGGGGACTATCAAAATAAAGTGTAACCCTATAAATTCACTCTGCAGAGACAGATATGTCTGCTTTTAGTTGTCCCAGATGAACTTTGTTTCACTTTTTTTGTTACAGAATATGTGTAGAGGGTCATTAATCAGACAAACATTGTGACTCCTGTGCAACCCTAAAATAAATTCAAGGTAAAGCACTTGTTTGGGCTTCAAAGAAATCGAGGGGAAAGGGTTGTTTTGATGTGAAAGTCCAGAACAGCTCTCTCAAGAGCTTTTAAAGCGGATGCAAGTCAAGACAAAGGTTAACAGTTAACTTGAAATGTGTGTCTCTTGAGGCTACTGTAAAGAGGAGACATTTTTGAACTGGTCAAGTCAAACGTTCCTTGTTTTCCACACAGGGATAAGGATTATCATCTACGAACGTATAAATCGGTGGTAATGGCCAACAAGCTGATCGACTGGCTGATAGCACAGGTAATATTTGATACTGTTTTATAGACCTACTGGAAACACAGTGACCTCCATAGTAAATAAGACACGAGGAAAGAATAAAGCAAAAGTAGTTGATGTTTCCTAAACTGGCCAGATGATCTCAAATGAGGTGGATGTGAACTGTAACAATAAACCTTCGTCTAGCCACAGTCTAGTTATGTCCTCTTAAAAACAGACGAATCACTATGAGACTGCAGATTTGAATTAAATTTGAAGTGCGGTTCGGATATTTAGAGGCAACTTTCACATTCATGCAAGTGTTCAATAAGATGATGTATTGTGTTTGACCATGAAATTATTACCAGGCGCTCAACCCAGCTAGCAAATAAGTTCTAGGAATGTTTGGCTGATGTGTTCTAAAAACATTATGAATGTTCTACTGAAATATCCAGGTTTTTAAATGTTTCTTTTTTTCTCGGTTATGTGAACATTAAGGGGACACTCCAATTTATAATTTTTTTAAGCAAAATGGGAAAGTTCCGAAACTAGTAAAATTTTAATTTATATATAAAAAATATATATAAATTTAAGCGAACATCCAACTAAACTTTTTAGGTAAAAACATTCCTTGAACAATGTCTAAATAATGTTGCGATAACTTTTTTTTAGAACATTATTAAAGACCAGATTACGTTATTAGAAGAACATTTGTTCATAACTTTGAGAGAACCTTGCTAAAGTTCTGATAACATTCCCTGTTAGCTGGGAAGTGATCCTTCAGAGTTGCACTGTAATGATTGGATCGTTGTAGTGTTTGTGTGAATTCAATATGTTTTTCTTGAGCTCAAGCTAGGGTGTGTGACATTTTGACCGCTTGTAAGTAGATAAAGAGAGTGGCACTTGTCTTTTTCTTCTCTGCAGGGTGACTGTCGAAGCAGAGAAGAGGCGCTGATCTTGGGGGTGGAGCTGTGTGACAATGGATTCATGCATCATGGTATGATAGCTGTATAGCTGTCTCTCTTTTTTATTTCCTCTGTGTTTTTGTGTTTCTGTCTGAATGTCTTTTCTTTTTGTTTCTTTGACGCTGTATCTCTGTCAAAGTTCTTTTTTTGTCATATCTTAGCTCATCTCAAGTGTCAACCAGGATATTTTAAGCATAAATCAAAGAAAATGTAGTAAGGTTTATACTTTAAAACAACAGCAACAACGACAAAATACAATTTGCGAATGGGATAGGAAAAATAAAGTATTCATTATGCAAGTAAAAGTGATTTTGATTCATCTCAGTGGCTTTTTTGACTCACCAATAAAATAAAAATTATTAAAAAGGTTTATATTCTTTTTCTCATTTAACTGATTTGCCAACTGATTCATTCACTGGTTAGTTCAATGGCTTTAGGTGATGAAAAGTGTCTTTTTGTGTGTTATGAGTGAGGAATTAAATCATTAACTCCGACGATTAATTAAAAAAACAGGCGTTCAATACTAAAAAAAAAGCGATTATACAAAGGTATATGAGAATATAAAGATTTGTATGTGTTCAGATTAATTTACTTGGTTTTATTTCGGATTTATTCATTGATGTGTTCACTGATTTGTTTTCTGGATCGTTCAGTCAGTGGCTTTAGTTGGTGGTGACAAGTGGCTTTTTGTGTTTTGAGTGAGACATTAACTTAGTCTTTCATAAAAAATAGCAATCTTTCACAATTGAAAAAGCAATCACAAAGTGATGAATGAGTGATTATATACTACAAAATAATATATCACACACTTTTGCTTCTATTTTGTGTTTAGAATGTTTTAAATGAAAAATATTGATTTTGTAGTGTATGAGCTTAATTCACATTGCAAAACTTTTCCTCTAACTGGATTCTGCACATTCTCTCTCGACAACAGCCTTGACCTTCTCCACAATCCATGTTTGACTGGCTTGTTGTCATGGCAACTGTTTGTTTGCAGGATTCGGGTCTCATTTTCAGGTCACTTGATGCCAAAGTCCACATCATGCTTGTGTGACTCATTTATAGTCTAACATGGGCTGTTCCTTACAGCCGGCAATTCAGTTTCATACTTGGCCAACTACCAACACATTTATGGAACGTAATAACTAGACTGGCACTTTAATTTTTGGGCTTTGAAAGTGATCATGGCATTCATCCATTTAAGTTGGTTCACTTGGTTATGTGACCATTAAAGCTAATTCAGAGTTATCTAATCTTGCCCATAGAAGTGTGGAGAACACTGGACCTCTTTTTCTCATTGGGGGTATTTTTACTACAAAAGTGAAGGGATTGTTTAGAGCCCATGTTGCCCTGGTGACAGATTGAAATCCTGGCCTGTTCCTTTTCACGGGAACCACTTTCCAAAGAAAAGGCTTCCCCTCTGAATCTCTCTGTACAGCTCTTGTCATTCCAGTACATTATGTGTTTCTCTCTTCTGTGTGGTACACAAATTCAATTTACACATCAATTTGATCCTCACAACAACAAAGAAGTTGCTATAATGTTGCTTTTTGCTGAATCAGTTATAAGACGACTTTAAACAAGATGCTGAAGTGAAATGAAATAGTTATAAAATAACAGTAATGTAAGGTTAAGCAAATATAATATAACATAATATAGTATATAGTTGTGA
Source organism: Phoxinus phoxinus (assembly GCF_949152265.1). Classification (NCBI taxonomy): domain Eukaryota; kingdom Metazoa; phylum Chordata; class Actinopteri; order Cypriniformes; family Leuciscidae; genus Phoxinus; species Phoxinus phoxinus. Next base: position 12,006,100 of record NC_136899.1, on the reverse strand, counting down.
CACCACAGGATATGTCAATATCCCAAAAGTATTTCATGTCAGCTATGCAGGTTACATTTAGCACTACTGAATGAGCATCAGGTATTATTTGTTCTAAAACACCTTGCTTTTGTCTTTTCGCAGTTTTGGAAAAAAGCGAATTTAAGGATGAACCTCTTCTGTTCCGCTTCTTCGCCGATGAGGAGATGGAAGGTTCCAACACCAAACACAAGCCCATAAAACACGATCTAAAAATAGTGGAGAATGTCATCGCCAAGTCGCTGCTGGTGAGAGATGTCGTCTGTAATCGCCTACAGCTGATGCCACTTACAATAGCGCATGTTGGCGTGAGCCCATGTGGTTTTCATCCACTCGCATGGGGCTTTTCTGCTTCGCCACGTACGGGGGGTCTGAACTCTGGCCAGCTCTGACTCGAGAGTCTTCACCAGTAATTATGCTTGACTGTTCTAAACCAGCCTCTAATTACATCTAAACATGAAGTCAACTGGTTTGACAGTCGAGGCCCACGAGAGACTGAAATTCACATTCTAGGAGCGCCTCCAAAGCATCATTCGTAATAAAATATTACCGCATGCATGACACAACAAAATCCAACACTTAAGTCATGATAACTGTGAAATGTCTTTTCAGATAAAGCCAAGTGAAGGAGGTTATGGCTTCACGCTAGAAGACCGAAACAGAGTACCCATCGTCAAATCAGTGGAGAAAGGTTCCCATGCTGAGGTGCGTGTGTTACCTTTGTGTGGGTGATTTTAAAAACAGACATGGGTCATACGGTCACTGAGCCTGTTTGACAAGAGCTTGATTAGCTGATTCAGGTGTGTTTAATTGGGGATGGAGCTGAACTTTGCTGGACAGTGGTCCCCCTGTGATATGCTGAAAACTCCCAAAGTCAGCTTATTGAATTAACCCGTTGTCCCAGTTTACATGCAAACCAATAACCCAACAACGCAATTAAACTTGACAAGACTTTATTAAAAAATCAGGTTATTCCCCGGTAGTGATTTATTAAACATGAATCATTCCGTTGGTTATGTGAGATGTGATGTTGAGTATTTTGACTATACCACTTCTACTTCAGCTACACAATATGAGAACACATTTTATAATTTCTTGGGTCAAGAAAGATTTGTATTTGGCGATATTTTTCGTCCTCCCCTGCCACGATATGGTAGCACTTAAATATGCAGTGTAAATAATGCAAGTGTGCCTTTCCTGTTACCTATCACACATGCACACTTCAATAAGACAACAGAACGCTGGTTATACATGCCAGGTGAAATCGGGATAAGGAAAATCTAGTTCTTAATTCTTAAGCCGTTTATTATCTTACTCCGATAAAGGAAAACTGGTTTACGTGTATACATGACCACACGCATTGTCTGCTTATTAAGCATAACTGGGTTAAGAATGTGCATGCAAACACTTTCTTCAAGAGCTAGATTTTACTTTGGATAATAAGAGGTGACCCAATATTTTTTATCATACAAAAGTAAAAAAGAAAATGTTCTGAATTGATGCCATACAGCATGAAGCCCCAATAGGCCAGGGTTTAGCTGTTCTAAAATAATTGTAATCCACAGCTTCATACAGTCAAAATATATCTGGCAAAGTTTTATAAAATAAACGCAGCAACAGGTAATATATTGTGGATGACATCAAACAATAATTATTTTTTCCAAGAAATAGTTATTCAGTAAAGCCAATCATAATCGAGGTCCAGAACAATCCCTTTTGTAATTAATTATTTAAATATTGATTTAATTGAATGCTTAGTTAAGCTTAATGCTTAGTATGCTACAGGCTGAATGGTAAAACTGACCTTTTTTCTCTTCAGTTTTGATAATGGCATGTCATGCAAACTGTTGGCATAGTCAATGTGTTTTCTCCTATCTTTACAGGTTGAAAAGCCTATTCATTTGGCTTTCATAACTAAGCTTGATTCATATGCATTTTACTATTTTGTTATATTAAGCATAGTTTTTCTCTGCTGTCCGTAACCCTGTCAGACTAAACCTGCGGCCCATTGTATAGGTCACGACCCACCTGTTTTGCCTTCAGCATTTCTACTCAGAAAAAACATTTGAGAAGCCTAGCCTTTATATTCACATCAAGTCTAAGCATAGTAAAATTAGAAAAACAAAAAAACAAAACAGTAGTGAGGAGGGGTTTTAATGGGAAAATGTACACCCCTGTTGTCAAGCTTATCTTACACTCTTACAAATAAAAGTGCCAAAGGATGCTTTTGATGCCATTGAAGACCAATGTTTGGTTCCCCAAAAAACCTGTCAGTGATCTTAAAAGAACCATTTATTTTAGTGTGAAGAACATTTTAATAATCTAAAGAATAATTTTCCACTATAAAGAACCTTTTGTGCGATGGAAAGATTACATTGATGTTAAAGGCTCTTAATTGAACCACCAATGCCAATAAAGAACTTTTATTTTTAACAGTGTACAGTAGGTGTTGCTCGATCTGAGCAATTAGGCATCAATTGAATCCCTAAACCTTCACAATCAACACTCTTTATTTGAACTTATTTTGTGGTAATTAGCATTTTGATGTGTCCCTTTGTAGGCTTATAACAGAAATAGACATCAAAATCGTGCCATTCTTGAGGTTCCCTTTTAGTGCTTTAATATGTTTGATCTGTTAGATCAAACTCTGGTAAATGTGGTGAAGTGAACTTTTTTGACATAGAGAGAGTAATGCTATCCAGACCTGAAGTAACTTGTGCGTCACAGTACGGGCTCCGTGCTGCATTGCATGTGGATCTGCTCTGTATGTTTCCAATGAAGAGCAGAGTGAAAAAATTAAAAAGGCAATAAAAACCAGCTGTGCACTTACATAGATGAAGAGCTGTCTCGTAAAAATAGCAAAAAAAGGTTTGTAACTGATAAAGAGACAGTGGCGGAGAGTGGAGAAAGAGGTATAATAGAGGAAAGTGAATGAAAAAAAAAAAGAAAGCAACGGGAAATAAGAAAAGCTGCCCAACCATTTTTCTCAATGGAGAGGAAAAACATGAGCCGGAAACAGAGGACTGCGCATTTTATTGTTGGAGGAGAATGGTTATATTTATAGCAGTCAAGAGACGTGTCCAATCCATTCAGTGAAGCACAGAGTGAATGGATTACATCCACTTGAGAGCTCAGAGTAGGAAGTTGCACATATGGATGAAAGGATCAAACCGTGCACCTGTGAAATGAAATTAAAATCTATGTATTCATCCATCCATTCACACAGAAGATATATAGAGTAACCCTGAAACCTAAAAAAAAATCACACATTAAAAATGGATGAATATTTAATTAGATCTGATATTTAATTAGATTGATATGAAAGACGCGATGCTCAGGAACAGTATTTTTCTGATTCCTCAGAACAAAAGTATTTTTTTTAAAATGACTTTTAAGCAACTGGTGTCAGGATTATTTTAGTGGACGTATGAAGTTGATTAACACAGGTATAGTTCATCACATCAACTTCATCCAATGTGATAAGAAGTGAAATCTAGGTCTAAGATGTGAAATCATGTAGGTTAAGAGCTTATTTGCTGTCCCTGTGTGTCTCTTTTGCAGATGGCTGGTCTGGAAGTGGGGAAAAAGATCTTTGCCATTAATGGGGACCTGGTCTTCTTGAGACCTTTCCAGGAGGTGGAAAACTTCCTAAAGCAGTGCTTCCACAGCAAAGGTCCACTCAGAGTACTGGTCAGCACCAAACCCAGAGAGTGAGTGGAAAACCTCTCAACTCCTATGATCTAAAGCAGGGGTCACCAAACTCGGTGCTGGAGGGCCGCTGTCCTGCAGAGTTTAGGAGCTAAACTAAAACCTGGTTGGAGCTAAACTCTGCAGGACAGTGGCCCTTCAGGATCGAGTTTGGTGACCCCTGATCTAAAGGTTTCATAACACCTGATCTATGTTGCCATACAGGCTACAAAGTCTGATATCAATTTAAAAAAGAACCCTGCCAGATAAACATCCTTTTATTGATTAATATCAGCTTGATATTTAACTGCAACTCAGAATACACAACACACGTGGAGCAGTGGCTGGAAAATGTGATGTTTTTAGCGGCCAAATTTATGTCTGTGTTTCTATCTGTTCCACAGAACTGTGAAGATCTTAGACTCTGCAGACGGATTGGGCTTTCAGATCCGGGGATTCGGTCCATCTGTGGTGCATGCGGTTGGCAGAGGTAAGAGCGAACAGAGAGACAGGAAAAACTGGGCTGGGCTACAGGAAGTTACTTATGCCCTTTATCCTTCTGTGTTTTTGAACCTCAGCTGGATCACAGCTGGAGCAGTAGGTACAGGACTGGACTTGAGCCAGACTGGAAACTGCATCACACACACACACACACACGCACACACGCCTATATATAAATAGAAAGACCCGCACAACTCTCACTTCCTACTGTGTCTGAGGTGCATTTTTATCAAACATGGTGAGAGATGAATGAAAAAGGAAAACCAATCCAGCTCACACTGTCACTCCTGAAGAGAACGAGATAGAAGAAAACCAAACGGAAGCTGCTTGCATCAAGAATGTGTCATTACATGATTTGTGCTAATCCAAATTCTGAATTAATCCAATTTATTTGATTATTTAAAGGGTGAGAGACCGTTTACTTGAAGGGTTTTAAGTCTGACTAATTCTGGTGGAAAACCGACATATTGCTAAAGCCATTATTACAGCCGATATTTATAATTTTTCAATTATCGGCATCTGCTGCTCATATACGGGGTATTTCTTTTGACAGTGCTGAGAACTTATTCTTTATTCGGAAAAAAAACCCCAATATGACTCTGATGAAATATGATTTCATGAGTGTGCACAAACTTACCATATTATTAATTGCACTGTTGGTTAGAGAGTTTCTATCTAAAGATTTTTTAATCAAGTTTAAATACATTTTTCTAATAAATGTCAAATAACATTGAAATAACTTTCAAAGTGATTAATTTTCAAATTATTCCTAATTAGAGTAAATATCTAAAATAAATATAAATTTTAATAAAGAAATTAATCATTTGTTATTTATTGTCTTTAAATTAAATATTGTGATATCAAATATAGTGTGATGTCATATATCTGCTTTGCATGGCCTCAGGCATCAAAACTACCCATATCAGTTGACCACAAGTTTTAACTAGCTTAATCTGCAAGACATCATTAGTGAACCAGCTTAGCCAGAAAGGCTATTTTGATGGCTGGCATATGAGAAATGCCATGTGTTTGAAGTCTTGTTAACTGCCCTTGTTAACTTGTTAACCACCCTCCTCAAGGCCTCCTAGCAGGTCACCCTGGCATGCCTATATATAAGATCGACATAGTGTGCAGGCATACTGCCGCTTGCTTAACCCACTAAAGCCGAAGTTGTTCTGACTGGCTTGGTGGGTAATGTCGGGGGGATGCAGACTCAGGGGAGAGATAGTTAGCTAGCATCTCTTCCATCTTAGGCATCGCCCCATAACCGTGTCAGTCCCAGGATGGAGGAATAGTTGGAAGTCTAAGACCTGAAGACACAATAAGATACTGGTTTCCTCCACAATCTCGGAACCTCGTGTGACAAAACGGCAGGCCCCGACGAGGAGGTTGCGATCGTGAGGGCAGGAAGCATTCGTCCAGCTTGCTTTTGGGATGAACGTCCTGCTTCCTTGCAGTCTATATTTAACCTGGCCTCAACACGAGTCACAACCAGGAATGTGAGGTGGCGAGTCCTCAACATCTCCTGCATCGATGCTAAAAATTTCCAACTCCTCAGAGCTCCTCAAAGAAACCGCAGACCGTGCTTCCAGACCCTGAGATAATGCACTGAATCCAGCAGGTGAGGGTAGAGAAAAGGCAGTGCCCGTCTCTAACCCCTCTGCTAGATCCATTTGCGAACCCCAATCGTCCTGAATCCTGAATGACCTGAATCGTCTCTCTGGCTTAGAAGCAGCGGGACCAGAGCCGTGAGGAACATGAACAAGAGCTGACAGGGCATTCTCCTCTCCCAAACAAACGTGTATATCCCCACCAGGGATGTAGCGAGGGCAGGAACACACAATTTGTTGTTTGCTTGCCATTATACTCTCTATATATATACCGTATATATATATATATATATATATATATATATATATATATATATATTTAACAATATGAAAGAGACCGATAATACCAAATAAGACACGATTTCACATAGAGTTCTTGTTGAAGACAGAAGCTAGCGCTGTATAGTTTGCATATGCTTCACAGACGGGTAACGTCATTACCAGGAAACGACGACGTTCCGTCACACCATTGGACTATTTTACACGTGCTTCACAACGCAATCATACTGAGTCATTCCCACAGCGTTGAATTCTCAGATGCAGTGCGATTTCCTTTGAAAGGCAACAGCACTGACTAGCATAAATCGTGGAAGGTATAGACATTTATGCTAGCCTAAGCTATTTTTTTTCAGCAGGGTAGTACCATAAGGATTTGAGTTTCTCCTCCCACATTCAGAAGGTCGACTGCTCCTTCAAGTGATTGCTGTAAGCTCAGCGGGAAGTTATGATAATTATTACCCTGCCTAATGTGCTTGCTTGTTCTTAAAAATTGCTTTAGCCTGAGTTTCACTGGCTGCAGGATGGAGAGAGCATTTACTCAGAAAAAAAAAATGCAGCGTAAAGACTTCAGACCATGAAATGTGATTAGAGAAACAGGGGCCTTTTAAAGAGGCATGCACTTTTAATACATAGAGATATTCAGTATAAGCTCTGTGTTTGTTTAGGAGATTATGCAAACAATCTATGAATATTTAGTCTCTCCTGTTAAACTTTAAATGTCGGCCTGGCCTTCAGACAACTTTTATCAGAACCACACATCATCTACAGATAAACAGCTCCTGATTTTACTGATGTGTTTTGGTTTTCTGAAAACGAACTAGAGTCACATTCATTTCAGTTTACAGTACCACCTGCCGTAATGCAGAAAGTGGCGCCCTTGCCAAGTGGATCTGTCTGTGGATCCTAACCTTGGGGTCAAATTGTTTATGTGATGTGCTTGACTAGCATTTGGATGTGAACTTTAAAAGAAGAGTAACCACAGAGAAAATCTTGTGCATTATTCATGCCCTGCTTATGCATAGATTTAGTGGCTATTTATGGGTCTGTTTGTAAAAATTAGATTGTGTGTTTTAGAAGATTTGTGTTGATTTGTGATTCTCCCTTCCTTATTTTTGTATGCACACTCAAAAACATGGCTCTGTTCCAAAACATAAAACCTTATCATTAAGTGATCAATTTGAGATGCTTTACATGGGCAACCACTCAATGTCACACAAATAGCACTCCGCACAGGAGAATCAATAGAGTTTGCATGTTGCTAAGTTAGCATTTTGCTAAGCTAATGCTCTTGAAGTACTTGAAGTAAATAAGCACACACATAACACATTGAAGTCTCAATATGGTTTAGCCTACATGTTGCCAATTAAGTTAGCATGTTGTTAAACTAATGGCATGAAACTAGTTCACATAATACAGTACATAGCACACACAGATACTAAGTAAAATAGTAAACAAATAGCACTCTGCAGGGGATAATCAGTAGTTAGCATGTTGCTAAGCTAATGGCACTAGTCTCGTTAGCAGAATAATACTTCTGGGATTATGCTATTCTATCTTTAGAATTTGACCAAATTAGATATCTTAAACTGGGTGCACACTGTGCGATTTTGGCCAAGATTTGGCGGTCTGAGACAAATTTAGCAAATCCTACAAGATTCCTCTGATCCTTGGCTAAAATTCTTTGATCGTTAGTTTGACATATTCACCGACAGCCGATTAATGACCGTTGCGATCAAATTTTACCTCCGACGTAATTCTGGCAGTGTCAGAAGATTTTACTAACAGTCCTGCAGTGTGACCTCTCCTACGGCGACCGTCAAATTGTCTTTGTTTTTCAAGACAAGCCATGACCTTGTCATGAGGGATTTCTTTGTAGCCACCATTTCAATCCCGCGTGTAATGCAGCTCACATCACCGAACGTTTTATTGATTCAAGATATAAAACTCCGGACAGGTTTTCTTGCCTGCGTCCGTTTTTAACGCGTCTTGACTGTCGTACAGTCTGATAAATGACAACTGAGATCCTACAGTGTGACATGGCTTACAGCGATGATCATGTTCGTACAGTCTGCCAAGCAACAATCGTAAAGGACTGTTATAAATCATACAGTGTGCACCCGGCTTTAGCAGACAACACAATTAAGTTGTCCGCCTTTTCAGCTGTTACCTCTCTTCCTGTTTCTCAAAAGGCACTGTTGCGGCAGTTGCTGGCCTTCACCCGGGCCAGTGCATCATTAAAGTGAATGGTATCAATGTGAGCAAAGAAAGCCATGCCAGTGTCATCGCCCACGTCACGGCCTGCAGGAAGTTCCGACGACCCACACAGGTGAGAGTGCAAGCATCCCTCAGCCCCTCCATAAGTGCACTATTCCTGACCCTTTCTGAATAGTAAATATCTATAAAGCAAAACAAAGTGCATGGCAAAATTGTTGAACTTTGTGATCCGGTCTGGGTCATTGTCCAGCAATAATAGCGGTAATGCTCGTTTTAGCGGGGTAGAAGGCGGCAAGGAAACTGGATGGGGGTGTGCGGGATATGGGTTAAGGAATGGGCCAGGCAGGCCCGTGTTGAAGGGTAATGAAAGACAGGCTTGGCACAGCCTGAAGTAGGACGGTGTGGTTGGCACGCTGGCTGGACTCTGGTTTTCATCAGGCATGGAAAAAGAAAGCGGGGGGTTGCCCACCCTCCTACTAAGCTGGGATTTGCGGCCCACCATCAAGAGGAGTCTTGCATCTCAGTTGGTTAAAACAGCAGAGGGAAATTTTGGGGAGAGACATTGACAGAAGAGGATGTGGGGTGGATGTGCTTTAGACTGTTAAATGCATGAAAGGCTACTCACAGCGAAGTTCTTTTTCCCATTGAAATGACTGGATTTCGGCTGTGAAAATTAGCAGAACAAAGTTAAATGCGCTGCTCGCTTTCTTCTCAATAACAAAGTAACCACACACAATAAAAATCACGGCCATGAGAAAACAGCAGTTAACAAAGCATCTGATCATAGCGACGTGGATATGTTTGCACCAGCTCTGCAGTTCAGAACTCCAGTAAAGTCAAGTCACATTTATTCATATAGGACTTTATACAATAGATTGCTTTAAACATGAAAAAACAGTGTCAGTGTTGCTTTCAACTTAGAAATTAGAATTACAACTTCAGTTTCCACTAAAGCAGCTCTCCAGTGTGTTCATGTATTTACTCATGTCTGACCTCAATGAAAGAAATGAACCGGAGAACGGGAGAAGATTTACATTTTAATGAATGCAGAGTAGTTCGAGGTTAGATTGAATGGTAGTTCAAAGGTGTTTTCAGCCGCGGTGGACTTTTGTTGAAAGTTTGCTTCGGCAGACTGTTTTGAACTTGTTTCAAACTCGTTTAATTTTGGCCTAAATTTTGTCTGAAATTACGTCACACCAGTTTGTTCTTTGATATTGCTTGAAATATCAGCCATAATGGGAAGCCATGTTCACATTCAGTAAAATCACAAACATGAAGCCCTCAGTTAGAGCATGATAGTGCTTGTAACAATTAAAAAACACCCAAAAAACTATCTTAGGAAGAAAAAGTCATTGCTCAGAGGTTGATTTTTCATAACTTAATAAAGTTCTCAGTTATATTTCATTTAAGTATAAATCTTTTTTCTCTCCTATATTCTTTTGGAGAAATTAAAAAGTAAGTAGGCCATTTTTTGACAAAGTAAGTGTATAGAACTATAAAATCTGGATTGCATTGCTAAGATAATTTGTTTGCTGAGAAATGTTTAAATCTCTGATATTTGATTGCAGACTTTGGTATTATATTGCTATCAAATGTTTGAGACATAATTTAAATCTTTAGTGAAACTCAATGACAAACATGGTAGATTACCCAGATTTTTTGTCTTAGTGTAATCTTCTCCATTTGCTTTACATCCAGCTTTGTTGATATCTAGGGGAGAAAAAAAACGAGGTTTCAGCTTTGTGGTTTTTGTGTCCTATGAGAGTGTGTAATCAACTTGCAATCCTTGTTCTGAAAGCTTAAAATGTTGTTTTGTTGTTCCTTATTGCAGCAAGACTCCATTAAATGGGTGTATAACAACAGCGAGAGTGCACAAGAAGACCACCAGAGAACCAATCAGAAGCCCGCCGCAGGGGAGAACGGAGATGTGTTTGAGTGTAAAGTTGAAGGTGCTGTTACACACACCAGTGCACTTACTGTAGACACAAGTACACACTCTTTCAACCTCCCACACTATCCGTGATAATTAGTCTTTTTCTTCGTCCTCTCACTTCTCAAGTCTCACTTCAGTAGCCTCATGCAGAATTCACAGGACATGGAAACAACTCATTTGTATTTGGTATTTTGTTACCTAACATGAAATAGATTGATGGCCTCTAGATGAGCTCCAGCCATCTAAAGATTTGCCTATTATTAACTTGAATCTGTTTTGATCTGCTCAGAAGCTTGTTTCCGCCACAGAATACAACTTTTTAAAACATAATTGCGACTTTTTATCTCACAATTGCGAGTTTAAATCTTGCGATTCTGACCTTTTTCTCAGAATTGCGAGATATAAAGTCAGAATTGCGAGATATAAACATGCAATTCTAAGAAAAGTTTATATTCTGACTTTATATCAATCAATTCGATCTTTATAATACGAAATTGCGAAAACATTTCTGAATTGTGTGATAAAAAGTCACACATACATTTTAAATTGTTTATTCTGTGGCGTCAACAAGCTTCCATAGCTCAGACTGGTAACATTGAGCTGGTGTGTGTGTGTGTTCAACAGAAGTCATGGACAAGTTCAACACCATCGCCATAATAGACGGAAAAAAAGATCACGTTAGCCTGACGGTGGATAACGTGTATCTGGAGTACGGCGTCATGTACGAGTATGACAGTACGGCCGGGATGAAGTGTCACGTCTTGGAGAAAATGGTGGAACCAAAAGGCTTTTTCAGCCTCACGGCCAAGGTAGAGTCACATGAGTTCCCACAGACACACACCAGCCATTATCTCTGCTGTAGAACACCAGTGAATGAATTCATACAGAATCAGAGGAGACAACAGGGATTGTCTTGTACATTTGTGAGGGCCTCTTCACAGTTCACACATAACACACAGCCACTGATAGAAGCTGACAGCAGAGTATATTAAACCAAGTGTGTGTGACAAATAAAAAATGGTCTTTACGACCCCCTGCTGTGGAATAAAAGGATAAACACTTTAAATCACAGAGCTTGCCGCTGTGTGGAAACTAAGGAAGGGAGTCGCATGGAACTATTGTTCTTACAAAACGATATTTCTGCTATTTTTAACTCTATTCTGCAATGTTTATGATTGTCAGAACTATTAATACAAAAATATTTTTCATTAAATGAAATTTCCTTAAAAAAAAGCTCAATTGTAACTCTGACATCTAGAAATTCACGAACATGTTTACTGGAAAACAATGATGCAATGTGGAATATTACATCACAATATATATATCTCTATTTCAAACTCTTTATTTATCATTTTTAAATATTTAAATCGTTTAATGTAACAATACATTCACTTTCAAGAATGAGATTCCAAAAAAATCTTACCAACCCAAACGTAGGAATAATATGAATATGTATTTTCGACCAAACAAATGCAGCCCAAAAATACATATTCATATTATTACAATTTAAAATAACTGCATAATATATTTCTGTGTGTGATGGCAGCATAGCTATTACTACAGTCTTCAGTGTCACATGATCCTATAAAAATAATTTAAATATGCTGAATCTGAAGCATTTTATATTATTGTAAATGTTGAAAACAACTGTGCTGCTTAATATTTACCAGATTTAAAAAACTTTTGATGTATACATGTGATGTTGTGCTGTTATATATACTGTATACTGTACACATTTGCCAATCTTTTTCTTTATCTACTGGCAATCAAGTATTGTGCAGTTTATTATCACAGAAATCTTGATTGTCAGATGTTTTTCTATTCAGTCGTTCTCCAAGTTTTGAAAGAGTTACAAGTTTCATGTGCAGTGCCCACATCTCTCTGTTTTTGCGTCAGCAAGGGAGCGAGAGAAAGAGATACTGTTATGTGAAGTGTGATATCTGCTGTTGATCATTAACGTTTGCTTGAATATGTTTAGCATTGCATGCAGCATCCTGTGTGATCTCAGCTGTTCTGAATATCATGCTTGTTTACGAATGAACGCCATATTTCCTTTCACTAAAAATTGATTTCTGAGATTTACAATCTGCGTTAATGAACTAACAGCTGTCAGGCAAGACTGTTCAGCGTTCAGCGGCGGGGGCATCACAGCTTGACAGTGACATCTCAGAAACGCACCTAATGGGACTCTGATGTATTGACATGTTCTACATATTATAGACCCTTTTTTGTTTTTAATCCCCTTAACTGCCAGCAATTTATGCCTTATTACAAACATCTGCTTGAGTAGGTCTGCACTTCCTCTGGGAAAACTTTCTTCAGATGAATTTTTATATTTCAGTGCTGTTCGGCAGATTACATGCAAATGTTATGGTCTCAGCGTGCTCTTAAATTTCTTGTCTCCTCCACAGTCTCGCAGGCAGAGGCTTCTCTCTCTTATGAGAAAATACTTCTACAAGTGTGTGTGTGTGTGTGTGTGTGTGTGTGTGTGTGTGTGTGTGTGTGTGTGTGTGTGTGTGTGTGTGTGTGTGTGTGTGTGTGTGTGTGTGTGTGTGTGTGTGTGTGTGTGTGTGTGTGTGTGTGTGTGTGTGTGTGTGTGTGTGTGTGTGTGTGTAAATGTTAACTCTAATTGGTGCTGTACTTTGGTTTTATTTTTTATTGCTCTATATACTATTACACTTTGTTGCATAGACAGCGGTAGAAGTGGTAACTGAGTATAGAAGGTTATTATATTATATTATTAAAATTATATTATATATATTATGTTTTCATTCATTAAATAATATCAATGAATTATATATATATATATATATAATTTATTGCATATATATTATTATCATATCAATCATATATCATATTATATATTCAATAAATTATATATATATATATTGCATATATATTATTATTATTAAATGAATATATAATATATAATATAATAATTTCAAATTATATTTTCTCCATAAAGATGTTAATTCATAATTAAACCAATTAAATGACATTTACAGAATTTATAATATAATATATTTAGTGCGGTCAAATCGATTAATCATGATCTAACATAAAAGTTTGTATATAGTTTGTATATGTATTAGATGTGATTGTGAATTAAATCACACCTGATTTTTCAATGATGATTCAATGAAACAAAAAATAATTAATAAATAAATACATATACTCAAAAGCTGCTTCCTTCTCATTGAAAATGAACTGGGAACTCATGGTTACTGTGAAACGTGTTAAATGGTCTTAACCTTTAAAAAACGCTCCTATAAGAGAACATCTACTGTACTCTTGTTTTAGTGTAAAGTTTTTACAGTCATACAAGTATTAATGAAATATGGGGTTAGATGCAGCATGTCCCTGCAATAACCACAAGGGAACAACTACATTTTGTGTATCTGTTTTGGGAAATGCATGCAGTGTGTCTAACTTGACCTACTGTACAGCAGATTTGCTCACTTCATCTTCATTACTAACAAATTAATGGTGGAAAGCACATCTGTTATATGACCAAAGCACTTTTTTTTGCCCGAACCCACGCTCTATGTCTTTCTTTGTGTGGTTTGTCAGATTTTAGAGGCCTTGGCCAGGAACGATGAGCAGTTGGTGCAAACCTGCAGTCGACTGAGCTCCAGCACAGAGCTCATCCCAGAGGACCTGCAGACCAGATTCAGTGCCATGTGCGGCGAGAGACTGGAGCATGTCAATCGAAGAATCACCAATTACAGGAAGGTCAGCACCAGTTGTTTGAAACACTTCTTCTTAAAATGAATCTGGACTGGTTTGTGCTAGTGTAGCCAGTGGACAAGCATAACTGTTGTGTTCACTAGGAAAAGCTTAATGTCAAGGGATTTGTAAAGCACAACTGTGCTGTGCTGTGCAATTTTAGCAAAATGTGGAAGTACCGGTAAATGTAAAATAAGTAGAAAAATGCGAAAAAATGTAAAATGAAAGGGAAGTTTATGCTGCTCTTTTCCATGCAATGAACATTTAATGGACCATAAAATAATGAAGGGAAAAAAGCACAATAATACATGAAATCTAAAACTGAATATTATTATTTATTACTTGAAAAATACAATAAAAGTAGCAGATATGACTGAAGATTCCTTCCTTGACTTTTCATTTGATATGGCATATTCAGATACATTGTCAGATACCTTTTTAATTTGTGTTTGAACTATTAATTTTAGATGTTATTTTTTAAGCTTGTTGACTAAGTCTTTGCTAGAATTAAAAAAAAATTACACCTGCACACCACATCCAAAACACAACTATATGCTGGTGTTTTAAGCAGACTGGATCTAACTCTGTGCAACGCTGTTATTTTGAATGTCTTGATACGTTTCTTTGGTTGGTGGCCTTTAGAAAAGCTGCAGCTAAGAAAACTTCGTTTGACTTGTAGCACTTCTATTTAGGTTACAGAACAGGAAACCGTCCCACCCTGTCCTTTTTAACACCAGCTGGCCCTGATTGATGAAATATGCGAGTCCACCAGTACCAAGGGAAACGGGATTGTGCAAAATGTCATTTTTAATTTCCATCAGCTGCTTTTATTTGGAGCAAGAAAAGGAAAATATGTCTGCAAGCATCTGTCCGTTTCCCTTGTTTTTCCCTGTGATCTGATTCAACATCCCACTCAGCACTGGATTAATTAGCCGTTGCTTCACCGGCTATAAATAGCTCTGAACATCCCGTCCCGTTGCATAATTTCCCTTCTGCTGCGTTCTCAGTAGGGCCCTGTGAGAGGTCTGGCAGGGTCCGGACCCCGGACACGGAAGCTCCCTGTTTGTCAAAGCTATTCAGGAATGTGGGAAGTCAGGTCTGAAGGGAGGCTATGTGTCCAGTGCAGCTGTAACCCATCCAGTGTAGCCCGTGAGTGCAGCCATACCCGACCACAGCCATACAATTGTGTTGTCATTGTTGGAAAAAGGCGAGGTTCAAAACCCTGCTCAAGGGGAACATTGAGGTCTTGTCAGATTATTTAATTACATGCTCCTGTGCCTGAAACCGTAGCTTCAAATGCAAGTTTAATGGTTGTAATTTCAGGTGCAGTGTGGAACCATTAACAAGCAATTTTGCTTTGTAAATAAATTACCCCTGATTGATAGATTTTCTACAAGTAGGGCAATATGTGTGGCCGATGTCGATGGAGGTCCTTCTGTGTTTTATTACTTATGATTTTAAATTATTTTTTCTAGTTGTTCATGATTACAGAACCAGCCTGTTGACTTAAACCACCTTAGACTGGTTTAAGTTTTTTCTCCCAGCACAGTTGAATATACTATCTGTCAAACAGGAACATCCATTGCCGGGATGAGTAGGTGATTGGTGGGCTGGTGTATTTATAGTCTGTTTTGTATAGATTGAGCTTTTGTATACTTTATAGATTTGAGGATTAAACTGGACCAGGGCATGATGGGAAAGTGCTGAGGCATACTGTACTTTGCATTTTAGCATACCAGACTCAATCCAATGATATCCTGTGGCTAGCCCTTATTAAAGCCTGGCTGTTTTTTTTAGTACTGCAGTACTGGTTTAGATTATTTAAATAAAAACCAATAAGCTCTTGTTCATAAACCGTATCTTACACTAATCCGTCTCTGCTCTCAGTTTTCACGGGTTTTGAAGAACCGGGCCTGGCCCACATTCAAGCAGGCGAAGTCTAAGGTTTCCCCTCTACACAGCAGTGACTTCTGCCCCACCAACTGTCACATCAACGTAATGGAGGTGTCTTATCCAAAGACCACTACTTCCCTTGGAAGTGCCTTCGGAGTCCAGCTGGACAACAGGAAAAATACTCTGGAGAAAGGAGGCCGCAATTCAGAGCAGGGTGAGTGAAAATATATTCCTGAATTGAATGCACAACTAGAGACTGCTTGGGAGCAATGAGTTTATGTCTATTAGATTTGGTTTGTGCTTTCAGGTAAGCTGAACCCCATGGTTTACGTCCAGCATAGTATCACCAGCATGGCTGCTCCATCCGGACACAGTCTGAGCAGAGCTGAAGGTCACGGTCTGCGATTCCTGCTACGAGAGGATGACCTGCTCATTCTGGACGCCTACCACAAACTTCTGACCAAACTCACCACTGTTGTCAAAGAGATGGAGTGCTACGCCGCACAGATTCATGAGTATGGCGTTTTTATTTGGTAATATCTGTTTTGTCATATGAACATGTTATCTGATATATCATCATCAGGGGTGTTGGTTTAGCCTTGTGCAACATTTGTAAAAAAAAAAAAAAAAAAAAACAATACTTAAAATGTCATAAACTCTTTTTTTTAAGTGAATCAAAACCTTAGGCTACGTCTACATTAATCCTGATAGATTTGAAAACGGAGTTTTCTGTCCACATTAGCGGTTTCCAAAAGTTTCTCATCCACACTAAAACGTCGGAAAATGTTAAATTCATCTAATAATTTCGTAATTTTCAACGAAATTACGTCAGATTTTAACAAGATTTATTTAGTTAGAATCAAAATTAAATGACGTCAGAAATTACGCATATTGTTCCCTGATGTGACAGTTCTTAAGACTGCTAGAGTCTCTATGGGATGTTTCTTTATCAGCAACAATTTAATCTTTGTGCATTTCACATGACCCAACATCTGGAGTTTGCATTATGTTTTTTTCTCTCCAACAACTACATGTGTTGTGTGTGTGAGTGTTGGACACACTTAAGCAGAAAGGGGGTGGGTGGGATACTTCCTGTCTGAGCTGAGCTGTTGATGGTTTCATTTTCTGTAAGCACATTAACACCTTGAAGGAAATGGGACACTCTGAGGTCGGCCGTATTTCAAAATGGAAATCTACAAAAAAATGCCACGAAAGAACTGTACTGCGTATACTGTAAATGTCACTCTCGCTGAGTAATTTGCAAAGTGGCACAAGTGCCTAACAAGACTGCGTTACGAAACTCCTCTTTTTCTGTCCCTCCTTCCTTTCCAATTTGTGTCATACCACCTATAATATAAATACAAAAAACATCCATTCCATTATTATTATCACTATCAGCCTTTGAGTTTTCATCAATTGGTTGAAATCACACGGTCATAGCCTCTGTGGACATGATGGCAATTTCAGCCAGTCTTGATCTATGGTGCGGGGCGACACCTTTCTCTGCTGCTGCCATATGCTTGTCAGTGCCGATTGTTGGCTGAAGGTCTGTGAGTGTGCTTATTGGCAAGGCCATCCTTGATCTGGTGGGGAGATAATGACCTTCCTCACAGCCCTGGGCAAGAGAGAGTGCTGTAATGACTGCCTGGAGCTGGTTGTCAGACAGCCATCCCTATCATGCAGGAATAATGGGGCAAATAGCAACCGAGTAGCTCATTGGAGCCACTTCTGGAAGCCTCTGACTCTACTGTTGATTAAGAAGTGCATTGATCTCTACAGTTGGAGGGGATGAAAAAAAAGCTAAGAAAGGCAAAGTATGAAGAGGTCAGAAGTGGATGGTTTCAGACGGTGCCTGGTGTTTGTTGGTACTGTATAACCATCTTGGGTCAGTTGACCCAAAAAAATGGAAATTCTGTAATCTTTTTATCACCTACATGTCGTTCCAAACCTGTGACTTAATATGACTTTATCTTTTGTGAAGCACAAAAGAAGAAATTTTTAATTTTTTTCTAAATGTTCTCCGGTCTTTTGTTCATAAAATAAAAGTTAATGGGGTGCAAGCTATGTTTTTTGGACCTCACTGACTTTCATTATATGGACAAATCAGTTCGAAAATTCTTAAGAATATCTTCTTTTGTAGGCCACAGAAGAAGAAAAAAATGTATACATGTTTGGACCAGCAAGGAGGTGAGTAAATAATGACAATTTTCATTTGATGAAATGGATGAACTGAGGTAGGACCCACTCAGCGAAGTCCCAAGGGGGTCTCAACATGATTCAAGGCCCATTCATACAAAAGGATAATAACTATAGCAATAACCATATTAGCATCCACACCAGTGGACTATATCGTTCTGTTTATTCTAAGTGTGCATTGCAAGTGTATGCTCATTATAACAGTCGTCTACTGGTTTAAATGCTCGAGTTATTCTTACAATTCTAATGGACACTGCTGTTTTTTATATTTAGAATGATTTTTCATTATATCTATTTTCCTCGGTGTGAATGGGCCTTTAACATTTAAAAGTAAATATCAAGATATGTCTTATTTAAACTCACCCCCTTAAAAATTGTTTGTCTTTTTGAAAAAAGAAACTGGATTCCCACACTCTAGAATGTGATGTGATTAAAATTATTTCTGTACCTGGAAATGTGATTTATGTAGCTGGAATATATATTTTACTAGTTACAAGCTCTAAAATAATTTATTCGAATGACAAAACATTTTATTCTTGTCCATTCAATTACAAATGACTGAAAGAGTCATGTGAATTCATTGGTTAAAAAGAATGGGGAGCTTACAGAAAATTAGCTTCTAAAAATCCTGAAATCATAATATTAATAAATGAATAAATCACTTTTTTATTTGCAGACACTAGGATATCCCATAATTTAAAATAAATATTGAAAAACAAAACTAGGGCTAGTGGGCCTTTGAATATCATTGTGGACAGTGGCTTGATAACCACTGACTTAAAGTCACTCTAAAAGTCAACATAAATTCAAAATGTATCCTATTTGCTTTCTTAATAGTGTCATATGTGCTCTGCGTTTGTCCCTGGACTTTTATGTTACTTCCTGCCCTGAGTGCCATGTTGTATTCCTTTGTAGTTTTTTCCCCCTTAAAGTCGGCATGAAATCAAAATTGACCCTATTTACTTTGTTAGCGGATATTACTAGTCTTGTGGTGAACAATTAATTCATGCAAGTTAATACACAGAAAAAAATTGTTTGCCGAAGTTATCTTTAATCAAAGTCTGAAAAGTTACTTCCGGGTCTTGAATGGTTCTTTTTCTGATGACATAGGCTTGACGGCTTGGGTTGGTTAATCGCTTAACCACTCCCCTCAAACCGTTACTCTGCTATGGGCGAGAGATGGAGAGGAGAGGAGGGGGGGGGGGGGGGGGGGGGGGGGGGGGAGGGAGATGAGGGGGAGGGGGGAGATGAGGGGGGGGGGGGGGGGGTTGTGGCTCCTCAAGCTCCTCAACCTCTGGCAGCCATGGAGCTTGGCCCGTCAAGTACACCACTGGCCAGCACCATCATGCCTACTGGATCTGTCTTGGGGCTACAGCTCCTCCCAAGGCGGCGACGTCCGCTACAGCTCCTCCCATGGCACAGACGTCCGCTACAGCTCCCTTCCAAGGCAGCGGCGACGTCCACTACAGCTCCCTTCTAAGGCAGCGGCGACGTCCACTACTGCTCCTCCAAAGGCGGCGACATCCACTACAGCTCCTGTAGTGAGACATACAAACTGTGCAGAGCTGTGGGTCCCCAAGACCAGGATTGAGAACCACTGCGCTACAGCTCCTCCCAAGGCGACGACGTCAACTACAGCTCCCTTCCAAGGCAGCGGCGACGTCCACTACAGCTCCTCCCAAGGCGGCGACGTCTGCTACAGCTCCTCCCAAGGCGGCGACATCCACTACAGCTCCCTTCCAAGGCAGCGGCGACGTCCACTACAGCTCCTCCCATGGCGGCAACATCCGCTACATCTCCTCCCAAGGCGGCAACGTCTGCTACAGCTCCTCCCAAGGCTGCGACGTCCGCTACAGCTCCTCCCATGGTGGCGACGTCTGCTACATCTCCTCCCATGGTGGCAACATATGCTACAGCTCCTCCCATGGTGGCGACGTCTGCTACATCTCCTCCCATGGTGGCAACATATGCTACAGCTCCTCCCATGGCGGCAACATCCGCTAAAGCTCCTCCCATGGCGGCGACTTCTGCTACAGCTCCTCCCATGGCGGCAACATCCGCTACATCTCCTCCCATGGGAGCGACTTCTGCTACAGCTCCTCCCATGGCAGCAACGTCCGCTATAGCTTCTCCCACGGCGGCGACATCTACTACATCTCCTCCCATGGCGGCGACTTCTGCTACAGCTTCTCCAAGGCTACTTCTGCTACAGCTTCTCGCATGGCGGCCACGTCCGCTACAGCTCCTCCCAAGCCAGCTCTTCCCGAGACTTTCCCCCTGAAGGCTCTGTTATGGTCAGGCCGTCTCTGTGTCGGATGGCTCCTTTACAGAAAAGGAGGCTGATTAACTCTCCTTGCCGGAGGCTGTTTCTGAACCCTCTATGCCCCTGTAAAGGCAGCAGAGGCCAACTATGAACTTTTTGTCTGCCCTGTCACGACCATGGAGGCTGGCCCCGAACCTTGTGTACTCCGTGGCCCTTGTCCCCTGACTCGCCGTGGCATTCTGCTCTGCTGAGGCGCCCAGCTCCACCATGGTGGTCTCCAGGTCGCCGTGGTGGTTTGCTGCTCCACCAGCTCCACCGTGGTGGTCTCTGTTGTGGGGGGCTCTGTCATATGAGCTCTTTGTTTGTCCCTGGACTTTTATGTTACTTCCTGTCCTGAGTGCCATGTTTTAGTCCTTTGTAGATTTTTCCCTTGATTGTCTTCCCAGGTGTGTCTTGTTAACTTGTTATCTTGTTAAGCTTGTTTACCTCTGTGTATATATAGTCCTTGTGTTTCTCTCGTTGCTTTGTCAGTTGTTGAATGTATTGGTTGTTATTTTCCTTGCCGCTTTGTTCCTTTATTGCGAATGGTTTTTGTTATTTGGTTTTATTATTTCTATTAAATAACCCTGCATTTAGATCCACGTGTCTGCCTGTTTTCTCCTGCTAGATGTTCCTAGCGTTATTAAAAATCATTAATCAGCTCACGTTCTTCCAAATGGTTTGCAAATGGGTCTTACTGTTGACTTTAAGTCTTTAAGGTTTTTTTTTTTTTTTTAGACAGCTTCACTTTTTTTCTCTGAAGAATCAAAGGACATTTTAGCCATATATGCATATACCACAAATCCCATATCACAATCTGTTTCGCTCTAGCTTTGGCTCTATTTCTATACTGTTCTTCTAGTGCAATGCAGATGTTTCTGATCTATCTTGTCAGATAGTGATCTCTTTAGTGTTTGAATGTCTGATTTGACCAGAAGTCACACTCTGATTATAGTTGAAAGTGCTGAATCAGCTGCACGACATTAGCTGAATGTAAAGAGCCTCATATGTCACATGAAAGCACTCATGTATAAATGACCGTAGGCAAAGAGACCCGTGGACCCGAACCAAGATCTCCCCCGCAGAGTCTCATCATTGTTCCCCTCCTCCATTTCTTCACACTGATGCTCCGTGCCCCTCAAGGCCCCATGCTGCGCTCACTTCCTTATTAAGCTCCAGCACAGAAACGGCAGTGGGTGCTCTTTTTTTTTTTTTATGTAGACAGAATGGTACTTGATGGTGGCTTTACTAAGAGGGAACATTGTTTGGGCTGGGAGTCGATTCCATAAATAATTGATTCCTTTATTCCAAGGTGTTGGGAATTGAGAATTGATTCTAAATGTTGGAATCGATTTCATCAAAAGGAACAGACTCCTCTTTAATAGAGCATTTCAGTTCAATAGAGCAATTCATTAATCCATCTATTCTGTAAAATATGTGTAAAAATATGTGAAAAATAACGGGTTTTTTTTTTACATTCAAGCATAAAAAACTAGACCCCTAAAACAAAATCAGGACTTTGTAAACTGGCATAATATGGCCTCTTAAAAAGAAAGAATCGAAAACAAAAGTAAAGAATCGATTCTTGGAATCAACTCTGTCGATTCCACAAACAGGAATCGGAATTGGAGTCGGTTTCTGACAAATTCGGACTCAAACAGCTTCAAACTGCATAGTTGGAGAACTAGCTCAGCTTGAGAGGCCTTCAGGCCTTCTCACAAGTGAGGCATCACTGGAAAGTTTCCTGCGTTTCACACTCAGAGAATTGGTTTGGGTTGGAAATGATTTCGTTGAGGTTTTGTTTATTGTTAGGATGAGAATTAGAGTTACGGTTTGCGCTCATAAGGGAACATATTCCATGAAAGCATGTTTATGTGTCCCCTTTCATTAAAATAAGCCTGAGGGGGTTGTCTGAAACTCAAACAGCGCTTGATATGTTAGTGTGTTCATGTGTGGAGAGACTGGGCCTCAAAACCAAATTGAAAATATAACTTAAATGTCCCCGTGTGAGAAGCATCAAGTGTGCCAGCATCGTCTAAATTTTATCCGCTATTCTCCAGGAGGGGAACTTAGAGGAGTTAAGACTGTTGACACAGCTGTATATGCGTGTTTTGATGTTATTCATATTTGGAGGACCTCTAACTTCCTCGAGTTGTTGTCCGGAAGCCAAGTACAAACAGGTTGTGATTTTGTTTGGCTCTGGTCATCCTCACACGTTCAACTCTCTGACATGATGTGGCCGATCCTCCCAAAACATGTTTGGAATATAACTTACAACCACTTCCATTTGGGAAGTGACAGTTGTTCGAGACCCTGGGATACCCTGGGATAAAAATGCAATAGAAAATACACAATGCAGAGGAAAGGAACCACAACGCAACAGAGAAACCCACAAAATAATGGAAATAAGCCACAACACAAACTAAAACAAGCTGCAAACAATAGAAATTAATCCACAAACAACAGGAATAAGACAATAAATGAGACAAATAATAAATTAAAGGTGTGGTATAATGTTGACAGATAGTGGTTGAAATGGGTTGTGTCCAAATTCAAAATATTGTAGAGGGTTGTTTTTTAGCCAACTGGCAACCCGGTTTATCAAAATACTATTGGGTAAATTGGCGTGGGATCACACAGTCCAAAACAAAAACAGACATTCCGTCATGGAACGCACATTTTAGAGAAGAATAACTGGCAGTAGCATTGTTTTCCGGAGAAACTAGTATGGGAACTTAGCACGTTTCCTATCTGCAAACACATTATGGTATTATTATGCTTTATTCAGTCAAAAAAAAGAAAAAAAAGACATACGGCACCTTTAAGAGAAAATAAATACAATTTAAGAACACTGCATTTTTACAGAATAAGATACAACAACGTTTATATATTTTGTCTTATAAAATATGTTATGCAAAAATATTTGTTCATTTGATGAAAGACTCCTGTTATAATAAACATTTGTTCATCTCTGTTGCGATATCACACACGGTGTCTTTAGCAGATCTAGTCAATAAAAAATAATTACTTTTTCCATTTTACCAAGTTGTTGTGTGGTTAATGTAATGTCCATTTCTGGGATCAGCAGCTTGAATGCTTTTTTTAAATTTAATTTAAATTCTGCAGGACAGGTCTGTCTTATTTTATCTAATTATTATTATTTTCAATAATTCCATTTGATGTTATTTCAATTATGTTTTTAACTGCTTGTATTTATCGTGTTGTCCACCTCTGGTTCACTGAAACAGAGTCATAAAGTGATGTATCTTTCCCTCTGTTTATGTGAGTCGTGAACATGTTTCTGGAGGTGTAGATTCTGACTCTTTTATTGCACATAGATTGCAGTGTGATTAATGTGTGATTTATCTCTCTGGTTCTCCCTCTCTCTGTATTTCCCACAGTTTGCTCTCCTCTATCACACATCCCACCGGGTCTGAAGGGAAGCCTACTGAGAGCTACATTTCAGCCGAGAGTGAGAGTGAAAAAAGTGAACGCAACGGGAAGAAAGTGTGTTTTAATGTGACCGGAGACGAGCAGGAGGACTCGGGTCACGACACTATCAGCAACAGGGACTCCTACAGGTGTGGTGTCTTACAATATACAGAATAGAATATTACATTTATAAATTGCTTTATGTATTGTTATTAATTTATGTAAGCAATGAGGTACGGAAGGCAGCGCTGTTAAAAAACACTTCAATGTTTTCATAATATACATGCAGCATAACCCCTTTTCTCTATGTCTGAAATTATTTGATAAAGGATTCAGTCTCTCTAAACCCTTCAGCCT
This sequence comes from Phoxinus phoxinus, assembly GCF_949152265.1. NCBI lineage: Eukaryota > Metazoa > Chordata > Actinopteri > Cypriniformes > Leuciscidae > Phoxinus > Phoxinus phoxinus. The sequence continues at coordinate 11,981,952 of NC_136899.1, read as the reverse complement.
ACTCTGCTCCGATTGGTCAGATGGCTCAGTCTGTTGTGATTGGTCTACCGCTTACAGCGCTTGTCAAAAACAAATCGTCCATTACCATATCTGAATTTCAGCTTCGGAGGCTTCCTCAGCACTTATACACAGTGATACGAACAGTAACGATTGTGTTGGTTTTAATGTATCAATTCGAGCCCGAGTTCTAATCCTTTGGAAGTGTATGCAAAATGGAGCTTCTCGACATGAAGTCTCATTGAAGACCATAGACTTGCTTTAAGAATTACAGACGTCTCGTTTCAGGCAGTTCAGAATCGGTTCTTTCTTTTGAGTCCATTTATTGTGCACTTTGATCTTTGAAAATTTGCAGACCTTTTACTTTCACAAACAGCTCTATTACACACTACATGAAAGGTAATATTAAAAAAAAGCATAATAGGAGCACTTTGTGATTAAAAACTCAGAAGTATTTAGGAATGTTGTTCAATATGGGTTGTTTGTGTCTGCAGCAGCATTGTTGGGTATCAGTAGTCATAATTTATTCGTAACACATGACTTTTCATCTGATTGCCTCCAGTGATTGTAACAGCAACAGGAACTCCATAGCGTCCTTCAACAGCATCTGCAGCAGTCACTGCAGCTCTTATGTGCACAGTGATGAGATGGACTCAGGTAACGCAACCAGATATCACCCTGCACACATCTGACAACACAAAACCATTGTTAGTTCACTCCTCCATGACTCTAATCAAATTTGGCAAGAGCTTGGATAGGCCTTTCAGACTGATTCTTATCTCGTCGCACTGCACATCAAGCACGCATTTTCCACTTAGTCAAACAGAACCCGCCAAAACACAGCGTCTGCCAAATTGATGGCCATTGATGCTAACTGCTGAACAGATGGAGGAAGAGAGGGATGGGAAAGACTGAGAGTGGAGAGAGAGATGTGTATGCAATGTTATGGCAATAGCTCATTAATGAAACCAATGTGTTTAGGGCTCTATGTTAAATGTGCATTTCCTCTAATGATTACCGCTTCACCCTCTCTCCACACACACACATAATCAATCACATACAGGCGACGAGATGCCGACCAGTGTGTGGATATCTCACGACAAACAAAAGAAGCTACATGGCTTCCTGGAGCATCTCTTCAGTCAGGTGTGTGTTTGTTGTCTGGTCTAACACGTTTATACATCCACATGTAATGTAGAGCATTTGTTCATGTGAACTGTATATGTCAAATTTGGTATATATATTAAAAATAACAATATTATTATTTGTGATGTTATTTTTAATAACAGTGTTAGTTTTGTGTATATTAATTAGTGCTTTAAATCAATTAAAAAACGAACTAATTAATCACACACTTCTGTAATTAATTGCGATTAATCTCACCTAATATTATATTTTTTAATATATTTTCAATAGTGTTGTCAATCGATATAAAATAACTAATTAATCACAAATTTTTCTGTAATTAATCGCACCTAATATTAACGTTTTTTTAAAATATATTTTTATATTGTAATACTTTCACATTGATTATTCAAAGTAGAAACATCAAATACCCTACTAGCATCCAAAGGATGACAGAAAAACACCAGATAATGATTAAATAAATATTTTATATTAAAATTTAATATTTTTATGCGTCAAACTGAATTTTTTTATAATCGCATGCATTAACGTGTTCATTTTTACAGCCCTAAAATTATTACATTTCAAACTTAATTAACTTAACTTATCTTAACTTAACACTCAAGTGTTTTTTAACAGATTCTTTATATGGTCTGGCAGTGTGACATTTTAATTTGAAGTGTACATTTTACATGTAATCCATTAATACGTTTTGTATTAAATAAGAATGATCAAAAACATTGTTTAAACTAGTTTTTGACATATAGCAATAATTAATTAAATAATACGATTTAATTATTCTTTATAAAAATATGTAGTTTTATATCTCCAAGTCCTTATGAAGACTTAGCTTCACCTTTGACCTCTTTGACACCTAAAAACAGGCCAAAGCCCCTCACACAATGCCCCACGGATGTAGTCATTTTCCCCCAGAGATCAATCTGTTCTGTCTCACTCTCCACACGTTTTAATGAGGATGTCTCAATCACCAGTAAAATGGAGCGGCTCACTGCGTCCCTCTTGCCTGCTGTTTGCTTTATAGCACGCAGGTTTCCGGGAGAGCAACACTCCCAGTTCACACGCAGCACAAATGTTTTCCGGGCTTTTGTTTGTGCAAACTGGCTCCTTGGGCACTCTATGTTTAATAACACCAATGGGACTGAGTTTAAACCCAAAAAGTTTGTCCATATTTTCTTAGTCGACCAATTGAAAATGAATTTCCTATGATGTTCTGATCTCATTTTCAGGTGGAGTCCATCACCAGTTTGTTGAAAGGGGCAACCGTGACACGAGCCTTTGAACAGACTAAGTGTTTCACTCCGGGACGAGGACTTCAAGGTATCAAGAAATCCTCATGTTAATGAACTGAATTGTTTTTTTTTTTATTCCTGTTGGCACGGGGTTATTCAACACAGACGATATTCATTAAAGTGACTTTCATGGCTCAGTGCACTTTTTGTTATGGTTTGCATAACTTAACTCAAAGTGCATTGACTGCGCTGAAACTCATAAACTATACATGTTTATGAGATTATGTCCTCAAAAAGATCTCCGGGGATCTCTGATAATGGATTTTCAAACTTTTTCTTGAACCGCCACTCTGAAACGTCTCCTTGTGAAGTCGATGTGAGAGTAGGAAGAGGGGAAAACGGAGTGACATAAATCTGAGCCTGTATTTCATGTGTATTTCAGGGTGGTTGACAAAAGGAAGTATGGCTAAAGTTGGGAGTTTCCTTCAAGCCGTGTGTAGAGTCTCATGATTGACTGCTCCAACCTCAGCTTTGTCCTTAACCACAAATCATCCTAATCAAATCTGTACAATTCATTTTATCTGGGACAGATAAAGAACACCAGACTGCCAGAGATAGTGTAGGACATTTCCTCGATCTGAGGACACTAGGACATTGGACTCATAGAGATTGTCTGGGTCACTTCCTCTGTCTCATTTCCTTGAAAGGAATACTGCTCCTAGGGTCTTTTTATTTTATTTTTTAATTAATTTAATTAATTTATTATTATTATTATTTATTATAATTTTTGTATATCATTTTTAAATATATATATATATATATATATATATATATATATATTTTTTTTTTTTCATATATAATTGTTTAATAATAAAAATAAAAAAATTTTTTTTTATTTTTACAAACACCACATGGAAAGATGTGCAATTTGAATTAAACATAAAACAAAAAGGTGATATCTGAGTTTTTTTATATTTCTGATATTTATGTTTTATTTACATAATTCTTAACACCGAGTTCTCACTTTAAGTGCACTCCAGTAGAATAGTGTATAGTGATGCTCACTTTTAAATGAGTTTCACCCATATGATTGAATCTCTTTAAACATTAAAATGTTTAATTTAAGGAGCCTGAAGCTGAACAGTAGATAAACGGCTCCAGGTATAAACCCCTCCGTGTGTTGTCAGTAGAAACACACTTTAATGCAGCCTGCAGTAACTCCTGAGTCACTGGTTTATGTGATAATAAAGTTTATTCCCAAAGGCACAGTTTCACACAGGATGTGGCTCAAGGTCATTGTGTAGGTTAATAAACAGAGAATGCATTGTTCTAGTGATATTTGAAAGCAGGGAACTCTTGCCTGGGAAATAAATCTTATACGAAGTGATGAGTCAGCGAATGTGGGTACCATCTGTGTGTGTGTGGTCTGAATCTAGTTGTATACCTCCACAAAATGTTGCTGCTTTGCTGTTGTAAAGAGATGAGCAGATTGCTATGTAATCCTCACAGTTTAACGGTTGATTATAACTTGTGTGCCTGTGCATGTGATTTGTTCATTTAAGCTCTCACAGTCACATGCATGCAAGTGAGGAAATGGGATTTGAGTTAGAAATTGAGCTGTTTATTATGGGGCTAGTGACTAGACCATGGCCACATAAACACTCCAAATAAGTGACAACCATTTTTAAATCCCCTAAATTATTATTTTGTGTGGTTCAGAAAATAAATAAATAATAAAAAATAAATAATAATATATATATATATATATATATATATATACAGGTAAAACTCGAAAAATTAAAGTTTCACTGAATTTAAGTAATTCAACTTAAAAGGTGAATCTAATATATTATATAGACTCATTACATGCAAAGTGAGATATTTCAAGCCTTTATTTGTTATAATTTTGATTATTATGGCTTACAGCTTATGAAAACCCGAAATTCAAAATTAGAATATTGTGAAAAGGTTTTCATAAGCTGTAAGCCATAATCATCAAAAAATTTTCGAGTTTCACCTGTGTATATATGTATGTACAGTATAGATATGCAAATGCAGAATTATTTGAAATATTGAAATATTTGAAACCTTGATATTTACATACATATTGCTGTATCTGAATATTTGTATTTTATTTTGATTAATAATAATAAGTGTTATTATTTAAATGCAATACATTTGTATTCATATATACTAGTTACTAATATTAAATTACCTATACTTATGGTTATATGTTCAGTATTATTATGTGCTATAATAATATTGAACATTCATTCTACAGATTTATTTATTTTCGGCACAAAAAACACTGCCGTATGTGCCATTCTGTTTTATTTCAAAGGTGTGTGTGTGTGTGTGTGTGTGTGTGTGTGTGTGTGTGTGTGTGTGTGTGTGTGTGTGTGTGTGTGTGTGTGTGTGTGTGTGTGTATGCGAAATGGCATAAGTGTGTCACTGCTCCATAGCTTTTTATCATCAGCATGGTAACAAGCGTTGACACCTTTTACGGCCAGAGCCATCCACTTTAAGGTCATTGGAGCTATATAACATATTTTCAAAGCACTTGACTCTACAGATCCCACTCCACAGTGTCTTGTGTATTGCGTAAATGTGTATCCCTAGTAGTCTGTCAGTGTTGGCCATGTACTATCATGCACGTTTGACTCCAATGAACCTGTGATTGTTTTTGGACAGAGTTCCACCAGGACATGGAGCCCAAGCTCAACTGCACCAAGAAACTGCGGCTTCACGTCAAGCAAGATCCGTGGAACCTGCCCAGCAGCGTTCAGGCTCTCACACACACCATCGCCAAGTTTGCGGAAGGTCAGTGGTTTCATAACAGACACACACCACATACGTAAAATCCTGGCCAAAAACAACCACTCAAGCCGCTCTTGATAGTGCTAGATGCAGTCGCGAGAGAAGTTGAAGGGAATTTTTCAAGCACACACTGCTAAATGTGAGTTTATGGAGGGGAGAGAGTGAATATTTGGCACAAACTCCCACAGGTCAGCTGTCAGCAATGGCTGAAAAAGCAATCACCTGCAATTTAACTGCCTTACGCTGCTGTATGTGTCTGTGTGTAAGTGCTAAATGTGATGAATTTGCAGGATAACAAGCTGATAAACATTATAGTGTGCAGTCCAATCTGGTGTGCTTAAGACTATAACAGCAGAAAATTAAATCTATAATTTATTAATAATAATATACTTGAAATGTTGCTAGCACTGGGTATTTTTTTATTATTATTTTATATTATTTCATTTTATTTTATTTTTTTAATTCTTTTTATTTATTTTATCAGTTGAGTTGTGCCAATTCTCTGTGTAGAATTTCTGTGAAAAACCTTCTTACTCACTTCACTATATACAGCAGAAAATTAAATATTTGCTTTATTCATAATAATAATAATCAGAACTGCTACTATCAATGGGCAAAACTTTATTTTATTGTTTTATTTTATATTTTATTTTAATTTATTTATCATTATTTAATTTCACTTCACTTCAATGTGCTAAATCTGAAGCTAAGGAGACTGATCATGTCCTGATTTGTATTAAAGGAACACTCCGACTTTTTGGGACTTTAGCCTATTCACCTTATCCCCCAGAGTTAGATAAGTCCATACATACCTTTTTCATCTCCGTGCGTGCTATAAGTCTGTTTGACGCACCCACCGCTAGCCTAGCTTAGCACAAAGACTGGATGTGAATGGTTGCAGCTAGCATACTAATCCAAATAAGTGACAAAATAAAACAAACATTTTCCTATTTACATGTTGTGATTTGTATAGTCACAGAGTGTACAAAAAACAAAGTCACATGAGACACAGACATATTTTAACCGTATAAATACTGGGAACTATATTCTCTGAAGGCGAAGCACTGCTACTTGGGCGGAGTGATAACCGCAGCACCTGAGAAGCGCCGTTTTTTCTTCTGTCAACAAAACCAACGTGACTATACGTGAGTGACTCTAGCTCCGCTCAAGTGTTACTGGGACGACAGAGCGCGTTCGAGGCAACAATACTAACATTACAGGGGATGGAGCCCGTAAACAACTGCAATAGTAGTTACCACCCTATTCATATAATAGTGTCACTAACGTTACATTAGATCTAAGTTAGCTAATGGCACTGTTACAGTAACGTTAGGCTAAACATTTAAAAATATAACGGAACACTTACCGCAGCCGCTCACTTTGTCCTGTATGTGATATCGATGGGATGGCCGTATCCTTCAGCACACGTTCCTTGTGGCAAATTCCCTTTTTTGAAAATAGTCCTCCTCAGTGAAATGTACCGAGCAAACATAATGTCCCTTGATAATCTCATTAGGTGTGTTTTGATCAGTATCCAGAGCAAGTAGCCATTTCTTCATCCGGTCAGCGTTTTTAGTTGGAATTCTATGAAACATCATGGTATTACCTGGTCTCCCTGTTTATTGTCACAGCTCTTTACAATACAGCGAAAATCCACGATTGTAAACTACGCTTTTACTATTTATAAATTGCTGACTCTGTAACCCAAACTCTGAACGAACTCTCTGCTCCTCACCTCGGCGCGTCTCATGTGCTGCGGTTATCACTCCGCCCAAGTAGCAGTGCTTCGCCTTCAGAGAATATAGTTCCCATTATTTATACGGTTAAAATATGTCTGTGTCTCATGTGATTTTGTTTTTTGTACACTCTGTGACTATACAAATCACAACATGTAAATAGGAAAATGTTTGCGTTATTTTGTCACTTATTTGGATTAGTATGCTAGCTGCAACCATTCACATCCAGTCTTTGTGCTAAGCTAGGCTAGCGGTGGGTGCGTCAAACAGACTTATACACAGGTTTCTTGTATACAAACAATACCGGATGCGCGCGCATCCAAGAGGCAAGACCGCTATATGTTATGCCGAGTTCTGTAAAAGAACATTGTAATTAACGTAGATTTCGCATTGTTTGTAAATTCTTGTTGACTCAATAATAAACTGCAATTTCAGAGTTGAATCTGTTTGCTTGTGTTTCATTTGCATATTAATATAACATTATGTAAAAAGTTAGTTAGTTGACTAGTATGAAATTGTCCAACTAAGTTTGCGAATCAAAAAACATGACATACCCTATGCATTTAGGTTAGTTTACAGCACAACAGCTCCGCGTCATCTCTGCTTCTGCTAGATATAGCCGTAAAGACTGTTGCTTTCTGCCTCTTAGATGCGCGCGCATCTACGTGATGACGTTCCACAGAAACCCGTGTATAGCACGCACGGAGATGAAAAAAAGTATGTATGGACTTATCTAACTCTGGGGGATAAGGGGAATAGGCTAAAGTCCCAAAAAGTCGGAGTGTTCCTTTAAGTGAACTTATTTAATGATTGACATTGTTTTTTATGTTCTCTCAGAGGTGAAAACTCGGCTGCTGTTGGTCCTACTGCAATACACAGGTGGGTGTCGATTAAAGCAAATTCACTTGGGCATATTATTCAAATACTATTAATATACATGACACATAATGAACATTCATCATTTACGGTCTCTCCACCACACTTTTATTCATATCTTATGCATTATAATCTGTCACATCAAACAGTAGGCCGTCTTTTGAGGTCACCCTGAATAAATGACTCTGAATTGAGAATTTCTCCACACAGCAGTTCTCATACACCTGCAAACAGCAGCCCAGCATCCTTTGAGAGAAATTATCCACATGAGCGGAGCCCTTAGAGAAATCTGCAATCCCCTTAAGGAAATTGTATTTAATAAAAAGACCGTTTTTCAAGGTTATGACTAGAAAATGCAGCTAAATTAAATACATTTGGCAGGGAAAAATGAGCAGCCTTTAGTTATGCTGTCTAATGTGTTTTAGGTTCATTGGGAAGTGAGAAGATATGTCTTCAGATCATTTGTCAGCACTCTTTTGTTCTGATCAGTAGCGGCTCCTGAGCGTAAAAGTAGGAAGATTCTGGGTCTTAGCGCTAGTTTATGATAAACATTTTATAAGCTTTATTTTCTGAACACACGCAGACACACTTTTGTCAGATGTCAGCCTGAGGATGGCGCTGTAATGGTGATTGACAGACATTCGTAGTGAAAATAAGCAGGGTAGTCGGAAATCTGCCCCAATGGCTTTCAAATAGAGCGCACTGCAGTTCCATTTTTCACCACAGATTTACATTGAAAAATTGTGGGGCGCTGTAGAGCTGAGGACGGGTCAGGCACCCGTATCATAATACATGCCTGCCGAAGCCATACACTAAATTTTAATATATCTTACGACTTAAAATAGTCTAGAAAATCCGACAATATTTGTTACAGAATGCTGTACAATTTATTATTGATTCAGTTTAGAAGTATATGTTATGATTAATATTTTGGTGGGGCTCCATCTGCCCTAGACGGGCCACGACTGGTTCTGATTTTAGTCTCTGAACACAAAACATAATGTGAAGATTTATTCATTTTGAATGAGATGGCACTGAAGGCATAGTTCGTCCAGGAATGACCATACACAACAGCTAATGGCTTGGATTTACCACTACATTATGCTAATTTTACTGTTTTTCTCTTTCCTCAGACTCAGAGATTCAGCTGAGGAGGGATATGGTGTTCAGTCAGAGTCTGGTGGCGGCGGTTTGCTCTTTCTCAGAGCAGTTGTTGGCTGTGTTAAATCAAGCTCTCGGCTCTGAGAGTGAAAGTCAGGAAGCCAGTCGCCGCTGGCTGGAGCAGATCTCCTCCGCTGGTCTTCTGTTCCATTTCCAATCCCTGCTCTCCCCGAACTTGGTGAGTACCTGCCACGGTCAGTGGGCTTTAAAAATAAGCCTTCGCCAGCCTTTCTAGTCTGACATCCTCTTTTGAGTTGGATATATTTTTGACCGAAGGCCACGTATGGCACTCGAACGTGTCAAAATCCTGCTCAATGTGGCCAGCATCTCACAGCCCAGTTGGATTTACCACAGCCTTCTTAGTTACAACATTATGGTGTTTTGTCTGTGCCTGTAAGATATAGTTGTTAAAGCAATAAGCCATCAGAGTGATGTGAATTATAAGGAGTTTATAAAATGATGTCAACAAATACATAATAAAAGACATACAATCAATAAATCAATAAATACGTAATAATGTTAAAAATAATGATAAAATGTATTAATTACAATAATGGCAATGTGTTAATAGCATTTAAGAATTAAAGTTCTGTTTCAATTCAAGTGTTTTAAATTTTGTTTTATTTTGTTTTATTTTTCTGTGTTGTTTTGTTTTGTTCTGTTGTAGCTATTTAAGAAAATGTATTTGGTTTCATATTTTCGTTACAATATCATAATATTATTTGTTTGTTTTGTTTGAATTTAATCTGAAAATCAAGAAAGAAAATATAGACAATGTAATACGTTATAAAGGGCATGGAAATGGATTGAATTCAATATGTTGGGAGATATGGAGTGGGTCAGGGAAGATTTTTGACCACTTCATACGTTTGTTTGTAGTATTTCGTTTTGTATAATTTATATCTTAATTTCAATCGATCTATTGAATTTTAATAAATTATTCTGGATTTAAATAAATAAGAAGAAAATCAAACAATGCCTGGTTAAATGAAGTGCGTAACCAAACACAAGCCCACTACCATGCTTCGGCGTCCTTGAGAAAAAGCCGAAACAATTCGATTTGTTTTGTTTTTCTTTGAATTTGAATCAAGTGACTGGAATTTATTGAATTGCAAGAAAAAAAACTGCTATATATACACAGGTGAAACTCGAAAAATTAGAATATCATGCAAAAGTTTATTTATTTCAGTAATTCAACTTAAAAAGTGAAACTAATACAGTATTATAGACTCATTGCATGCAAAGTGAGATATTTCAAGCAATGATTATGGCTTACAGCTTATGAAAACCCCACATTTAAAATTAGAATATTGTGAAAAGGTTTTTCAGCCATAATCCCATAATCACCCATAATGAATATAAATATATACTGTATAAAGCCATAATCATCAAAATTGTAACAAATAAAGGCTTGAAATGTCTCACTTTGCATGTAATGAGTCTATAAAATATATTAGTTTCACCTTTTAAGTTGAATTACTGACTAAACATTTTCGAGTTTCCCCTGTATATAAAAACATTTCGATTTTAAAGTCTGATGCACAATGGTTGTGCTGAGGATTTCTTTTAATGTCTGTGGATCAGTACAGAGCCTATTGTAGCTGCTGCCCTAAAGTCCATTATTTTACGCATTTAATGAGTGAGATAACTCTTAATTTAACAGAAAACGGTGTGGAGAGAACGACAGCATCCCTGAGCTACTTTCTTCATTTGTTTGTCCTTCTCCCTGCAGATTACATCTGCTTTTTGTTTACCGCCACCAGCTGCAAGGTCAGATCCACGTCTGTGTATTGTGACTCAGTGGAGTTGGCTGTCTTATTGAATTGATGACTGTAGCCATGAGTGTTCTCCCAAACACTGGCAATTTACACAATCTGCGGGCATCCCGAAAGACCAGGGGATAATGCAGGATTATCATGTCTTGTAAAGTGTTTCTGTCTCTGGCTTCGACTCCAGATCAGATTTCACCTGGCTGTGATTGAGGCCAGAGGATTACATTTCTTTATTTGTGTGCGCCTGGGGATGTTCTTTATGCGAAAGATTTATTTGCACCCAGAGTCACTTTATGACAGGGGTAGAACGTGAATGTTTTTCAGCCGAAGGATATAAGAGACGACTATTTCGCTTTGCTGTTCATATTTAATGGAATACTTCATCCAAAATAATAGTCTGAGATTATTTACTTACCCTTCATGTCATCCAAACCTGTATGACTTTCTGTCATCTTCAGTCAGACACAAACTGAACGTTTTGAAGAACCCTAGCATACATATGTTCCAAGAACGTGCATTTTGAGAATGTAATTAAAGACCGGATAACTTTAATGATATTGGAAGAATGTTTGTTCATTAAACCTTGCTGTTCTGAGATTTCCCAGGTAGTAACGGTTTTATTTGAGGAATATAAAGACATATGAGGAGGTTTAGATGCAGTATGTCATGACAGACAGGCTTAAATCGAGCATGTAGTCAGACTTAGTTGCCGCAGAGTCTAAAGCTACATGTAAAATGAAGATTCCCAGCGTTTGAGACTTTAGTCTTATCTCCGCAGCACTGACACTCTTCCCCCTCCACCCCCGAACACACTCAGGGGAAGGAGAGCAGGCGGCAGCGAGCAACCCGAAGGTAATTTCTTGACATGATATCGCTTGGCAGCTTTTGTAGGCCCCCAGATGAAAGGATTGTGGCATCTGGCACTTGGGAATCTTCGAGAGAGTCAGCCCACGTATCAGACAGAGGTGTCGCTTTCAGATGCGTGAGGACTGGTCCTGCAATTCTCACACCAGACTTGTTCAGATGTGTATGTGGATGGTTTCATCTGCAGCTTTGGGCATACTGTGTGTACGCAGGCAGAAGATGAAGTAGAGAACGAACAGAGCAGAGGATGAAGAACAGATGAATCTCTCTGCTTAGTGTGTCTGACATGAAGCTATAATTGTATTTTGCATCTATACCTAAGCATGCCATAAACCCCCAGCCATTTAATAGTTTTTTTCATTAAACACATGCACACATATTCAGGAGGACATTGTAGTTTAGTAACTGTTTTGTACTTTTTGTATGTCTTTTTTTTCTTTAGACTGATGAGCAGGCCATGCTAGAAGATACACAAGTTGCTCTCATGGACCTGGAGAAGGTCAGCTTTTACTTCCGACAGTTTGAAGGAGAGCCTCTTGTTGCTAGTGAGTACTCTGGGAAGAAGCAACTTCCTTTTTGAACAGGAAATCATTTAAGCTAAATTTACTAGTATATTTACTGTATGTTTTCAGTGTCCCTAAAACCTAAACCACACTTAAAATGTATTTATGTCTGTGCATTATATAACAAAATATCAGTTCAATTGGCATTTGTATTAAATGTATACCACACACAAAATATGCTCAAAATGAGAAAACAGTAAATATATTTTTCTATTATAATATAGTGTTTTTCATAAAGTACTGTATGTGGACATTTTCTGTTGATAACTATTAGTGCAACATATCCCTATTAATGTGATGTAAACATTTTTAAGCATCCAAATGTGTCCAAATATGTTTATATCAAATATTTTTTTGTACTTTGAATATAATTTTATAAAATTTTTATATAATCTGTAATTTCATATGATTAAATCGTAATTATTATTACAACAGTGGCAGTGTATGCATTCTTAACTTAAGTATTCAAAAAGTCACTTGTAAACAGTGTGTTTGTATGAAATATTTTATTCATAAATCCTCTGACTCCTCCATCATGCTGATGTCTTTGTGTCTTTTTCTCCAGATATGCCCATCTCATACCAAGTCGAGGGCACACGGCAGGCTTTGAAGGTCTGTTTTTACCTGGAGGCGTTCTACTTCCAGCAGTTACCCCAGAGACTAAGACACGGTGGTAGCTTCAAAATCTACCCTGTCCTGTTCACCCAGGGTACGATGTGTTTGAATGGACATAGTTAGCCTAAAGCGTGCCAAAAAGTGCTGAATTATGCTCTTTTAAAGTGGAGCCAGTTATTATTTTTTACACAAAATAATACATAGCTAAATGTCTGAATAATGAAATTTTCTTTCATAGCCTTGGAGAGCATGGAGGGATATTATTACAGAGAAAATGTGTCAGTAGAGGAATATCAGGCCCAAATCAATGCCGGATCTCTGGAGAAGGTCAAGCAGTACTACAAGAGACTCCGGTAAGTCATGCTTCACCTGTCAGTCAAACTTCAGCTCTAAAACTTTGCAATTTTCTCTCTAAGCCTTCATACCTAAGTGTAAAGCTGTCATTTTATTTCCTGATGAGGTGGAGTTGGGAATTCTGGGAGATTTTAACAAGTGGCTCAGTTGAATCTCTACCGTGTGAGGGACTGGAAGTGCCATTTGAAATAAAATAAAGTGATGGAATCAATGATCAAGTTAATAGTTAAATTCCCCCTGTGGTGAAAATCAAGCTTTTAATGTTGTGTATATGTCTATGTGGTGTTTTTAATTGGGTTTAAGAAAAACCATGTGCAAATTCATGTCAACAACATTGTTGAGTATTTTCTCTTTAAAACTGCAGTGAACCAAAGACAGTCTCAAACACGCGGTTTGAAATCGCTGGTGTTTCTGACGTCACAAACTAACTTGTAACCAATCATATCAACGTGTGATCATCAACGAGTGAATCTCTGAGTTGGTGCGAGTGAGTGGAGCCGGGGCTAATTTGCATATTCATAGAACCGTGTATACTAAATGAGGCAAGGGTGTAGAGTTACATTATAGCTATTTTAAAGTATGAAGATTTTTTTTTTACTTTTAAATATTTAATTTTAGTGATCAAAGATGAACTTTAAGGGATAAAATTATTGACTACAGGGGGACTTTAAACATTTTGAAATGTAAATAAAAATAAATCACATTTTAAAACTGACAAAAACATAAACATTCAAAACTGCTTTAATTAAAGTTTAAAGATGTAGACATCTGGCTCTTTGCCCATGCTGTAATTATGTCAGTCTGTTTGTATAATGTTTCTTTTGTTGGGATGAAGATGAATGCCCCCAGATCTCAAGATGAGTTCAATTCATTGGTCTGTCAAAGCTGATGTCTCAGATAAACTATACAACCACAACATTCTGGGAAGGTATTCCAGGAACATTGCTGCAGTATATTATGGGAATATTCCCATCTAGGAATCCAGATATCTGTAGATCAGTGTTTTACACCAGTTTCATGTTTCTTTGGTTCTTTAGTTGTATGTTTCAGTCTTCCAAAGGTCTCTTGGGACATTAAAATGGCTTTTGAAACATGTAAGTAGTTTCCAAACCCTGAACATCATCATTGATACTCAGAATATGAGTGAATTTGATATGTTTATGGAAAATAATCATCATGCAGGACCCTAATAACATGGTCTCTGAGCAGCTTATGTTTGCTTTATAGCACACAAGGTAAGCATCTGGTGTACATCTCGGCCGTAATTGGTTACAGTGTGCTGAGGTCAGCCAAGTTTCATTGTGTTACGCGTGCCATAGGGGCATATTACTTTTGGGATTTGAATGGAAGCGAGCCTGCCAATTGTACCAGAGATCAAGTACAGCCGTGGCTTGGTTTGAGGCCAGTGGAAAATGTATGACGGGTTACTCAAGAAATATTGTCTCATTATGTGCAAACACTGTTTTGGTTTGGCTTGCCAACATTCGGGGTGTAATGCTGACAATTATCTACACTGTGCTCTCTGGCATACTGGCATTTTGAAAAAGTCTATCTATATTCCACTAATAACACAATTCTTCAGAGCCTTTTCCATACTCTTGCTATCTGAGCGTTGGTATTGGCATTTTTAAGCCGAGCTTGATGGATTTGTATCGACTGAATGTGAAGTGCGAACATTGAATGTGAAGTGCAAATCCGCGCCTCCTTCAAAATGTCACTGTTCTTATATGGATATGACAATGAGGCGATTATGTGCTAGATGCTAGTCTTCAAATTCTAAACATGCTGTCCACATTTAAATTTTTTCTGAAAAAGTAAATCATTTTAAAATGGACTAGTCAGTGGCTTGTCTAAATAATTAGTTGACAAAGGAACCAATATTGTGTCATATATAATAATTGTATGTTATTTATAATATATCAAATAATAATATTTTGCTGAATATTTATATTAATTACAATAATTATATTTTATATTACACTTGAAATAAATGTACATTAATTAAATACATATAATTACATTAACATATATATATAGTCGAGTGAATTGTTGAGCGAATACATGTATCCAATATACCGGTACTGTTACACATTTGTTTAATTTCTTAACTGTTTACTTTCACTAAAGACATAAGACACTACTGTATGTTTATGAGGAAATCCGCCAATGCGGGCAATTTGACATAGTTTTGTGTGTATATGTCCGTTCAAGCGTAAGAAGATGTGAAAGAACTCAATTCAGTGTTTGCGTCCTTCGGATGTGTGTTGCGCACACAAAACTTCTCAAACAGTGCGAGCGATTACTGAATTGAGTTATCTTTTGCGCTTGAATATTTAAATTGGCAAGGGTTAAAAACCATGCAAATGATAAACTTTCGCGACGATCCAGCACTGACTCGGATCAGTTCCTTCAACTGTCCCGAGTGTCATTTACGCTGGCCCCGGGCCTTCGGGCAGTCCTCATTGTCGAGCTCTGGAAAATACAGGAATAAAGTGTTCGAGTAATCTTAATCCCCAAAGGACAAATGTAGGATCGCCAGATTTTATTTGTAAGTAGTCTTTATTTGTCACAAAACTGCGTTGCACCTATATTGCACGTTTATTTATTTAAACTTGGTAGATCATACAAAACGACCCCTGTGAGATCAAAGCCAAAGAAAACATGCTATTTACATCTTTGGCCTTTGTAAATGATTGACTGTATTGATTGGCCATTTTGCATCTTCAGACGAGTAACGTTCTGAGCCCAAGTTCAATTGATATTATACTGCAAAGATCCAAACAGACCCATGCGCTAATGTTGGTAATGATTTGAATGGAAAAAAATACCAAAATGTCTGGAGTCTAAGGGATAGAGGGATGTCTGTAGATTGCTTATTATCCAGAGCTATGTTGGTTGCTTATCATAATGATACCCAAAGAGAATTATCATTCCCATTTACCTCTATTAGAAATATGAACTATATACTGTACATATATGTTGCTTCATGCATCACCATGATGAAACAAAGGCACATTAAAACCAGATGAAATATATTATATATTACTGTTCAAATGTGAAGTGAATTACTTCTGACATTACTGATGTTGCTCATCAGAGTAAAGCCAGGAGATTGACTTAGTGGTCTTACCACAAAGACCGCATCTGTCTTTACAAAAAGACCATCTTTAGCACATGCCGGGAAAAATTTGGGGCTATAATTTCAGCTAAACTGTTTTCTGTTTGTCTATGTCTTAAAGGAGATAAGACATCACTTGCGATCTCCTCCTTTAAGTCAATCTATTCTGACTGATGAGGTCATTAGAATCATCATGAAACAAACCTAATCTGAAAATAACAAACACATGTCTGGTCTCAAGCGAATTAATTTTGCATTATGTGCCTTTCCATTTCAATTCATATAAGCATATCACATCCATCACTAAAATTTTTAGTTGCTTAAGGCTAGAATGGAGAACCTGAAACCTTTTGTATACCTTCCCAGATCATTAACCACAGCATTGTGTCACAGTGGGGATTCTGACAAAGAGCAGACGCTTAATTCTTGGCCAGTTTTTTATTCAGTTGGCTTACTGTCCAGTCTCACTGTCTGTGACATCTATAAAGTCAAATTTGTGTATACGCAAGTATTGATGATTGATGATTATTATGAAGTTTCCTAAAAATAATGTCACTGTACTGGTTTTGCCGGTCAAAAGTTTGAGAACGATTGGACAGAGATATTTTAACAGTGTCTTCAATAGCACAAATGGCATTAGAGTTGGTAAGTTCAATTCATTTCCATAAATCAGTTCAGTTTCTTTGGCATAATCGCTCAAAAAAAATGTCTAATGGAAGTTTGGGAAGAAATGTCTTTTACTGTTTTAGTTGTTGCATTAAATTTGTTTAATTTTTCACTGCTTGGCTGAGATGATGATTGGCTTCATCTGACTTAAAAAAAATCACCCTTTTAAGCCATTACAGCGCAAATACAGAAATATGAAAAAAACATATCAAATATCATAAAAAGGCTAATTATACATATTAGCATTAGATATATATTTTTCATAAATTGGATCTTTAATACAAGTATAGTTTGTCTTACTGCATTGGCAGATTATTTTAGTTTTAAGTACAAACAAAAAGTGAAATATTTGAAAGCAAGGAGAATTGACAGAAGGGATGGTGTGAAAGAAAGACAGCTAGAATAGAGAGACACGTGTACTACTACACTGGCAGAAGTGAATACGTGAGGTTTTTGCCTTTATTTGTACCACATTCAGCACTACATTAGCTCACATTATTCAGTCCAGACGAGTACAGTATGCAGTGTTAATGTGGTCTTTATCAAGTTGATGTCAGCTCCAGTTGTGTCTTTTCATGGAAAGCACTTTTGGAGACGGCACAGAGTACCCCTTTTCATGTGGAATGGAAATGAAAATAGTTTGACTACAGTTGGCACATTTAATCGAATCTGTGACTCATCTGGTAGTTTTTAAGCTGTTCAACTTTGTGTCCAGTTCATGTCCAGTTCATCTCCCTTCATAAATAAGACTTCAAAGTATGGGATAGAAGCTTCTAATACACACAGTAAGTCAGTAATAGTTGAGACCTTGATGTGGCATCAGATGCGGTGGCTGATTTTTCTGATGATGAACCGCCAAAAAAGACTTTCATTTCAAGTTTTGTGGATTGTTAGATTAATTCCACAGCTTTGACTAAAAATAAACTAGTTTTTTTTATTGTTCTCTTAAACAAGGCATTCACTGCTGATTTCAGATCTAAACTCCACATCCCCACAAGTTCTTTGTTTTTCCCCGAGTTACTGAAGTGAGACATGTTTGTAGGGGTCTCTGCGGTCCTAGTCATGTGGATGTGGTGTGTTTGATACAGATGGGTAGTTCGTTCTTGTAGCACTCTGACCCTGTGTTAGGTTTCTGGATTGTGGGGATGTGTGTGTGTTAGACAGCTGGATTAATGGCCATACTTATCAGCCGGTAAAAACTCGATGCTCGGCTAGTCGCGTGTCTAGAAGTTGCCGTAAGAACTGAAATTGGTTGAGCGATCTGGTCCCAATGGGAAGACACCTAAACATGGGCTGAAATATATTTGTGTGTGTGTGTGTGTGTGTATGTCTGTTAGAGTGCTTTTATGACAGCTTTGACGGAACCAGCATGACATCATGTTTGTGAATGGGTTTGTAATTAGCTGAGGTTTGTTGAGGTCATGCATTGGCTCATGGTGGCGGTTGAGGCCTAGCGCTATTTGTAGATTTATCGGTTTTCTTGAAGGCGTGATGGCCTGATAATGACCATGATGCAATGCTGAGACTAAAAAAAAAAACAAATAAAACAAACCTTTGGCAGAGGGCACAATATTTGCCAAAACCAAAAGTAAATGTTAGACCAGGAGTGTCAAGAAAAAATAAATATGCATGTTTGGTCAAATATGACAAATTGAATTTTATACAATTTTATTTGAGCAAATATTAACTATGCATTCTTAAAGCTACATTGTGTAGGATATTTTTCCATCTATAGCGGTGAAATTGTAGTGTATTACACTGCATTGCCAGGTGTTCACAGGTCATAGTGAACACCTGGCTACTTCAGTTAGCACTGAAACCTGAAGATCATCATGAAGTTTAAGGCCCTTTGAAAGGTCTTGTTTCCTCATTTTTACAGCCTCTGTCCTGCAAATGACTTAATTGCATGATTTAAACGACACATGTCAGGGTAGATAATGCTGTTAGACCCCTGTAAACTTCACACTGCTGTTGCACAGAAATACACACTTCTCTTCTCCAGACTTTACATGAGCATGACGAATCTGGGTAACACTTTAGTTTAGGGTCCAATTCTCACTATTAATAGTTGCTGATTAGCATGCATATTACTAGGATATTGGCTGTTTATTAGTACTTATAAAGCACATATTAATGCCTTTCTGCATGATCATATTCTTCATCCCTTAATCCGACCCAATACCTAAACTTAACAACTACCTTACTAGCTATTAATAAACAGTAATTAGGAGTTTATTGAGGCAAAAGTCATAGTTAATAGTTAAATAATTGTGAGGATTGGACCCTAATTTAAAGTGTGACATGAATTTGTTCTGTGGAATATATATATATATATAATTCTCACATTATCTGTGGGTCTGACAATTCCATCTTGATGGAGTTTATGAATGTATGTAAATGTGTTTTGATGTACTGTGGTATTGCAAACAAATTTCAGTAAATTAATTAAAGACATCGTTGATTTGATTCAGTAAATACCTCTATTTGCATCTAAATACAACTCCATACTATCATGGTCCCGCTGAGGCATGCTGTATTCATTCATCAGTGTCTAATCATGCCTGAAGACCCCAAAGCACACTGGGTAATGCTTGTGAAATAGGGCCAGGAGTTTTTTTTTTTTTTTTCAGGTTTTAAGATGAAACAGTGCAGTGGCTGCAATTTGCTTTTAGGCCCAGCAAACAGAGGCGCAGCTAAATTGGTCCCATCCTTGGATCCTGTCCAGCATTTCCATTAAAGTCTCTCATAAGAGCCCATGGAGAGAAAACACAGGCCATCAGTTACTGCACAGTGTGCCTTAAAGGAAAGACCACTGCTGAGTTACGACTCCTGCAGGAGGGTCCCACGTTCACCACACACAGAACAGGGCACATGCTAAGATAACACTCCCCTCTGGTTTAATGGATTACAGTTGCTTGCTTGAGTAGTGACTCTTAATCGCAGTATAAAGCCCACCAGAACCAGAATCCATTTTCACAGCGTGGGGGGTTTGTTGTTATGCTTTATCTTTGATGAAATTCTTTCTTTCTTTCTTTCTTTCTTTCTTTCTTTCTTTCTTTCTTTCTTTCTTTCTTTCTTTCTTTCTTTCTTTCTTTCTTTCTTTCTTTCTTTCTTTCTTTCTTTCTTTCTTTCTTTCTTTCTTTCTTTCAAAACAAAGAAACAAAAAAGTAACTGACCCCAAACATTTGAACGGTAGTGTACATATAAATGTGATTGAACATGAATCAGGTTATATTTCATATTCATATGTCAAAATGTCAAAACACTATGTACTATATGATGTCATCACTATACCAAGGTACATTGTATTTTCTTTCTTTCAATCTTACTTTCTCATTGCTAACTACACTATATATTTTTGTTGACAAGTATCATATTCTGTACCATGGTATTCTTTTTAGTATTGAAATAACATTTAAAATGATAAAAGGTTACACTTTATTTTAAGGTGTCCGTGTTATACAATGTAATTAAACTTTGAAGTACTAATAATTAACTACATGCACTTATAGGGTTAGGGGTAGGAATAGGGGTTAGTTTAGGGTTAGTTGCATGTAATTATGCATAATTTAACCACGTCACATATTTTATTAGGTAACACTTTATCTTACAGTGCCATTGTTACATTATGTAAAAGATAAGATTCAGGATGGGATTTTGTGGAAAAATCTCATGCCTCTAAATACAAGTTAACGCACACCCCCTGTCAGTGCAGTGTTTCTCAACAGTGAGTTGTTGTCTCTGCCGTGAAACTGAACAGCGGATGGGCGATTGATCTAGTGACATAAATCGTCAGCTCCATCTGGTGCAGTTTGAGCCCGCCAAACTTGTGTGTTTGGTTTTGCGATGCGTGAAGACCCGTTCTGCCCATCTGGTGCGTAGAACTTTGAGAAGCAGCGGGCTATTGTTTTAAATCCGTGGACTCTTTAGTCACAGTCTGACACATTACATGAAACTGTACTGGTGTGGATAAATCAGGACGTGAACCATAGTGACTTATGAACTTTAACTGGTCTAGCACAACTCTTTTTTTACGGGTGTGTAAGAGCTTTCATGATTTTCTTTCATAAAGAATCTTTCTAGTCTTGCCTTGATAGTTTTCAGTCAAACTGAGTTTTACAGAGCACTTTTCAAATCCTGCTCTGATATGTCCAGGCAAGGACATCTTTGGAGACTTTGCTGATGGATATGTGGCCATGGCTTATTCTGAGACTTTAGGCCATCTGCAGGAAGGGTGATGGACTGAAACTTCAGAGACTGAGAATTCACAAAAATGAACAAGCAGCCGGCACAGAACTGCTGGATTGTGAAGGTCTTGTGTCGGCAGTCTGAGAGGCATTTGTCTTCTTGACTGAAATTACAAGTACATTCGTCTCCTTTTCTTTCTTTTCAACACACTCCGTTGTAGTCAGGGTCAGTAAATATTAGAGCATTATACATTTTAGAAAAGTTTAATCATATCTTGTTACTGTTTTGTAACAAAATTGAAATGTAAAAATGTTTATGTAAAATAAAGAATAATAATATTGATTCATGTAAATATAATATTACTAAAATGCACACAGACGTTCAAAAGTTTGGAGTTGGTCATATTTTTTTAATGTCTTTGAAGGTTTATATGCTCAACAAGCATTAAAAAGACAGTGATATTGTGAAATATTATCACATTTTAATGTTTCTATTTAAAAACATTATTTTGATGGCATAATGAATCTGCAGCCATTACTCCAGTCTTCAGTGTCACATGATCTTTCAGAAACAATTCTAATATGCTGATTTGCTGCTCAAGAAACATTGATAACTTATTATTATCAATGTTTAAAACAGTTGTGCTTAATATTTTTGTGAAAATAGATGAATATGTTCGACATACTAATAGAAGGATTGAAAGAACAGCATTTATTTAAAATATATATATATATATATATTGTAACAATGTAAAAGTATTTACTGTTACTTTTGATTACAAATTGTGATTTGTATAATGTAATATTTGATCAGACTGACTTTATTGATTTTTTTTTTTAATTAGATGGTAAATCTCCGACTGTTATTTTACCCCAGAAAGCTGGTAAAGGTCTAGTGAGATTTAGCTTTAGATATGTCATTTGAAACAATAATATACCAGGATCACAGACATTCCTGTGTATTACACTGCATTGAAATGGCTACAATCGAAGTCTACCAGCTGCTGAATCAGAGCTTAGAGGCCTTGATAGATGTTTCTAAGCCAATTAACCTCCATTCGTGTTTGTTTGCGCTTTGCATGATATGTTGGGTGCTGCTTAATGCAATGAAGATGAAAATCCTTTTGTAAATCAGTGGAATTAGTGATTTAAGCACTTAGTGCTTTAAGCTGATGGCCTCTTGGTGTTTCTAAAGAACTTTGCTTAATGTTTCCCATTACACTAACCTAAGCTGCCTCAATTAGTATGCAGGGTGAGTTAGATATGATGGCAGCTCAAGACTCCATGCATGTGTGTGTTTGTTTCTGAGAGAGAGAGAGAGAGAGAGAGAGAGAGAGAGAGAGAGAGAGAGAGAGAGAGAGAGAGTCTGTAATAGTGACCATGATTTTCATATCATCTGCTCCAATCAGCAAAGGATTAATATATTTGACTAATTAAAAATTATATTAATGCTGTGTCAAATGAGAGTATTATCATCATAAATAACTCCCTGGCTAGGGTGCAGATGGTGGATTAATTTACCTGACAATAAACATGTGCTGCAATATGCCACAAACCCAGAACCACAGTGCAGACAGTTCCTGCCATGCCTCTTTTACAATAAAAGTGTGATATTTTGATTTAAAATTGGAAAAATAATTATATTTGGATATATTCCCCATATGCAGAATTAATTCTCTTTCAACTCCTCTACTGCCACCTATGTCTGTTATTGGTACTGCATGCAGTAATTGTCATCTGGAACGAATCCCAAAGTAATGTAGATTTGTGTTGTTTTAAAATAGAGTTCCCAGCTGCTTTGTTTGTAGAATAAAGAATCTTTACAACCAGCTTCTTTTTTTATGTAAAAGATAAATCAAATCCCAAATTACGTTTTACAGCACATCCTGTGTTCTTGTGTATGCAATCATTTGTCTATTCTACAGTATGTATGTTCACTGCTTACACTAACATGTCTTTATTATTCCTCCATAGGGCCTTTTATCTGGATAAATCAAACCTTCCCCCCAGCTCGGCGCCCAAAGCGGCTTTTATAGACAAGGTATGTGCCATCATACAATCTGCAGGGACTCGTGGAAAAGCTGTGATTACGAAAGTAGAGTGAACCTAGTTATTTATCAAATGCATTTGTTGATTCTAAATAATGACAAAAGTAACCTGCAGAGTTTACACATGGCATTTCTGTCATTAAAGGGTTAGTTAACCCAACCAAAAAAAAAAATTTGATCATCTACTCGCCCCCATGTTGTTCCAAACCTGTAAGACTTTCGTTCATCTTTGAAACACAAATTAAGATATTTTAATGAAATCTGAGAGCTTTCTGTCCCTCCATTGACAGCTACGCAACTACCACTTTGACACTTCAAACAGTTCATAAAGAGATCGTTTAACAAATCCATATGAATTGTCCGGTTTAGTCCAAATTTTCTGAAGAGACACGATCGCTTTATATGATGAACAGATTTAATTTAGGCTTTTATTCACATATAAACATTCATTAACACACACATCAGTTGTGGTAAACGGAAGCTCAAGCATGTTTGCTTGATGTGCGAGAACCAATGAGGTTCATTCTCATGTTACGCAGCACATTTGAGCTTCAGCAAGAACCAATGAGATTCGTTGTTGTGTTACACAGCACGTTTGAGCTTCTGTAAGAACCGATGAGATTCGTTCTCGTGTTACACAGCACGTTTGAGCTTCAGCAAGAACCAATTAGATTCATTCTCGTGTTACACAGCACATTTGAGCTCCCACAAGAACCAGTGAGGTTCAATCTTGTGTTACGCAGCATGTTTGAGATTCAGCAAGAACCAATGAGATTCATTCTTGTGTTAAGCAGCACCTTTGAGCTTCCTCAAGAACCAATGTGGTTCATTCTCGTGTTACGCAGCACGTTTGAGCTTCTGCTAGAAGAGACGTCAAAGTAGTACCGGTAGTTGCATGAACTGTCAATGGAAGGACAGAAATCTCTAACTGGACACTGGTACATTTCACCCTGTTTTTCAGACAGCATTTTCATATTACTTCAGGGCCTGGTTTCACAGACAGGGCTTAACTTAAGCCAGGAGTAGGCCGTAGGTAAATTAGGACATTTGGTGTACATCTTGAAACAAAACAATGGCAAGTGATAGTTGCTCTCAGTTAAGACATCTCAAACATGCATTGTAGTCTGGGACTAGACTTAAGCCTTGTCTGTGAAACCAGGTACAAATGACTTGAAATATAGCATACAAATCTTCCTTCCTTCCTTCCTTCCTTCCTTCCTTCCTTCCTTCCTTCCTTCCTTCCTTCCTTCCTTCCTTCCTTCCTTCCTTCCTTCCTTCCTTCCTTCCTTCCTTCCTTCCTTCCTTCCTTCCTTCCTTCCTTCCTTCCTTCCTTCCTTCCTTCCTTCCTTCCTTCCTTCCTTCCTTCCTTCCTTCCTTCCTTCCTTCCTTCCTTCCTTCCTTCCTTCCTTCCTTCCTTCCTTCCTCCCTCCCTCCCTCCCTCCCTGCCTCCCTCCTTCCTTCCTTCCTCCTTCCTTCCTTCCTTCCTTCCTTCCTTCCTTCCTTCCTTCCTTCCTTCCTTCCTTCCTTCCTTCCTTCCTTCCTTCCTTTCTTCCTTCCTTCCTTCCTCCCTCCCTCCTTTCTTCCTTCCTTCCTTCCGTCCGTCCGTCCGTCCGTCCGTCCGTCCGTCCGTCCGTCCGTCCGTCCGTCCTTCCTCCCTCCCTTCCTTCCTTCCTTCCTTCCTTCCTTCCTTCCTTCCTTCCTTCCTTCCTTCTTTCCTTCCTTCATTTCTTCCTTCCTTCCTTCCTTCCTCCTTCCTTCCTTTCTTCCTTCCTTCCTCCCTCCCTCCCTCCCTTCATTCCTTCCGTCCGTCCTTCCTTCCTCCTTCCTTCCTTCCTTCCTCCTTCCGTCCGTCCGTCCTTCCTCCTTCCTTCCTCATTCCTTCCTTCCTTCCTTCATTCATTCATTCATTCATTTTTGGAGATTAATCATTGTGTCATTGTGTGGAAAAGCATGATGATTCTAGATTTTAGAATATTTATTTTTGTGTTTAATGGACACAGAAAAATATGAGTTTGGAACATCATGAGAGTGATTAAATAATGACCTATCTTTTTAACATGGAATCTTTCTTTTACTCTCTCCCTCTTTGTAGCTGATGCGTCCTCTTAATGCTCTGGATGAGTTGTACAGGTTGATGGAAAGTTTTATCTCGTGTCGGCGGACGGCTGCATGTCAGTTCACAGCCTGTGGAGCGTCTGGAGTCGGGCTGCTCACCGTGGCCTCGGAGCTTTGCAGCCGCCTGGGAGCGTGTCACATCGTCATGTGTAACAGCGGAGTACACCGGTCAGTCTGGGTTACACACACATACACTCAAACTCCTCCGTTCCCTTCTGTCCGACAGGCATCAGGCATTCGCCAGGGACTCTAAGTGGAATGCTTCTGTTTTTCCTCCCCTGTCTTTTTTTCTTTCTGTCTGTAGCTCGGAGCAATTTACTTCCTGTCACTTATGTCTTTTATCCTGTTTTCTTCTCTGCAGCCTCAATCTTTCTTCTGTTTTGGTGGATTTTGGGGGGGTGTATCTAGATAGTTCTATTGCAGTTTTCCTCTATCCAATCTCTCTTCCTCATACCATCTAATATTCAATTTCCTCTTCTGCATGAATAGGTAATAATCCTCATTACATGCTCATGTATCATTCCATAAATACCTTTTTCTGCACTAATCATTCATCCAATGCAATTATGAATACTCAGCATCTCAGTTCTAAATTTAGAATTTTCTCGCTTAATCCACAATTTCAGAGATGATCCAGACAGCTCCATTTCTCTAAAGGTTCATTTGTGAATCTCCACTGAAGGAACGCATGTTATTCATCTCAAGGCCTCTTTTAGTATCAGCGAGAGCTGACATACTTATTTCACAAAATTGCTTTTCTTATTTATTTTCAATTTCTTGTGCTTTTATTTGTCCCTGTGTCCCTATATAGTGCCAGAATATTCATCCTTTGTGGACCTTGTTATTATAGTGCTTGAAATTCAGCACTACATGTTTATTGATATTCGTCAAATATTCAGATTTTGTTGAAAATATCTCATTGACTTGGGATCAGTAAGATTTTTTTATGTTTTTGAAAGATGTCTCTTAAGCTGAAATAGACTGCATTCATTTGATGAAACCGTAAAAACAGTCACATTTTCCTTCAGAAGTCATTCTAATATGCTGATTTGGTGCTCGATTGTGACCCTGGACCACAAAACCAGTTATAAGTCGCACGGGTATATTTGTGGCAATAGCCAACAAAACACGGTATGGTCAAATTTATAGATTTTTATTTTATGCCAGAAATCATTAGGATATTAAGTAAAGATCATGATCCATGAAGATATTTTGTAAATTTCCTACCTTAAATATATAAAATATATTTTTGTGAGTGAATGCAGCACAATCGCCAACAGAAATGGATTTTCTCAATGTTTCGATTTTTTGCACCCTCAGATTCCAGATTTTCATATAGTTGTATCTCGGCCAAATATTGTCCTATCCTAACAAACCACACATCAATGGAAAGCTTATTTATTCAGAAGATGTATAAATCTCAATTTCAAAACATTGACACATAAGACTGGACCATTTGTGGTCCAGGGTCACAATTTACATTTCTTATTAATTTTAATATTAACAAAACAGACTAACTTGTATGTACAGATATGGTACATACAAATAAAATAGAATCAACATGAAATTGGGATAAGAAGATGTAGGGTTGAACTGTTCATGAGGTAGATTGCCTGGAGGAAGACACTTTTCTTGTGCCTGGCTGTTCTGGTGCTCTGTAGCGACGGCCAGATGGCAAAGGTTCAAAGGGAAGGTGGCTTGGATGTGAGGGATCCAGACTGATTTCCTGAGCTCTTTTTCTAACTTTCGATGTATTCAGTTCTTGGAGGGTGTGCAGGGGAGCACCAATAATCCTTTCAGCTGTCAGAACCGTTCTCTGTATATTCGGATGTCTGATTTTGTAGCTGAGCCAAACCAGACAGTTATGGAAGAGCAGAGGACAGACTCAGTGATGGAACTCAGTGGAACTTGTGCCTGTGGCAAGTTAAACTTCCTCAGCTTGTGAAGGAAGGCTTTTTTCACAATGGAGGTCAATGTGATTGTCCCTCTTCAGGTCCTGAGAGATGGTAGAGCTCATGAACCTGAATGACTCCGCTGCAGCCACAGTGCTGTTCATGATGATAAGTAGGAGGCGTGCTGGGGGGTTTCTCATGAAGTCCACTCTCATCTCCACTGTTTTGAGTGTGTTCAGCTCCTGGTTGTTATGACTGCACCAGACGGCCAGCTGTTTAACCTCCTGCCTGTTTGCTGACTTGTCACCATATGTGTATATTAACAGTAAATTATGCATAATTACTTGCAACTAACCCTAAGCCAACCCCTAATTGTAGCCCTATAGAAGTACATGTTGTTAATTATAATTACTTACTAATTACACTGCAACAAGTCGACCTTAAAATAAAGTGTAACCAAAAACAGCATTTATTTAAAATAGATTTGTTTTGAAACAATGTAAGTCTTTACTTTCACTTTTGATCAATTTAATGCACCCTTGCTGACAAAAATAATAATTATACCGACCCCAAACTTTTGAACCGCAGTGTATATTGACTTACATTGATGGAATGTTCATCATTCAAAATGTAACCGTCAGTGACAGTTTTAATTCATTAGTTGGAATTTGAATGGAATGGCCTACACCTCACTGGAAGTTTAACTGGAATTTGAATGACAGGAAGTGGAAGTGTTCATCCACCCCAGTCCATACAGGCCTGTTTTTACACTCATTAGGAATGTTAAATTGTAATTCTACTTTCTTAAATTTAAATTTGAATTTGAATTTAATTTTAAGTTCAATTCAAATTTAGGAAAAGCATTCTCAATTCAATTCTTAATTATGCACACCCATGGCATTTGCCCCCACTATTATAATCTCATTTGGCAGCAGAGTTTTTCTTGGCTTGACACTGAAATTTGAAACCAATTTTCTTAGCAAAATTGACCAAGTTGGATGGGAACCGGTTTTGAATTGCAAAGTCATTCCAAAGATGCCCAATTGAATTTTAAATCAGTTTTTTTTTTAGCTGGGTCACTCCAGGAAACCATCCTTGTTAGTTCAGTATGACTATTCTTGTATTTTTTTCCTCATCTTGTAAGTTTTTCCCCCCTGATGTTTCTCACAGCACTGTCTGGAGAACTGTAACTCTTCGAATTTTGTATAGGCCCCTTGGTGGCATCACTTTCTCCAGCTTGTTTTGCCTAGATACTGAGTTTGGGAGGACAGACAGTTCTGAGAAGATTTACATTTGGTCTCGTTTGTAATAGGGGCTTTATAGTGCTTTGCGATATATTTATTGGCAAAATGTTTTATATACTTGCGATAGCTGGGAATTTTTAATACCTTTGTCACAAATCTGCTTGGAAGGATCTTTCACCTTCATTTGACCACACAGGGGTGTTCCTAGCGGGGGAGAGCCAGTGAATGGGCTAACATCTACTTAACAGAAGAAGAACCTTTAAGAAACTGCATAGTAACACCCTGGCAACCATCCACAAAACCTTCAAATCAGGGCTTTTTTTCTTTAGAGATATTAGCTTCTAGGGTGTGTTCACACTTGCAGTTTGGTTCGCTTGGTTCTTTGGTCCTGATAAAAAGTTCTTTGGTCCTGATAAAAAAAAAAAAAAAACACACATTTAGTTCTGGTTCACTTAGTGTTATTTTTTTATTTATTTGTAGAAATCCATGTGCATTTGTTTTGGTATTGGTAATAATTCTCAGGATGTGTAAAAGAAGAGGAGAGTGTTTACTTGTTATTAGCATTGTATGTTGCTGGAACGATATTTCGATCTCAAATTTGAAGGCCCTGCACATGCATGCTGCTCTTTGAGTGGCTCTTTACTGCAGTGTATTGGAAAAGCAGCATGAAATGTGTGTGTTGGTTTAGGTGTGACTAACTCACATGTGTACGCCAGAGCAATTACAGGCCACATCTCCGCTTTAGTGGAGCCGCAGGTGCTCAGACCTGCCACGGATACGGTGAATTCTGTCCTGTTCTCCCCTCTAAACATGCCTCCATCAAACACACTCTCTATTTAACCTGTGCTTGTTCATAACCAAATGATAGTTCTAGATAATTCTGTGCAAAACATGGTTTGGGAAAAGTTTTTCATATTTATAGTCCATTTTTTTCAATAGTAGCCAAATTCAAGTTGCTGTAATATGTAATATTTAACGTATGTGACAGTTTGGAGAAGGATGTCAGATGTGGTTATCCTGACATATTAAAACCAGTATGCATCAAATGCAGAGCATCAGCATTTATTATGCGCTACTATTTATATACATTTTTGTTTGCCAAACAGCCTCAATCAACAGCCAAAATGTGCCAGTTCCTGCTTTTAATTAAATTAAATGGAGGCACAAGCTTTGCTTTAAAGTGCTTACCTGCCAAATGTGGCTGAAGTTAAGTGAGAGCTGATGTTTATTTTATGGCTAAAGTTATTTCGCCAAGGTGTTGCGGAGGTCCAATTTCAGTATACATTTGTTTTAAGTTTACTGGTTCCTCCCAAATAGAGAGAGTAAGAACACCGTTTAAAATGGTCATATAATGTGAAATCACATTTTCCTTGACGTATTGAAGTACTGTAAATGAGTTCAGTGCTCTATGAAAACACTGTGACTTTCAAAACCAGTCCGGCACAATCTGAACTTCCTTAAAGCTACACTGTGTAATTTTGTAAGTTGATTCTTAGCAAAAAACACTTTATTTAAAAATGATATGTGCTCATTAATGTATAATTACTTCTACCAACTAATCAAGTATTCTCGTAAGTGTAGAATCTGTCATTTATAATACATACGGGTGAGCTGCTCGAATGGCGGAGGCCATGTTGCGCCTCCATCTGGAAAATACATTAGCCAAAGAGGGACATACCTGGAAATTCAACCTTCGCCTTTTTACACTCAGTGGCACCGTGGCGAATGTGAGGGGGAGATTACTCGCGACTGCCGGCAGATTTGTAATAATACGGCTACCGTAGGAGTTAAAACGCCCTTGGAATGGGAGGGGCTGGAAAGTAATATTCAGTTGGTAGTCATATACAATTTCACCGCTAGATGGGAGTAATTCCTACACAGTGTAGCTTTAACTTGTAGGTGTCGGACAAATTAATGTATTTATATGTCAATGCCATCATTGTTGCCACCCAGTCACAAATAGGTAATATGAAGTAAATAGGATAGATACTCTTACTGATAAGAGTTAAATGTGTCAAAGTTTCCCAAACTTTGTGCTGGTTCTAGCTGTGTGTATCACACATTGTTCTGCACATCCCTCCAAAGGTGTTTGGAAAGAGAAGCTGAAGGTCCTCAATCATATCAGTTCAACTTTAACAGTTTGTAATGCACATTTATATTGTAGATCTGATACAACGTAATGCAGCCTTTGACGTTTATTGAATATGAAGCTCTGCAAACTTTATTGAACCCACCTGCAAACTCTTTTTTTTGGCACAAAAAGCCTTGACTAACCTCATCATGGCCCCACAGAGGGGACATGTAATGCTTAAATTCAGTGACATTATTTTTTTGTGTACTTTAACCATCTGTCCTACTCTTGAATAGTCCATTATTTCATGAATAGTCCAATGAAACATTCATGGGTCTCTAGAGCTCAATAAATGTGCTTAAATACCGACATCCCCAACTTAGATCTTTCATTCAGATCATATTCATCTATTAAGACCAATATCTACTTTTTCTCCCATTTATTGTCTCTCTAGTCCATCTGTCCATTCCCAGAGTCACATTTAAGTGTGTAATTTAGACATTTACATCTGCTGGCTGTAAGTTTCTGGTCGTATAGCATATAAGCGTCATCCCCTGAGAATCCCGTTTGATAAGTCTCTTCCACATTTTATTCATCAGCAGAGGAGTTCAGAGTGCTTATTTTATAAAGAGCCAATAAATGCCTTCACACAGGTCTTGCCTCAGGCCAGCTTTGATTCTCCATAGTGCGCAGCTCCTTCTGTGGCTCCCACCTCTGCTGTGATGGCAAAGCATCTCTGATCTACCCTGAAATTGTGTCCCGCTTTAAAGCGCTAGTACTGATGCAATACAACAATTTAAGGACCCTAGTGAGAAAAAACCTATACCAAAATGTATTTAAAATACATTTATTTCATACGAAGTATACTACAAATCCATTAACATATTTACTGACATATCGCTTGAGTTACTGATAGAAATGTAAAACTTTATTGGACAATGCACATTTATTAATATTAAGCCTAAAATGTGTTTTAATATCCCTATTATTTAGTATGACTTCTGTATAATATCACTCTTTAATGCAAGATGTTTAAAGTGTATCTTGCAATATTTCCACTTAAGCACAATCAAATATACTTAAGTATATCTTTAGTTGAACTTCAGCACTATTTTCCGGATGACTGAAGTACATTAAGTACAAAATTAGTTGTTCCAATTTAGCAGACTTTAAGTATACCAATTTAGTATACCAACTGTGCAATTGCAGGGTATTTATATGAAATACTATACATAAATGTGTAAATGTGTTTGTAGTATGCCTAGCATAAAATAAATGTATTTCAAATAGATTTTAGTATATTTCTTTTTCACTTGGGGATTCATGTACCAAAAAATGAAAGTGTATAATTTTCGTCATTATTTTTATTTTATAAGATGATATTTTAATAAAAGTGCCAGCGTTTCCAAACTAGTCATTAGTCCGCAACTAATAAGAATGATTAGTGCTTAGTAACTTTTTATTTTATTACAAATACTTATTATACACTATCAAAATGTTCAACTAATATACAAAATAAATATCAATTTAAGTTACTGATAATTCAAGTGTGCCAACAAGCGAAATATACCATATCGGGATTTTTTTTAAATATGGAAACTTGAGCAAATATGTTGCGACAAATACTATAAAAAAGTCGTTCAGTGTTATTTGTGAACCAGTTCAACAGATTCATTGAAACAAATCAGCTTCACAAATCGGACATCGCTCTTGCGTTTCAGGAGGGTGGCGTTTTTTTCCGTTCGAAATAACGAGGAAAATTATGTTTTATGGAATGTTGTGCAGTAAAAAGGGTAACAGTTTGGGTCCAATTCTCACTATTGACTAGTTGCTGATTAGCATGCATATTACTAGGATATTGGCTGTTTATTACTTATAAAGCACATATTAATGCCTTATTCTGCATAACCATATTCTACATCTCTTAATCATACCTAAACTTAACAACTATACCTAGCTATTAATAAGCAGTTTATTGAGGCAAAAGTTGTAGTTAATAGCAGTTAATAGTGAGAATTGGACACTAATCTAAAGTGTGACCAAAATAAGATTACTATGCCTTGGAATGTAGGGAAGTAAAATTACTTCAAAATACTTATACGGTAATGAAGGATAAATACGGTACATCACTGGAAATGTTGGCTTGCCAACTGACAGAAACAAATTGAAGTACTAAATTACTTAAACTAAAACAAAAGTGAGCTAAAGCTATGCAGAAATATATAAAACAACAACAAAAAATGACAAAAAGATGATTAAACGTCCAACTTAAAAGGAAAACTAAAACTAAATACTAAAATAGTATATAAATAATACTAAAATAACACTGTTTTTGCTTTCACAATTCTACAATTTGCTCTTCCCACATTTTTGCTAGCAACCTCATACAATTATTCTCCTGTGATGCTTTCTTTTAATGCTTGTCATGTGGAGGTCAAAGTGGCGTATGACGTGAGTGTGTGAGGGCCTTTACGCTAGCGTTTGAGCAGCATTCCCTCAAGCAATTAAGTAACAGTAGGAATGCTACGGCTGAGAAGATACGAGACGGCTCAATCAGCCATAAAACACTGCGAAGGATCAATATCCAGGCGTAGTTAAGAGGTCACGCAGTGCCCTTGACACTCAGTATATGTGTGTCTATCAGCGTAACGGAAACGCATGAATCAAGCCTACACTTTAGTGAGATTCACCTCTCTTTGCTCCGTCATGACGCGTCCTTGAAGTTTAAAATGACTGTTCAGTATCAATGGCCGATGTGAGGATTGAGGAACACTGGCGATTGCTGACTGAAATCTTTGTTTCATGTTTTTTTTCCTTCTCTATTATAAATCAAAAGGATCGATCTGAGAAATGCAATTGAGGGTAAAATACACCTTAGCATCGGGTGTGTTTCGACATAGTCAGCAGAAAGTAACCAATTTGTTGCCAAGGGCAGACAATCAAAGAGTGAAACAAGCATCGAATTCAAATGCACTTATTACAAAGGCACAGAAAACAAATCCATCATCCAGTAAGTTTCATATTTTCTAGTTTGAGAGCTATCTGCATACTGAGATCAACTAAAAAAAAAAAAACTTGAGCCAAAGGTCAGTGCTGTTCTCACTTCGGAAGAACTGAATGATTGAATTCACAGATGAGAGCCATATAGCACATCTGACACCTCTTCCGGTAAAAAGCCTGTGAACATGTATATAATATATCACCGAAAACGAGATGGAAATGTCAGGCTGATGCATCATGGATATAGACAGTGGACAAGCTATTAAATAACCAAATATCTTTTTGACGGATTCTGTATAGTCACGGTGTTTCTAGTTTCCACTAGTTTCCCCACAGGTATATAAAAAAAAAAAGAGCAATGTCACATATTTACTTTTTTTGTTTGATTGCTTAATTGTTTATCAGATCTAAAATAGTTTGATATCTCCCTAGTCGTCATTTAGGGGCCGTTTACATGACACTGTTTTCAACTAAATATGTTTTTGAAAAACGATAGCATTATCGTCTCTGTGTAAACTACAAAAAAGCGAATTTGTGAAAACAGTGGCATCATGCGCATGCGTATTACGTGTTCAGTCTAAAGGCGCGTAGTGTTTCTTTACAAAGGGGTTATTGCACAGCCTAGTGTTTTTTCCATCTAATGGCATTTTCGTAATTATTGCGAGTGGGTTGTAAAGGTTTCGTGTTTAGATTAGAGAGCAGATTGTTTCCAGATTTATACATCACATGGTTATGGAAAGGACTGTGGGGATTCTGTCTTGTCTTATTGACCCAGGCACTGTGCATCGACATGTCTAGTAGCTCATAAAGTTATATTGGCCTCTTATTCGGGATGCTATTGTTTATCAGATCTTTTGAGCCTGATTGGCTCCTTTCTCACTCCTATCTAGGGGGTCACAGTCTTTGGCTCTTTTAGAGACTGCATGCTTATAGCTCACCTTGGGGGATGTTTGTTGGTCTCTTGGGACTGTTCAGTTTCAGAACGACTCTCACACCTGTTTGGCCACGCTGCCCTTTGACTGTCTGCTCAAATGTTAATGGGACTTGAGTGGCAGACACATGTTCTCAGAGAATGAAAGCGCATGCCATGCTTCATCAAGCTGGAATGAAAGCACATCTGACAGGTCTTCATGTTAGCCAGGCTCTGACACAGACGGATGAGACACCAGCCTGGGCCGCACAAGCTTGTTAAATGCCTCGACTTTCCCAGAAGAGCCAGAATCTGTCGTCCTCTTCAATGCTGTAATCAGAGTTTAGTCCTATTTATTTAGCTTCTCTGTTTTATAATTAAATTATTAATTAAAATCATCTCAGCGTAATTAATTAAATGAGAGCAAGGCTAGTGGAAAGTGATCTCTGATAAAGGGAAATGGAAAACAGATTTTTTTTCTCAATACACTTGAGTGGGGGAAAAAACATCTGTTGTTCATTTTACCCCTCATTTTTGCTATTGCTGCAATCAGCATTTGAATACTTTATGAAATACTTATGTATTTGATAAACAGCCCTGATTTGACATTATAATGTGGAGTGTGTGGTGCTAAATGCGGACTGTATTTTCTTTGCTGTCTTGCAGTTGTACACTGAGTGTTACGCTGGAACAGGCCATTCTTCTGGCCCGGAATCACGGCTTGCCCCCACGATGCATCTTGCAGGCCACTGACGTCATGAGGAAGCAGGTATCTTCTGTTATTGGCTGTTTCTTCAACACTTTTGGCCCTGTAGACTTTTAGCACACTTTTTACACTCTCTAGTTCATTTAATTGGTCCACTAACACAGTACCGTTCAAAAGTTTTTTTTGTATGTTTTTGAAGGAAGTCTCACCAAGGCTGCATTTAACTAATGTATTTTATAATTGAATATAAGGCCGTGTGTCCACCAAAGCGTTTTTTTCACACGGTTGGCGTGTTTTTTCAATTGTTTTCAATGGGAGGGCCGCTTTTTTATAACGCCAAGAGTGTAATGAGGCGCTGAGAGTCTTTTTCACGCTGAAGCGCTTGAGCGTTCGCCGTTTTTTACAGGTCGCCGAGAGTTGAAGAATGTTCAACTTTGGGTAAAACGCAGCGCTCATCACTGTCACTTTTTACCCAACCGCCGCAGCATAATAACGGAACAAAATAATTTAAAACAAGAGCCAGAGAAAATACGTTACATTGTATCAACATTTTAATATAGAATCAATAAATCAACATTTCACACTTATTTAAACAAAATATATTCTGTGGATATTCCGTATCATAACAATGAAAGTGTCTCAACTGAAAAAAATGCTGCGCTGCCAAAACGCTCCCGAGCGCCTAGCGTTTTCAGTTGGCTAAAAACGCTTTGGTGGACACACAGCCTAATTGTTTTCTATCTTAAAGAGTTATTTCACCCAAAAATTTCCCATAATTTACTCACCTTCAAGCCATCCTAGGTGTATATGACTTTCTTCTTTCAGACAAACACAATCGGAGTTATATTAAAACATATCCTGGCTCTTCCAAGCTTTATATCGAGAGTGAATGGTTTAGATTTTGAAGCCCAAAAGCGCATCCATCCATCATAAAAGTAATCCACATACAGCTCCAGGGGCTTAATAAAGGCCTTCTGAAGCAAAGCGATGCATTTTTTTTTTATCCATAATATCCAAAATATCCATATTTATAACTTTATAAACTATAATCACTGGCTTCCTTGCGCGAGTTGAGTTACGGCGGAAGAGCGACCTCTGACCCGACGCATGACGTATTGACGAACGCGTAAGCGCAGAGGATAGAGCAAAACACTGGTCATGAATTAGAAGTCTGAAACGAGAGTTTTTACAGAGAAATGTCGGATGAGCTTGAGTTTGTTGCCCAGCCGTATTTGTTTGAACAGTAAGAGGCGTCTACTCTCACCTAAGCTTAGCTAAAGCTGCATACGTCATACGATAGAACATAGAATTCTATTGTGAACCATTACCGGAAGCTAGTGATTACAGTTTATAAAGTTATAAATATGGATATTTTTCTTACAAAATCGCATCGCTTTGCTTCAGAAGGCCTTTATTAACCCCTTGGAGACATATGGATTACTTTTATGATGGATGGATGTACTTTTTTGTGCTTCAAAATCTAATATATCATTCACTCCCATTATTAAGCTGGGAAGAGCCAGGATATTTTGTAATATAACTCCAATTGTGTTTGGCTGAAAGAAGAAAGTCATATACAGCTAGGTTTTTCCTAAACCTGACCTAGAGTCATTTTCCTAATCTTTTGACATATAAGAGGACTTTGTACTATTAAAAAATCCTGTTTCATTTTTCAAGTTTTTAGAAAGTTCAAAAGAACAGCATTTATTTGGAATATAATTTTTTTGAACATTATAAAAGTCTTTACTGATGAATTTAATGCATCTTTGTGTTTTTTCCAACTACAAAAACAACGTACTGACCCCATACGTCACGGGATAATTATTGTTCTCCATAAGTCATTCATACTCCCAACACATAATTTCCACCACATCTCAAATGATGAAATGTTATTTAGAACATTTCTGATAGGCTGATTTGATAGTTAGAATTGAATGTATCCCATGTAAAATATGTTTGCATTATTTGACAAAATTGCACTTTTCACTCATCACTCTCAATGTGATCTTCATATAAGAAAGCTGAAATATTTTAGTTTTTAATAACAAATCAACCTCTGCTCTGGGACATAAAAGTGCACAAGGTTGAAGTTACGTTGACCTTCTAAATCAGGAATGGGCAACTTGGGTCCTGTAGGGCCACTATCCTGCAGAGTTTAGCTCTGATGAAAACTCACCTGCCCTGTATCTAGTAATCCTGAAGACCTCGATTAGCTTGCAAAAAACATACGAGGCCAAGGCGCTCGAGAACTCTGCAGGACAGTCAGGCCCTCCAGGACCCACGTTGCCCATCCCTGTATTCAATTATTGTATAAACCCATTGTTTCTTAATTTAAAAAAAAGCTAATATCTACCTCTGCTTTGAATGTTTTCTGAATTTTACTGACCCAGTTCATTTACTTGGAATTACAGTTGCAAAAAAATCCAAACATTAGACCACCGTGTTCATTTCGAGGAGGATTTATTTTTTATCAAAGGACTGTTTAATTATTTTGGGAAATGTAACAAGCTTAACTGCCTTGGTTTGCTTTCTCTCATTTTGGTTTCTTTTCTACATGGCTATTAGCATAAGCTCTTCCTCTCTCCAGTTAGTCTGGAAGGAGGAGGATGAGCGCTCATGAAATGAAGTCTCCCTATACCTTTCATTTAGAAAGTGGAAGATTGTTAGTCTTTTTCTGACTAGCCTTGAAGTGTCCTTCACGAGGTTATGGATGAAACTGACAGGGTCTGCTCCTTTTGTGTCATTAAGCACTGTGAGACTTGTATAATTGAAGGCTATGACAGTTGCTGTGTCAGCTCAGAACGAATGAAACTTCAAGGTGGGCCTGAGTCATGAGAGGTAAAGGCCAGTTTTAAATAAAAATATTAATTATTATATAAAGTCATTTTTATTCATGTTTTTTAAATAATTTAAGATAAATAAAATTTCAGTTAAAATAAAGTGAATTAATAATATTTATTAACAAAAGATGATGCATGTATCAATTGTATATATATATATATATACATGTGTGTGTTATGAAATAACACTTCAATATATATATATATGTATAAGTCAAATCAATAATTTATAAATGCATACATTTATTAATACATTTATTAAGTAATAATTTTATAATTAATTTAATTTGTATTTATTTAAACTTATATAAGTCATATAAGCCTTATATATCATTATATATCATATTAATTAATATATGTTAAATAATAATTCTATAATAGTTTAATTATCATTTTAATAGTTTGCATTATTTGTAAGCCTATATAGTTCATGGTCATTTGAATAATTTTTTTTGTTTGGTTTTAAATACCTTTTTGTTTAATTTGCTCATGATTTTGTTCTCCACTTGATGTTCCATGTAAAATATGAAGCAAGAACCCAATACAAACCACTGCGTTAAGAAATAGTAATTCATAGGTCAGATCATTAAAATGCATGTGCAAAATGACTCTATAAGTAACATTAAACTTTCATACTTTAGGCTAGTCATACATTTTTATGATATATATTTGCATTTTAGCATTACCTATTATTTTAAATCTGCTGAATTCATAATGCATGTATGTATATTATGTCATATTCTGGACCGCCTGTGGGTGATGAGTTCTTACCTGCGCCGGTCCGGGCTCCAGAATGACTTTATGAATATCAATATGAATGACTGTCATCAGAGCTCCCCCTGGCTGGCTATTTATTATTATTCGTGATTCGTACCTCACAGCGAGACTTAATAGAGACTCATCCATCATAATGCCCGGAACTCATTGAGGAAGCAAAAGCGACACTGACGAATTGCCCCATTATGGAGATTCTGTGTATAAACACCAAATTGCTGAACTGCTAAAATGAGTTAACCATATTTTTAGAGAAGCGATTGTTGAAAAAAGGTTATCAAGAGGTTGGATGATCCTCTCCGTGTCTGTAGACAACGGCTCATTGTGTTCT